>NC_063436.1:15032014-15348617 GCF_020379485.1 Brassica napus
GTGTTGTAAACATGTCAAACTCGAGTTATGAATCTATATATTGGCATATATGTTAATTAACTATGTTTTTTAAACTTAAAATATAATGTTTTTTTTTAAATAGAGCATTTTTATTAAAAAGAAGATATGGTATAGTATAGAGTTTTTACACGTTTCCCTTAATGTATACACTTGGATTTATTTTTGCTATATAATACTTGATTGTATGAGAGATTTGTGTAGGATTTTGAATGGAAAAAATCTAAAGGGGATTTCATTTGATTGCGAAATCATTAAGTTGATTATTGGCTAATTATTACATATCAAACTTAATATTTCCCCACGACTTTGGTCCATTAAGTGATACTATACCTTATACCGCTCGAATCATTATAAGTACTAGGTAATTACCCGCGCTACGCTGCGGAATTTTTTTTAATTTTATTGTTTATAAAATATTTTCATTTTATTAATGAATAATTATATTAATATAAGTTTTGTATCTAAATATTTATAATCTAGACATATATTGTATTTTTTTATATTTTGGTTATTGTATAATAATTATTTATTTGATATTAACTTTTAATAGATTAGCTTCCAAGTTCATTTTTTCGCACCTTTGCTCTCGAGTTGGTGGTGTAAAATCTTTTTTTTTGGGTTTTAGGTTCCAGTTTGTGGTCTAAAATACTCTAATATGATCCTCTTTCCATTCCATAAAAGTATTTCGTATTTAAATTTTGTTTCAATATAAATATCAGTTTTACATTTTTATATATTAAAAAATCAGTTTAATCCTTATTTTTACTTTTTGTATCGATCAAATAAAAAAATAATGTGGAATTCTAATTAAAAATAATATAGAGAACTTAAGCATTTTCTTAATATTTTTTTTACAGCCGCCTTATAACCAGACTTATGTATTTGATCCTTATTTTGATTTCGTATTCTATCCTTATTACTAAATGATATACGCTAAATTTTTGTTTACATTACTATTATATTTATACTTTATTATTCATTTATTTTTCAATTGAGTTTAAAGTTAAGGATAGAAGTCCAATTCATTTTCTTTCTTACGCTTTTCTGGTTCACCAAATTTAAAATTCAACATTGTAGTAAATGTCCTTCACCTCACTTCAAATTTAAAATTCAATATTGTAGTAAAATAATTAGCCTTTGTTAAAATAATATATTTTGTAAAATGATTTCAGTAAATATTCTCCATCGCCAATATTAGTATTGACTTTTGAATAATATTTTACATAGAATATATTATGCGATATTTTGATAAAATTCGTCACATAAATGTTTGTGCATTCTTTATTTGTTGATTTAGTTGCTCTTTCATTTTGATGAACTTGGCTACCAACTTTGAGAATGAGACCGACCATCTGCATCAGAATTAGAACAGAGCAAGTATAATCGACTCTTCTTAGCAGTTAGAACCAAAGCTAGTATGATCGACTCTTCTTTAGTTTCAAAAAGAATTATTCTTGAGAAAATCTCAGCTTAGTTTGAGCTTAACAACTCATCAAATAATTCCATCATCGGTTTGATTGTTTGTGGCTTCTTCACCCGATGGAATTATGGATTGTGAATTTGTGGTCTTCTTCATGTTTGAATGTTACTTATGATCCCTAATAGTGTCATGTTATATGGTCTTCGATTCACAAATTTAGTAATAAATTGTGATAACCTGGTCTACTATAATCTGTTTGGTTTATCTAATTATATTTATTTTTATCAAACCAAAACTCAATTCTTTTATTCACTTTAATCTAACCCGTATATTTCTATAAGCATATATATCTCCTTCTACCTAAAGCCAAGTTGTCATCTTCTTTGTATCGTAAACATTGATGCTTCTCACCAGTACCTCCTTTTTCTTATCTTCTCTTCTTCCCCTCCTTCAGACTTCGTATGGTTCTTGGTTCGTCTCTCAAACCTCCGTTTATGTATGCGAAAAAGACGTTGTGTTCGTCTCCAATCGTCACCACCAATGTTGTCCATAGAGTGATAGAGTCATCTCATCTTTACTCTTGTTGGTATTATGTAGCGGAACCGAGACGTGGATGAGAGCGACGTCGGAGCTGCCGCCTTTCACCATCACTGGACGCTGGAATCTTCACAATCCACCGGAGATCTGCACCGTTACCATAAACCCTATAACTCCCACCCAAAACCCTCTACACTTGTTCACGGATCTCATCGCTCTCCGAGAAAGAAGATGGAGGAGGATCGTGAACTCACAGAGAAATTTACAACATATAAATATCTCAAAAGAAATTTTTGAGTTTTGATAAATAAAAGAAATTACAAACTATTTTTAAAATGTTAACATTTTAGTAGTTTTCAAAAATAAATAGTTTTTAGTATTTTTGATAAGTAAGAAAGAGTTATAAGATATTAACTTAGTATTTGGTACTTTTGATTGAAAACAATAATATAACATTGTTGGATATCTTGAATAATTTTTTTTTAAATAATACAAAAGGGATAAAAATGAGATCACTACAGGAAACGTGGGTATTAATAGCTGGCGTTAAACGCTATAAGTTCGTTTTAATAGTGTTTCCTAAAACACTCTGACAGCACCCGTTATCATAGGTCCTCCGACTCTTTTGATAGCAGATTTGTTGTATGCTATAGTTAAATATACAACGATAGCATTAATTTCTTTGCAATTGTTAATATTTATAATAACGTCATAGAAATGTTATTAAACCCCACTAATTTGATTTTTACTATTGCAGTTTGTCATCCATTTTACAGATTTGGCTTTTTTAATTGTAGCTTTTATGATTCCAGTTAATTTTATAAACGCAATTTCTTTTAGAAATACAAAAGAAAATGAAAGTGCAAATTTTACATTAAACATGAAAATTTTACAAATCTACTTCCATCCAAACGTATCAAGTTCAACAAACACCAACAACATAAATTTCCCCATACTCATAACACCAACAACAAAATATCCCCATGTCCACTGATCAGTGTTTTCTTCATATTCATCCTCTGAATTAACCTCATCTTCACACAGATCATGAACTGTGCTCACAAACTCAAGAACCTTGTGCAGCCTGTCACTCTACCAACACGTTAACTACACATCATCTCCATTGCTTGAGATGTCACAGCTAAAGTTTTTGTAAACAAGACACTCGGGACTTGGCAGCCTGTTGAACTTTACTCTTGTAAACAAGACACTCTTGCTCATCACTCTCACCAACTTCATCCAAGATTTCCTGTTGTAAAAAACTATTCACGCCACAAAAGAACTAATAAAAGCCCGGCAACTTCGGTAAAAAAAAAAGAAATGGTTGAGAGATTAACCTGCAACTTTTGCAGTAAAGTTCCACAAGTAAGATCCCCAAGAAGAGGACCTACAGCATTTGTGACCACCATTGTCGTGAGTTCACAAGATACCTGCAGAAAATATCAAAACAAAAGAAGACCATAACTAAACTAAGAGTATAATAGACAGAACTTGACAGTGATTAATGGACATTACACATCAGATTGCAATGAAATCTTAATTAAGAACACAAAGCTAGGAGCAAAGCAAGAAACTCACATAGCTTTTCTTAATCAAAGTTGAAATCTTTTTCCAAATCCAAAAACACATCCTAATCACTCTTATAAATGATTTAACTTCAGAGACAAATAATCAAACCAGCCAGACACTCAGAAATATACACAGCACAGAATCATTGCAGGTTTTTGATTTTAAAAACAGAACAGTTTTGAAGAAACTTTTACAGTGTCAGAAACTGATCAAATCGAAACTCAGATCCTGAGCAGCACATGTTAATTTCGAAATTATCTTACACTTAACAATATCAATTGAAATAAGATCAATCATAAACAGAAACAGATGAATCACTCTTCTCAAACCCAAACAGAAACAGATAACACAGATTCTACAAAACCAAACACAGATCTGATTTCTCTGCGAGAATATGAAAAGTCTAAACTCAGAATTGTGATCAAAGAACTCTATTTTATCAGATTTCAACACCACAAACAACAGAACGATCAAATCTCAGCAGAATATGGAAAGACCAAACAAAAATCAGAGAGAACGATGAAGAGCACTCCCTTTACTGAGTTGCTCTGACACGAAAGGCAGTGGTACCCATCTCTCAATTCGGCTCTAGGCTCGAGTTGATCTGCTTGACATAGAGAAACACGGCGGTTAGGGCATGAGAGAGCAGATCTGCATTCACGGAGAAATCTGGTGGTTACGGCATGAGGAGGAGACTATGCGGCAATGAAAATTGATCTGATTGCAGTAGGCTTGTAAACTTCAGAGAAGAAATTCATCTGATTTTCACTTCTCTTTTGCAAACTTCAGAGAACTCAAAGATAGTAAGGGTGAATGAACGAAGAAGAATGTGCAAACACAATTCCAAAGACGTGGAGAAACAAAATGTTTTAATTGGTCACTCAACTTTTTTCAGTTAATGACATGTCAGCCTCTTAAGATTCTAAAAGTCTGATGTGTCAACACAAGGAAAGAACCTTGTGCTATTATTGTGTTGATTTTTCTATTGTCTATCAATTAGAAAAATTTGAAGCTGAAATCTGTCAAAAACTTAAAGATTTAAACTAGTGATTCTAATCTCGTTGATATTAAATGGCATAATGAATAAAAACGTAATTTTGGGAATATTCGTGCAACGATGTGAGTTTCTTAAATTGTGTGTTTGAGTGTCTGCTCTGCATGTTCTTGAGAGTGTTAAGAGAAATTAAAGGAATCAACGTAAACTATCCAATTGACATTTTTTTTTGCAGTTAGATATTTAAAAAATTGTTCTTTGACACCTAGCAGACAGCCTATTGATATCACATTAATTACAAAAATTATCGCTTCCATTTTCTTAATGATATCCCCATATAATTTTGATAATCAGAGGTTTAATTTTGAGTGTCATTTAATATGTGTAGTTGTGGAAGAAATTAAAAAAAGCAAATCAAGTACACCGTATTACGGTATTCAAAAAATAAAAATAAACAAAGGTTTAACAGATTGTAAACCATAATTATTTTTTTGATAAATTTTATCGGCTATCCGGCTCCGAAAAGAATGCACTTATGGATACAGACTGGAATAATTCGAAAATGTAATATATTGTTTGACTCAAGTATAAATATCTTCCGGCTATTGCCAATGATGAACGATCGTATGTTACGATTCACCATGTAACGCACTTGAGCCGAAACCTAAATCCAAACTGGTCAAATAACGATAATTTAATTTTCAAAAAAATCAAACTTAGAACTAATGTGAATACACACTAAACTTCAAAAAAAAATCACTAGAATACCACCGGTTAATTGTATTATAGTATTCAAATGACTAAAGAGATCAGGTAAAACTTGAGAAAGGTCAAAAGGAATTGCAGCCACCAAAGAAAACGCCTAGAGCCGATCTAAATTATCAAATTTATTTTATTATAAAGTAAAAATTGATGAATACTGTGTAAGAATTAACATGTTGAACAAAACTCTTTTATGACCAAAAATCACCCTTGAAGAGCTGTTTGTTTTGTCATGACGTGTGGGTGTGGTTGACTTTATGATAAGGGTCAAGCTATTATTTAATAATAATTTTAGGCCCTTTCAATAGTCGAAAATCCGAAAACCACACGACCAATCATTTTAAAAGAAAAAAAATCATTTTAAAATGATAGAGAATTTTAAAGGGTTTGAACTAAGATTAAACATCTTCAAATCTCGTGGTTAAACTAGTTTACAATCACGTCATTTTCGATGTGATCAAGTGATATAAAATAAATTGCCAGCTTTAGTTATACTCAATAAACTAAATAGTCTTGTTAGTTGTTTTTTTATTGTTTCTTGGGTATTGAGGAAATTTTGATTTAATAAAAAAGATCTAGGGCTTTGGAAGGTTTAAGAGACTAATCATGGTGTCCACTGTTTCAGAGGTAGATGATTAGATTAAACCCTAAACAAGGTTTGAGTTTCGATGTAATATTTTAATTGCACTAACAATTACTCATTTCAAAATAATGTATATTCTAGAATTTTCACATTTATTAAAAAATACATAAAATTTTGATAATAACTGTATTATTTTCTGTGTTTAACTATTTCATGTTATTTTTAACCAATCAAAATTCAGTAAACACAATTAATGATTTTAAAATTTACAATTTGACATTATTACATACATTGAAAAAGTAAAATACAGATCGTTTAGAAACAATTTTTTTAAAAAAAAACATGGATCTTTCTGAAATGAAGAGATATATAACTATACATAAATATCAAACTATAATTTTTTGTTTCAAAACGAACGAAAGATAATCGATTAAAATGATATATTGGTTAGACTAACTAATAATCTGATGTAGACCAACATTTCTCTTATCATCAGGTAAATCGATATTTCATGCCCATTAGAGCACTAAACCGATGTCTTACCAATTATCGACCAAATATTTAAAATTTCCCATAAAGAGAGCAAGTGGAGAAGTATAGAATGCATAAGTGTCGAAGATCAAACGTGTTCCCAAACATCATTTTGTCATTGATGTCATGTGGCGATGCAACCAACTTGCAACTTACCAGTATTATTTATCACCTACAAGACAAACATCGCGCGACTATTTGAAAATTAATATGTTTTTCAAATAATTCGGTTATATATGTTCTTATCCACATATTTTTTTTTGTAAACATAAAAGGAATTCATCAAAACAGTAGATGTAAAAAAAATTCCACAGATTTGTTGTTCAGGAAGTAAACAAAACGATCTAGGGTTTCTGACTGGCTTGTATAGTTATGTATCTGATTGTGGAATATGAGACTGATAATACAAGGCGATTGTTATAATTTAACATTTAATAACAAAAGTCATGTCATTACATTTCCTTATTCACATAATTTTATAGAAACCTCTAACCAAAACAAAAATGTATAGTTCAAGCAATTAGTAAGATTTTGTTTTCCACAAGTATAAATTTTAGTCGCACTACTCAATAAGTTTTTTCTGGATAAAGTTTGTCATGATTTAAGTCCAACTTCAAATCCATATATTGTCGGTACCATGGTCCAAATTCATCTGTATGCATTTATTGATTTTAGAAATAAATATGGATATTGATTTTATATCAATATGGATGTTGTTGTTGACATGTTGCATCATATACAGTATAGTGATGACAACTACCATTTTAATGGTTTCAATTTGAACGATCTATATAACATACAAATCAAAGCCCAAAATATAGGCCCAATAAAGGTTTAGAATACAAAGGTAATAACAACACTCCTTCTCAACAATTAATTGATTTCCCACCAAGAAAGCAAAGCATAAACAATCTCCTAGGGCATACAAATGTTAAAAGTATTAGAAATTCTTAAAATGTTCTCGCCTCACAATGTAACAACACCATTTCTTCATCAACTGGGTAAAGCCCAAAAGATTACCAATACCATTATGATTAAGAGAAACTCAATCTAGCGGTTCCTCCCCAGCTAGCCTAGCTGCACAACTGCTGGATATAGCCTCTCCTCTGTTCCTTTTGGTGTTTTCAAGCTTAGGTTATTTGTTTTTTTTGCTTTCCAGTTTTGAATATTTGATGGAATAATACATTGTGTTTTTTCATCATCTTTCTTCATATGTTATTGAGAATTTAATCATTTATACTAATTTATCTCTAGTGTGGGATTAGGGGTAGGCACTTTACCCGATATCTGAAACCGCACCCAAACCCGATCCGAAAAACTCGAACCGAAATCTGAACCGAAGTAGCAAAATATCCGAACGGGTATTAAATTAGGAAATATTAGATATCCGAATCCAAACGGGTAATATCCGAACCCGAATGGATATCCGAAGATAACCAAACATATGTATAATTAACTATATATTTCTAGTTTACATCTCTCATTTTATATAAAATATTTATATTGATACTACACATACTTTAAATTCATATGATACATAGAATTACAGAGAAAATGATTTGCTACTCAATTAAAATGCATGTTAAACTTTTTATTTCAAGATTAACAAAAAGTTACATCCGAAATTTAAAAACAATAATCAAATTAATGTCTTTTTTAGTTTCAAAATGTTATGTCCAAATCTATTAACCATTCAATCTATTAAAAATAAAAAATTAGTTATGTAAAAGTTATATTTTTAAATACAAGAAATTTTAGAAATGAAAAATTTTAATTTTTCAAAATCTAAATATCCGAACCTGATCTGAAATAACCGAACCCGAACTAAAAATACCCGAACCCGATCCGAAGTACAGAAATATCCGAACGGATTTTATACCTCTATACCGAAATGCACGAAAATCCGAAATACCCGAACCGAACGAATACCCACCCCTAAGTGGGATCATGTGCATAGAGAGAGAAACTCTATTCAGGAATTCTTAGATGAGACAAAAAGGTTCTGAAAACAGAGGTAAAGCAGAGTCTCTTTGTGTGTTTCAACAAGTTCTGAATCCACTACTACATCTATGATTCACTCTATCTGTGATTCTTGCAACAAGCTAGCAAAAAAGATTTGATTTATAAAAAAAGAAGAAGAAAAGAGGTTCAACACTTATGATTATGTATCAGCAAACAATCTATACCAAACCACGTGAGGGAACCAGACCTGTAATCTGTCTCTCTCGAGATTACTTGCGTTTCTCTTACATGACCGTGCAGACACATTTGTTCATCTTAGGATCATCACCTTTAGGCTTCTTTTCTGTTCCAAACACAATAAAAGAAACAGTATGTCAAGCCGATAACATATTTTGAAGCTTAAAGTAGAGGCTGTCTTGTTTTTAATTTACCTTTTTCAGTAAGCAGAGGTTGGATGATAACGTGCATTGTGGTGACAGCACCTACGAGATTAGAGACGGGGTTTCGGTAGTCTTTAACAGTCTTGTTGTTGTCCAAAACTTTCCCTGCGCTTATCAACTTCACCTCTTTCACTGTCTTCGGCCCGTTTTCCTTTTCTAGCTCGAATCAAAACACATACAGAACAAAATACAAATCGGATGACCACTCAGTAACTAATATTGTTGAACACACAGGTTCATATTAATTAGTATTATGGATACTCAGCGAGTCTTCAAACATATGTAACCAAAACCATCATTATTCTCGATTAGTTAGTGACAACATAGAAATGATAAAATCTTTTATACCAACTCTAGTTGAATTTCATTAGCAAAAAGATATCCTAAAGGGTGACATGATGATTCTCATAAGTAATCATCAACCAAAGCCATAAACCATTGTTCCAAGAAACATTCAAGCCTTTTACAATCTCATTCTCAGGTAAGCAGGCATATAAAAACTGACCTCTTGGCCATTGAGAAATAACAGTTTCCTTCAAGGCGGAAACAGTTGTAGCATCAGGAAAAGCTTTAGGGCCGATATCAGAACCATCAGTTAGCCTAAACTTGATCTCTAGTTGATTATCAACTTCTGCCATCTCTATTTTAAAAAAAAAAGTTAAAAGAGTGTAGACTTGGGCACTTTGTCAATGTAAGAAAATCCCCACTGGACCTTCTTTCCTCGTTATTCTTCTACCTGCTATGTGTAGAAATAACGGATTTGTTTTTTTTTTATTTATTTAATAAATTGTTAGCGAAGATGAACAAGAAACCTGAAGAATAATAAGGGGTTAAGTAGATAATCATTTTGACAGAATCTAATTCATAAATGGATCGCATGCAACAGAGCAATAAACAGAGGATTTTAAACAGAATAACACACATGAATATATATATCATCGTAATAACACGAATGTTAAAAGATCAAGAAATCAGAAACATTTAATCAAGAAATAAGTATGAGATCCTCAAAAGAGAAAGAGGATCTGCTAAATCTACGAATCCAGATTTGAAATGAAGAAAAAGAAGGTGAACTCTTACTTGGCTCTGTGACTGATCTGAGCCAATGAATCTAAAGGAAAGACAAGAACACGCATCAGAGAGAGAGAGTTGGGAAATGAGATGAGGAGATGACGTGAGTGTAGAGAATCAATGGCGGTCAAAGCTTCCACTTTTCTCTCACATTCTTCCCTTCTATGCGCCTTTGAATTTTCCCATCAGTCCATAAACTACTTTTTATTACCCCCCCCTTTTTATGTGTTCCAAGAATTTCTTACATGCTTTACTTGTTCTGTAATAGTTTTTTTTTCTTACATGTGAAAGCCTTTTGGACAAAACAAGCAGTTAAAACTAAAAAAAAAAGAAGAATACCTTTCTTCATGACATAATATACATCAAAATATTTATCAACTAATATCATGTTCTTTACTTTACCCATCAACATCATCAAGTGGTAACCTCGGCATCAAGAAAAGTCTCATGATTGGTGTCATAAATGGGACCTTAACAAAGCAATAATGTTCTTAATAAATTCACTAAACAGTAACAACCAATGAAATCAAATAGTAACTGTCAAAAAAATCAGGAACAAATGTAACAGTCTTGTTGTCGTTGCTCTCCTTTTGGTCTATCAATCATGACCAAAAATCCTCTTCTGGTGTGTCCCATAAACCTTTTTTTTTTCTTGTAACAGATCCAACAATTTGGAATCTCTAATCGAAACCGAAAAGAATCTCAACAAAAGGATACCTTCTATCTTTACAGAAGAATGAATCTTTCTCCTGCAGCTCTGTAACTGGTTTCATCACCCCAGCTAAAATCCGAAAAAAATCTCCAGGTCGCTTCAAGATTATCTGAATGCTTTTCTGTTTGCTATTCCAAGATATGACAACTCTTAATGAAATCATTTGAGTAGTTCACATATTTTGTCCAGAATGGCCTCAGGTGCTCGAACCCTATCTCCAGCCACGGCTTTGATTGGCCATTGTAGTGAATCACTGCAGCTTTCTTCACGTTTTCTAAGTTGGTCTTGCTCTGATATCCTAACCCAAGCATATGCCAAGACGAATCTATTGCCTGAACATGCCCTTTGAATGCAATCAGCGCTGGAGGCAATGTCCCAAGCTTCCACATTGTTAGATTCGACTTCAGATTCTGCACACATCAGTTCAAAACCACAAATCAAACTCAAGGATTTGCCATCATAAACTCAAAAACATTACAAATTTCTCTGACGCTTTACCGCTTTGAGCCAAGAATGATAAGTTTCTCTGATGTTTGTCTTCCTCCAAGTCCGTAGATCAAAGATATTCATTCCATAAGCCCAAGCACATTCTTCCGGATCCAAATGCTGTGAGATAAGAGGGTGAGAGAAATTGAAGTAGGTCCTAAAACGCTTTGACATAACCCACTCGTCTTCTCCTCTACAAGTCTCCACTGCTCCATTTACCTTCCCGTGAAGATCAATATCCCACAGAGGAGATAGATCTCGCTGGATCACTATATCATCATCTAAGAACACCACCTTGTCCAAGTTTGGAAACAGCTGCTCAAAAAGGCCAAACAAACAAGCATTACATTCATATTCTCAATCAATAGGACAGACATCTTTGTTACCTCAGGTAGATATATTCTAAGATGGTTGAGCAAAGAAATGTATTTGGGACTCCTTGATTGCAACTTCGAAGCGAATCTTCTTGGAGTTGTTTCACTGAGGTTTGCACCAGCGATATGATTCCCATGGTAATAGTTTCTGATACCGTGATGGCTTTCCACAGCTTCGAGAACCGGAACATTCTCTCTTGTTAGCCAGTCAAACTGATGAACGCTTTTGACTTCAACGATCGCAGGAGCAACGGAGTTAAGCGCAAACCAAGAGTGCATCCCCGCATAGGTTTTCTTGTCAGTGATAACATGGAAGACAATTTTCTCGGGTTTAGAAGATGATTGAACAGCTGATGAGACCACAACCGAAGCAGCCAAGATATTGTCCGTAGCCAGAACAAAATGGTGGTAAGCGTTGTCTGAGAGAAGAGGGAGGAGCTCAGGGGAAGGAAGCTGTCTTCGAGCGTGAGCATTGGAGGTATACTCATCGGTTAGTCTTAAAGAGAGACAGTGGATTCCTTTTGGAATCGAACTTGCGGCAAAGTGTTTGTTCATAAGTTCCGCAAACTTGGATTCTCTTATATCCCTTTCAAACTTCTCTATCTGTTCAAATCGAATCACATAAACATCAACAAAACTACAATTTAACAATAAATTTCAGAGTGGAGGATGTACCATAGCTCGAAGGACGAGGGAGAATGTTTTGGCATCGTAGTGGTTGTTCTTCATATCGGAAACAAGCTGGCGAAAAGAAGCTGGAAGCTTTAAGCCATCTGGAATATCTTGAGTGCTTACTTCGTTTAGAATTTTGTAAAAGTCTCTAACTAGTCTCTGCTACAACAGAAACATGAGAAAGAGAGAACAAAAAGATGTAAACGATACAGAGGAATCCATCTTGTAACTTGTTAACAAAAAATCGGAAAAGAAGAAATAATCACTCACCTCTGAATCATCTATCCTACCGAGAAAACGTGGTCCTAACCGCCTCCCTAAACAATCTGAAGCAACAGAAAAAAAATGAAAAGACAAAGAAACTTTCATGAGCTCATCATCACATAAGCATAATAAGAAGGGATCTTGGGTTGGGAAGCTAAGCAAATGAACTATATAAGCACAAAGAGAACAGCTTTAAGATTGGTTTTGTCAAAATTTGATTCAGTCCATAAATACCAAGACAAAGTTTGTAGTTGTAACTCCACACAACGCACAACAGAGGAATTCTCCAAAAGACCAAAACTGAGCATGAAACATCATACTAAGAGAGTACAATTGAGACTCAATCGGCTCCATTGAGACGCTAAGTGATTCATTTGTGAGACTTAAAGTGCAAAACTTTGTTGACAATATAGCCATTGGATCCAAACAACATAATGCAAGTGGCAATCTTTTGATTTAACAGCAAAAACTAGCTCATCTAACAACATTCAGGTGCTGGATCCTAAGCAATATGTCGAGATCAAGACCAAACCAATGCCTATACACACTATAACGAATGAAGGGGAAAAAGGAAGGGACTTTAGTTAGTTACCAATGGAGGAGCACTTGTTGACACCTTCAAGGGTGACAAGAGCGGTAACGATGAAGACGAAAGGCAAGAGGAAGGCGAGGATTAAGATAGTGTGGAAGAGAGTACGGTAAGAGATGTGACGAGGTGCGACTTTGATCTTCATCAAATCATTGCTGCTCGATATCGTGATGCTTCTCATGCTTGGCGATATCTGAAGTTGCATCCTCCTCCTCCTTTAACCTGATGATTCCTATCGCATATAACCCTAATCCCAATCCCAATCCCAATCCAAACAACATCACCTCCCCCTGCTCCTATCTCGATCTTCCTCTCAAATCCGACGATGCTCGATTCCTATTAGCTCCTTTGGTCTTCTCCCAGACCGCATTTAGATCTCCGACAACCAGCGATGATCTGAATTTGAGATCTTAAGCAATTCGAGACAAATGAGTATTCCGCGAATCCGTGTTACAGCTAGATATTACAGAGTTCGATCAAAGACAAAATCAATGAGCTGCTTCTTGTCAAATAAGAAGAAGACAAAAAAATGAGAGAAGAACAAAATGTTGAGGCTTTTTTTGTTCAAGTGATTTCGCCGATGGATCTAAAAATTAATACACAAAATCCCAAAACAAAACAAAAAAGGAAAAAAAAAAGTATTTAGAAGATATCAGTTATAAATGGGTTACCAGATTTGATTAAGATTTTTCTATGCTGCTAAAATTGAGTTTGGGATTGGTGGTATCTTGACCTTGAGTTTTTTTTTTTTTTTGTATAAAGCTAATCATAGGTTTCTTCCTACTTTCATGCCCAAACAATAATAATGTTGATAAGAAAGAATTAGGAATAGTACAGATTATTAAAACACAAATTGACAACTCTTAATGTGAAGTAGACAATAAGCTCAGCTACTCCTACTTTTCTTTTTTAATACAAATAGATCTTAGGATTAGCTTAATGCATAATGATTTCTTCAGTTTCTTGAGAAACAAGAAAGGAACCCCAAAAAGTCTCGAGTCTTTTTTTTTTTTTTTTTACTGATCACTAAACCATAGCAAGACTACAATGAAACTGTACAACTTCTAAAAACTAAAGACCTAAAAGTATAGTCTTTACGTATGTTACACTTTACAAGACAACGACAATGGAGTTTCAATGCAAAATTCCAAAAACTCCATTACAGAAAAAAGAGTGGGTGAGGTGAGGGAGAGCTTATCTTCCTTCTTCTTCACTACCTCAGCTCCAATATTCCACCAGGTCAATGTCACCGAGTCATTCTCAACTTCAGCTTCTACTGGCTCTTCTCTGCATCTCATGCTTTGACTTTTCATAATTGTTCTTCATTCTATGAAACGTCTGATGACCGCCGAGAGCTTGATACGTCGAGAAAACCCTCTCACAGAGCCTGCACCTATGCTCATTGTTCATCTGAAAACCCTTACTTGCTGAATTTGAAACTTCAAACACAGCTTCTTGACCCCCAAGTTTCTGCTCTGTATCGTCCAAGCTCACTCTCTCCAATCTAACTTCTTCCCCAAAACTCTCTGCTCCTACCTCATCTTCTTTCATTACCTTCTTGTCCCCCAAGAAACCCAAAAGCTCTTTCGATGTTCCATTAGAATCAGTTCTAATCCCCACAAGTCTAAGCTCATTACTCAAAGACCCAACTAGCTTTTGCTCATTACCCAAAAACCCATCTTCACATTCTCTCTCATTCAACTCTAGCTTCGAAAACAGAGCATCACCACTCTTAGACAACATAATCAGAGACTCAGCGACTTCCAACAGTTCTCCATCATTCCCAAACGCAGAAGAAGAAGAAGAAGAAGACGAAACAGAGAGTGGAGGAAGACTCTTCTTGTACCTGGAAACTCTTTTCGACCTCTTTCTCCTCTGCACACCACCACTGCTGAAGAAACGCAACAGATCCCTTCTCATACATTCGCTCTTCTTCTTCTCTTCTAACGAATGCATAGTTTCGCTATGATTCCTCAGGCACTTCTCATATCGAAACCCTTTGCCACATTCTCCGCAACGAACCAGACGCTTCTTCTTAATCCGCAGAGGTTTCTGGGTTGTTCTCTTCTTCTTCGGGCTCTCCCTCAATCCGTAGTAGCAAAAGATCTCTTCGTAATGATGATTCATCGATTCTCCTAAACGATTCTTCCTCTTGCGAGAGCTTCGAGCCTTCCTGTTGTGTAATTCGAAGATGGGTTTCTCGAATTCTTGATGATCTCCCATCGACGCCAAGCTCGTTGGAACCCAGAGATGATTCGCGAAAAGACTATCACCAATCACTCAAGAACTATGAGCATGGAGATAGCTAAAAGAATCGATTTTTCTTCACTTTCCCGAGAAAACGAGAGTAAGAGTGAGAAGAGAGAGAGAGTGGAGAAACAGAGAGATTAATAAGCGAGGGAAGGAAGGAAAACAAGAACCTTTGGTCTCAGGGAGAAGGTCCGACGTGGCATTTAAGAGGAAACAAGGCCAATATTAGTTTGGGCCCGGCCCAATGGACATTTATAATTATCCAGAGCTCTAAAATCAAATAATTTGAAATAAAACAATTAATCCCGTAATTAACGAACCGTTACAAAATTGCGCCTCCAAAGAAGTCGCAACGGTCACACTTTGCCCTCCATTTTCCCTCCTCTCTGCTCTATCTCTTCTTCCCTACCAATAATTTTGCATCACTCAGAATCCCTAATTGCGATTGAGTTTTTGATTCATCCCTTTCGCGAATCACTACTCTGTCATCATCTCCGATGGAGTCGAAGAACGCTAAACCCAAGACTCTACCGATGGATCCGATCAGATTTCAATCGGATGCTCAAGTTGTTCCAGTCTCATCGGAGAACTCGAACCCTAACGTCTCGCGCGCGAGGATCTCCGGGTCTGCGTCCTCGAAGTCGAGTGAATCTGCGGAGAAGGTTACGAGATCGAAGCTTAATCCTAGCCAGGCGGCGTTTTCGCCACGGAATCGAATCAGAGAGAGGAGATTCGTGGTCGTGAAGAAGAAGAAGAATACGAAGGAGGATTCAGCGTCTGTGGTCGCACGAGTGAACTGTAAGTGTGGAGCTAAGAACATGAAGAAATGCGTTTGTGTTGCATATGAAACTCTCCGTGCTTCGCATGAAGAGTTCTTCAAAAAGCGAGGAGATTCGGAGGTCTCCAGCCAGAATGTGGAGGAAGAAGATGAAATTGATGTTTGTTCGATGAAGAGGAGAAGAGAAAAAGTGCTTGAGGAAGCTAGAAGGAGCCTCCCTGAATATGGTAAAGTGATGCATCTCGTTAAGGCATTTGAGAAGCTTACTTGCTTCCCTTTTGCAAAGGCAAAAGAAGGCAACGAAAAGGAGGATAAGAAGATTAAGAAAGCTCTGAAATGGGAGTTGCCTGGGATGAGCGTGCAGCAGCAAAAGTGTCCAGAGGAAGCTGAGACGGACCAAGTCACATGGAGTTCCTCGTTTTCACCATCTGAGTTGGTTCTAACAGCTACGAATCTGGGACTAGAACAACAACCTCACGCCTCTGTTTCTTTACCATGGGACAACAACAGGTAACCAAATGGAGATTTCAGTTCGAATTATCAAACTATTTTTATGCATACTTCAGTTTTGTTCTGTCTGATTCGGTGATGTTACAGTGTTTCAAGCCTTATTTCAAATGGTGGGAGGAGGAGCAGACGAAATGTAAGTGTGTTAGCTTTCATCTGGTTTTTCTAGACTCTTAGTGATTATCTTGAATATATATCTCTCTCCTTGTGGTTGATGTAGAGCTTGGACTCCTCTGCTTCAATGGGTAGTAGAATATCAAAGAAGAAGCAGGTCAAAGTCACTTCTTTGAAGCCATTCAAACTTAGAACTGAGGTATAAAACTTGGAAGAATCAAATTAAGATATGATTTTTCAGGATGTGATTGTTGGTCTATGTGTATGTAGGAACGTGGACGAATGAAAGAAGAAGAGTTAGCAAAGAAGATACAAGAGATGACGATGGAAAACGAAAAAATGAGAATCCCAATAGCTCAAGGTCTTCCCTGGACAACTGATGAGCCTGAGGTGAGACTATCCTTTGCTTTTTATTAGCATTAAGTTATATCAATACCATATCGTTTATAGAGTTGTTTGATATTGATGTGGTACTGTAAGATGATATAGTGTATTAAGTAAAAAAAAAGCTTTTGACGAAGGTTAATTAAACATTGCATTGTTGTTTTTCTCTGTTTCAGAGTCTGGTTAAGCCTCATGTGAAAGGTATCACAACACCAGTAGACTTGAAGCTCCACTCAGACATTCGAGCAATGGAGCGTGCAGAGTTTGACTACCAGGTAAAAGACCTTGCAATGATTACATTCATCCAATACTTAAGAGAAAATTGCATGTTTCAGTTTTTAGTATAAATCCTCAGCAGTTCGGCTTCATGTTTTGTGGTCGTTTCATTGTACCAGGTTGCTGAGAAAATGAGTCTAATTGAGCAATACAAAGCAGAAAGAAAAGAGCAACAATTGGTAGCAGAAGAAGAAGAGTTAAGAAGGTTGAGGAAAGAATTGATCCCAAAGGCACAACCAATGCCATACTTTGATCGACCATTCATCCCTAGAAGGTAAATAATAACACACTCATTGAGCTCAGTTCTCGTCTTGATAGAAAGATTACAAAGAGTATTCGGACAGATAAACTGTTGTTGTTGTTTGCTATTGAAGGTCGAGCAAGCACCCGACGATACCTCGAGATCCCAAGTTTCACAAAACGCAACACAAGAGATGCTGCAGTACATCTTCTTGGAGTGAAACAGGATCTTACATGAGCGATATCTTTTACCAGCAAGACCTTTGAAAACGCTTTGCCTTCCATTTGCACATTTCTTCACTATCTTTTTTTCTTGTTGCTGTCCTTGTCCATATTATCATCATAAATTGCCAAACAAAAATGTTTCCATTTGAAGAGGCCATTTATGAGTTGCAACTTGCATGCGTTTGTTTCCTCGTTCATTATCAATCTTTTGTTATCATCAGAGTAAAGAGCAAGTAATTCCCAGATACTCAGCTTCATCCTGTAATGGTTTCTATCGTTTGAACCTGCAAGTTTACGTAGCTTGGTTCAAAGCTTATTCAGAAGTTAGCTTTCCGCTAAATCATTTTGAATAATAATCTTATCGTATAGCTGACAATGTTTAGATGTTCAAAGAGACAACAAAAAGATGAACAAGTTCTGAACATTTTAAGAGTAAGTCTTCAGCAATGATATTGATAATAGTTCTTGAGAGTAATAAGACAAAATGACTAAAAACAGAACATTGGTTTCAAAAGTAGTAGAAGAACTAAAAACAAAATTCAGATCTTCAAATTTCAGCTGCAATACGTCCAGCAACCTGGTCCAAATCCCGTTGCCCACTGGAAGTGATTCTTCTTCCTCTGAAGACAACAAACAAAAAGAGTTTGTAACCATCAGCCTCTTTTTCAAAGAAAGATATACAAAGATATGCAATAGATATGTTACCCTTTGGTGTCAATCTCAACAATGTTCATAGTCTCCAACTGCTGGAGGATGTGACGGGCAATGCCACCGCTGCTTTTGCAGAAGTGTGGTGGGCGACTGCCGTTTCTCTTGCTGCCACCATAGATTCTACGGAAAGCACCAACACCAAGACCTCCCCTTAGGTATACCTTCCTTGCCATAGATGCTGCATCATAAAAAGAGAGCATTCTTATAAAAAAGTATATACTTGTTGAGTATTAGAGCGAGACTATGGGAAAGAGAGAGTATACCAGCTCTGATGTAGTACCAATCAGGATCATATGGGGCAAGCTCCTTCAGCTTACCAGTCTTCACAATGTCTGTCCATGGAGGAAGCTCGATCTGCAACGAATGATAGGCATCACATTAATAAATGGTAAAAAAAAAGAGTTGCTTGGGCTTAAATTAATGTTCCCAGCAAGAGGCATTACATTAAGAATTCGAAGCATACGAGCCACAACGTCAGAAAGAAACAAAGTCAAGAAGTAGTAAACAGCTAGTGATGACCATGGCCAATTACAAACATCTTTCAACTAACTTACGGTACAGACAAATCATTCAATCGATCCAATAGACACTAGTACGTGAACAACGACATCATATAACGAATTCAGTATAAAAAAAAAACACTGAAAGCTACAGGTTTTAATTTATTGTTCGCTAAAGATACTAATTCCAATCCGACAACATACTATGTCTTTGTTTTTCAGTTGAATGTAAGAGAAACCATTTACAATGCAATAACAAAACATAAAGAAACTGAAAATGAGAAATGTGAAGACTTTGGTTGATTTAATTCCAAAAAAAAAACGGTTTATAATTTTCGAGCATAAACACAAGAAAGAAGAGCACTAACCTTGCCAGATCGCTTGAGATGAGAAGCGTAAGCCTTGACGAAGTCATGAGGCGAGACGTCTTTCACTGTTTTACCTGTCGCCATGGCTAATTGTTCCACAACAGGAGTTTTGCTCAAACGCAGCTGAATCTCTCTCGCAAAGGAGTAGGGCTTTTAATCTCCCACAAGTTTATATATGTGTCTTCACCATTTCGGCTAGGGTTTTCTCCAAATCCGGGTCTAAGACCCGACCCGTACTAGTGTATATACCTTAATGGGCCTACATTTTTCTTCATAAGGCCTTATTAAATAAGTGTACCACCGTCTACTGCTATAGATGTTAGTTTGAAACTTTAATTGAAAAAATAATTTCCTTCCCCAAATTTTAGATTAATATATTTTTAGGTATGTTATCAACTTTGTAATCATATGCATTGGTTCTGAAGTAATGGAAAATTTAATAACAATCAATTTCTAACAAATCAATAGCAACCAAATGATTTCTATATAAAAATATTTGATAGAATTTGTTAACTCTATTCATCTTTTAAATTTTTCTCAACTTTCAGAATCATCAAGTTTTACAAAAGAATTTGTTCCAATAACCCCTCTGATAAATAAAATGAAGACAAGAGAAACATAAACATGTTCTTAGGGGAAGTTAGCATGTTGTGGAACAAAACAAAAGAGTTTGAATTAGATTCACAACTGACAAGCGAAGGAAAGTGGAAATAAGAAAGACTGAAATAAAACAAACACTTTCAACTATGAGCAAACAAGATATCAGTGATGCCGCGCTAATGAGTCTAACAAGTATAATCTTATTTTTGGTTAGTTCACCTCCATCAACTTCATAAGTTGACAATAAATAAGTTGTTGAGATACCAACTTTGATTACAATATATATTTAACCAATTAATCAGGAATTTGTGATAGGTCCATCAAAATGCATATCAGACCAAATATTTGGTTTCATCTAAATGAGGTTCAATTTAAACTTATTCGCATAAAGCATCAAAACTTAAGAACTAGACAATTCATCAATCTAGAGTGTCCCTCAAACACACAACCACACCAATCAAGTCTTGCACAAATCTCTCCTTGTTCATCCCTTTCTAGTTTGATCTCAGCACACCAAAGTTCTACTTTATTCCGATCAATATCTTTCTCGAAAATCACAACCACTTTCTTATCGTACGTCACCGTGCGTGCACAAGTAGTCCCGCTCAATCCTATCTCACCCTTGACCCTTTTCCAACTCCTTTCTTTTAAATCATAACTTCTTAAAATCTTCGAAGCTGTAGAATAGTAGTACAATACTCCCTCGATAACACATTCACTACCGACCCAATGATAAGATTTTAACACGTCGTCTTTCTCCATTTTATCTTGACTCGGATCATAAACAAAGCCATGCTTTAAAACCCTGAAATAAATCTTATCATCCCACGTCACCGCACTATTAGAATACCAATCGAACACCAGATTGTCTGGTCTTGTTTTGGACTCCCAAGTTTCAGATTTTACGTCAAACACCATGACATCCATGGGCCCCTCTGAAAACACTGGGAAACGTGAACGGCATCCTCCAATGACATATATTTTCTCGTTTATATAGCCAGAGACTGAACTAGCGACTGCCCTTGGCATGTTAGGGAGATGATGATTTGCCGTGTGGAGCGGGCAATCGATGAGTGTTAATGCATTAGATGAGACTTCAAAGCAAGATCCGCCCATTACGTAGATCTTTGAACCAACAGCCACGTAGCTGCCAGACGAAGGCATTGGAGGGAGTGATGGGATAGGGACCAAGCAATAATCTCCACTAGAGTTGATTTTCTGACGTAGAGTATACAAACGGTCGTAATCATCGTCGTGTGAATAAATGGTAACATAGAGACAGCATTCGGTGCGGTCCAAGAGAGATCGTCTCGCGTATAGTTGTGGCGATCCTATAAGAGATCGAAAGAACTTCGAAACCAGAGAAAGTGAGGGATAGTAACGTCTAGGTACACGAGCCACACATTCTATAATAACATCTTCTGGAAGTGAAGTGATCCAACACATAGCCATATGTATCAATCGTCTATATCAACACCTCACTCCAATCCCATAATCTTATATATATATATATATATATATATATATATATTTACAATGATGGACAGGTGGGCTGAAAACATAGGTTATTAACACGTGGTTAGTTTGGATCCACTTATGTGGAGTCAGGATATCTTGTATAATTTTTTTTTTAAATGTAGATAATCCATAAATAGTAAATAACTGTAATATATATATATATACAATTTTTGATGGTAAAAAATATTTGGATAAAATAGTTTTCTGTATTTTAAATGAAAGAAATCTAGATAAATAAGTTTTGATATAAAAAAATTCAACTATATCTAAAAAATAGTTGATGGTCCGCACTTTGTCCAGACTATTATATACACATGACAATTTCTGATTTTATTGTTTATTTTATATAAATTTTAAATTATTAAATTTAAAATTACAAAACTTCAATATTCATATTTGTGATCGATGTATTAATTATTTTGTTTTGTTTCATAGTTTTATTTATGAGATATAAATTTTAGATCAAAATCGTTTCTATATTAATAATAAAATTAGGAATTTTTGTTTTGAAAATTAAACACTTAGTATATTTGTGGACAAAAGGAAAATCTAGCAGCATTGAAAGGATTATAAACAAACACAACCTATAAAACATGAACAAAATAATAATAGGCAATAAATAGTATATATTCTCTATAATTTAGATTTTAGATTTTAAGACAGTGAGACAAAAAAAACACAAAATAATAAATTCCAAAACGTGTGTATGTAAGTTTATTATTTGTTAAATTTTTAATGTTAGTTAATGTTTTCATTCTAGATACAAATTACAAATTTTTCATATTATATCAGATAATTATATAATATTTACTATTTTGGTTTTAGATATATTATTTTGATAATATTTGTGATTTTACGAATCAAAAATTGATTTGATGTCAGTCATGTATAAATACAAATCTATTAATTTTATGTTAGGAATATTATTGTTTGATTTACAAGAATGATAATAATAAAACTAAAATATAAGGTTCCAGATTTTTGGACCGACCCTAGTCCAAACGGATGTAGTCCTAAAATATCTAAAGCCCAAATAAGCTTAATCCGAAATACCAAATTTTTTGGCATATAAAAATAAGTCCAAACCCAATAATTTGCAGGGCTGTGCGGACTGCAGACTTCGGTCTTAATTGACATGTCTACTATAATATCAGTCATTAAAATCATAAATTAAATATAAGCTATACATAATTATATAATTATGATATTATTAGTAGAATTTGTTAATATATATATATATAATTATATATAAGTATAATTATATATACTTATATATATCATGATAAATATATATATAAAAAAAAACAAAATTAAAATAATAGTATATAGTATTTCTCGGTGGAATAGGTTATTATCTTTTATTAATTATCTTAAATATCATGATATATATTAAATAAAAAATTTAATAAAAAAATAAATTAAATTAATAATTTATCCTAAAATCAAGAAAAAGACGACAAATAAGTAAAATCAATTCTCAAATAATAATATAGATATTGATATCTGAATTATCAGTAATAAGATTTTATAACACTTTTACAATTATTTGATAATAACTAAAAATAATTATTTGATAGCAGTTTTATATTTTCTGAAATTTTTAAGAGAAGATAATTGTAATAGGTTATATGACAATAATTTTTCTTTTCTAAAATCTTAAACAAAATTGTAAAGAGCATTTAATATTACTTTTTATATTTTATTGTAAATAAAAAGGAAATTTATAAAATAGAATGTTTTCCTTTTTAAAAAAATCCCAGAAAAATAAAATTCTAAAGATTTATTTAATAAAACATTAAATTAGTACATAAGAACATGTATAATTTTGTCATTGACTCGGTTGGTGTATTTGACTTTCATTTAATTTTAATTTTCATTTAATTTTTTTTTTCAGTTTGTGTTCAATTAAAATGTTTACGTATAGTATTTTCTCTAATCCGAAGTACAAAGTTTATAACAATTCATCTATGCCTCATGATTATAAAATAAAAATATTAACTTGAACTTATGTGTGAAAACGAGTTTTAATTATAAAATAAATCTCAAACAACATATGCAAAAAAAATAATCATAAAACTGTAATAAAATGATTTATTATTTTGTGATTTTTATTAAATTAAAACATAAAAAAAAACATTGCAACGCAACGGACTCGTATCTTGTCTATAATAAATATAAGCTTTTAAGATATTCCCCTGAACAATTGTTAATGAGAGATTAATTAATCTTGAAGCACACTAGTAGAGTTGAAATATTGTTATACATTTTATTGACTCTTAACATGTTTTACGTGATTGATTCAAATAAACAATATAAATGCTCCCTCTAATTTAGTGATAAGATTTAGTGTCTTCAAAAGAAAAAATTTAGTGATAAGATAATCTCGTATCTACCTACTATAGTTGGAATAGTCTCAAATATCCTGGTTTTAGCTTCGTTTTTTGACTATCTCTTTTGAATGGTTGCCTAGAGCACAAAACAATGTGGCTGATGCTTTAGCAAAACAGGCTCTGTATAATGCCTGCTTTGTAACCCTTCAAATTGAATCTGAGGTTTAATTTATGAATGAAAGTTTGTGTTTCAAAAAAAATAATCAATCATGTACCTATTGCGATTTGATGCGGTGATATACTATAATGTTTAACAGAAATGTGAACTTTACGCCATGATTTACTGTGTTTATTTTTTTTTTATAACATCATACTTTATTGATCATAATTGTACGTTTACAAAATCTTCATGAAGAAAATTCGTTATTATTAAAAGAATATAATTATGAAAAACAAAAGAAACCGCATGAGAACTTGTCTTTGCAAGCTTATCAGCCACTTTGTTTGCTTCTCTTGATATCCAACTAAAACGAACATCTTCAAATCTTCGAGACCAACCATGTGATGTCTCTGATCCAGTTATAGCCTGAGAAATAAACAATAACTATTAATTAATAGAAGATTACCAAAAAAAAAACTATTAATGAATAGAAAATGCCTCTTCGAAGTTAAAAATGCGAAAATGATTTGTCAGCCAATAGTAAATAAGCAAAGCGGACCCTACTCTTTCGTTCAGACAAGATTTTGATACATTATTAAAAATTAAAAAGAGAGAAGAAAAAGACGCGTGTGATAGTGTTGAATTTTCATCGCTCTCCTCTTTTCTTTTAAACTTCAATCTCTCTGCTTCATCTGTTTCTCTCACTAAAAAGCTTTCTATTCTCATCATCTCGCTAAATTAGGGTTACAAGCTCGGACCTGAGATTGTTTCGAACGGTATTTTTGCTCGAAATAGCAGACTTTGAGAGGTGTGTTTAGGATTTTATGTAGGGGATAAGTCGCGAAGATGACATCTTTGCTTGATTTTATTTTATTTTCTGGCTTGTGGGCTTCTTCATACTCGAACGTAATTGAATTGGTGGGGTTTTTGTGTGTTCTACCTAAGAACTTGATTATTCAGATTTTTGGAAGATAAAGTTAGTTTCTTTTACAATGAACTTAAACTCTGTCTTTAGGAACCTCTGTTCAGTGTTTGGTTTTGCAAAAGAGTTGTCTTTTTTATTTTAATTCAATTATGAAATTTTCTGATTGCTTTCTTGATTTTGTTTAACTAACAAAAGGCTTTTGCTTATTCTAATTACATTCCAAGTTGTTGCTTTGCTTTGCTTTGCTTTACTTGTCTGGACTGTTTAATTGATTGAGATTTTGCTGATGTTTTAATCATTCATCTTATTCTTACTGATTGCCACGTGTTTTCTCTCTACAGATTCTCAAGGCCCCATGGGAGATTCCATCACACAAGATTATGCATCTTCGCCACTCGACAACGATGCTTCATCAGGGAAAGGCAACGGATACAACTCGCTAGAGATTGCTTCCATCGCATCAGCTTCAGCCATTGTCTCGGTTCTCATAGCTCTTGTGATTCTCTTCCTCTACACTCGGAAGTTGCATCCGAGATCAAAGATCATGTCCACCACCACCAAACGAGAAGTCACTATGTTCATCGACATAGGAGTTTCAATAACCTTCGACAACGTAGTTACCGCTACAAGAAACTTCAACGCGAGTAACCTCATCGGTAACGGCGGATTTGGAGCAACTTACAAAGCGGTAATAATCTCTCAAGAAGACCAAAACGTCGTCGTTGCTATCAAACGCCTCTCTATAGGACGGTTCCAAGGCGTCCAACAGTTCCACGCGGAGATCAAAACACTCGGTAGGCTTAAGCACCAGAACCTCGTGACTCTCATCGGTTACCACGCGAGCGAGACCGAGATGTTCTTGGTTTACAACTATCTCCCCGGAGGCAACCTCGAGAGATTCATCCGAGAACGTTCCACGAGAGCTGTGGAGTGGAGAGTTCTTCACAAGATCGCGCTCGACGTAGCTCGAGCTCTCGCCTACCTCCACGACCAATGCGTCCCGCGGGTTCTCCACCGCGATGTTAAGCCGAGCAACATCCTCTTGGACGATGATCACAACGCTTATTTATCTGATTTCGGGTTAGCGAGGCTGCTCGGGGCTTCGGAAACACACGCAACGACTGGCGTGGCCGGTACGTTTGGTTACGTGGCGCCCGAGTATGCGATGACTTGTAGGGTTTCGGATAAAGCGGATGTTTACAGCTACGGGGTGGTGCTTCTGGAGCTGCTCTCGGACAAGAAGGTGCTTGATCCGTCTTTTGTTAGGTACGGTAACGGTTTCAACATTGTGCAGTGGGGTGACATGTTGTTGAGACAGGGACGTGCCAAGGAGTTTTTCACGGCCGGTTTGTGGGATGTTGGTCCGCATGATGATCTCGTTGAGGTTCTGCATTTAGCGGTTATCTGTACGTTGGATTCTTTATCGACGAGACCGACGATGAAGCAAGTTGTACAGCGGTTGAAGCAGCTCCAACCTCAGCTCCAGACTCGTGTTGTGTAGTTAAGAAATGTAGGTAATATGTTTTTTATCACTTGTAAAATTTTTTTTATATAGTTGAGTTATTTTCTTGTAATGTTTTAGTAAAATATCCTAAAATTGTTTTTAATAAGTTTTGAAAATAATACAGTTAACCTTAGACAAACAGAATGAATCCAGATCATTTAAGAAATGTAGCTAATATGTTTACCCACTTGTAGATTGTTTTATTATAGTTTTGAGTTATTTTCCTTGTAATCCTTTTGAAAATTAGCCTAATTTTTTTAAAAAGGTTTGAAAATATTGCAATTAACCTTATAGAAAGAAACTCAATGTGGTTTGCAAACAGAATGAATCCGGATTAAACAAAATACGTTTGTTTTTGTTAACACTTCCCATAAGTTTTGTATCTTTTGTTTAATTATTAACAAAGTGTTGACAAAAAAATATTAACAAAAGATGTGCTATTAGTGTGGGTTAATATTTTATGTTATATCAGTTTTCATATAGTTTCGTAGTTTTTTGTTGGTTTGTGTTTGTACATGTGTGTTTTTATGACATAGATTTTTTAAAATTTATGGGTATACATAATATTTTCAAAGTTGAATCTTATGAATTAAAGTAAAGAAAATTTACATCCTAATAACAATGGATTTTAAAAAAAAATTCTAAATCAATGATATGTACAATTTTCAATAATAAAAGTTTAATGAAATTTAAAAGTCTTCACCCTAATAACAATAATTTTATTAATATTTTTACAAAAATATAAGCTAATAAAAATAAAAACTATATATTTTTTTAACTCCTCTAGAATTCTTCTACTAGTAATCCTTCCTTATTATATTGTTTTGAGTTATTTTCTTTGTAATAATTTTGAAAATAGCCTAAAATTGTTATAAAAGTTTGAAAATAATACAATTAACCTTATAGAAACTCAATGTGATTTGCAAACGGAATGAATTAGCATATGGTTTAACAACAATTGGGTTCCTAAAAAGAGTATTACGAACTACAAAGAAGAAGAAGGGAGTTTAACAACAATATGTCTAAGCGGGTTACTCGTAACATCACCACCACCGTCGGACACCGTACCTCCGCCGTGCCTAACGAACTCCGCCGGAGAAAGAAAACTGCCGTGGCAAACACACACTATCTTCACCTCCTCCTTGCTCCCTCCGTACCAATAAAGAAACCCTTCCACCCGTTTCCCATTAGCTCCGACATCCCTCGTCGATACGCACGGCATGTCTTCCAAAATGTTCCTCGCCTTCTCCATCCCCGAAACTTCTTGGTTCTTTTTCTTCGCCGTGTTTCCATTTTTGCCCCTCCCGCTGACCGGACCGGGGACAAGAAAACCATCTTTCTCTCCCTTCTCCTTTGTCGGAGGAGGAGGAACGTTAAATGACAGAAACGTCTTCGCCTCGGCTTGGACCTTTGTCTTCTCCGCTCGCTTCCTCTTCGCCTCTATCTCCGTTTCCACAGGCAGAGAACGCGTCCGATCCAGCTGGAACATGTCCGAAACTCCTGTCTGCCGCATATCTCCGCCGGATCTTTGTCCGTCGAAGACGAAACCTTCCGGTATGGAAGAAGATCGAGCCAATTCAAAGTTCTTCCTCTTCCTCGATCTCGGATCCGTACCAAACTGACCATTCAGAGAAAGACCTAACGTTAGCTCAATATCTTCATCCTTCTTCATTGCCTCTTCCCGTCTCTCACCATGCTCAGAGTCTCTATGACAAAAATGGTTGCTCGTGACGAAAAACTTCCCCAAAAGATTAGGGACTTGAACGACGCCGTTTGTGCTGCTTCCCCTTGCTCTTAACATCTCCATGATCTTCAAAAGAACCAAAACTAAAAAAAAAAGAAACAGCAAATGCTGATCAAATATCTGAAAAAAAACTGAGGTCAGAGAATCCGAGTTCGAATATGTTTTTAGTTTTACAATATTGAGAGAGACGAAACCATTTGTCTTTAAAATAACCACCAAGTGTTACTATTATAAACCTATAGTACTACAATTTGCAGTATTTTTATATTTGTCAGGAAAATCATGTTTCTGAATTATTTTACAAGCATAGTTGACGACCTGGTACGGATTAATTTCCCTTTAGTATATTTCACACAAGTTGGGCTTTACAAAAATACGAAATACAGCATAATATTTATTATAAAATTATATAATTAGTAGCATAATATTGAATAATATTATTTTTGGTGGAAACAAGAAAAGATAGACGACCACCCACCACGCCACGTGGAAAAAGGCCATCAAGTGGGGGAGAGAGCTTAGCGTAGACGTAGGCTACTTGTTGATGTACAACTTGACACGTGTCTAATTATCAACGTGCTCAACTACGACAATCACTTTATTGCCACGTGTATCCAGCCTGACTGGGCCCCCGATAAGCCAATCAGAATTTAATTATGAAAATTTTGTCTTTTTTCTTTTTTAGCTTAACAATATAATATAAGAATGTGAGCTACTTCAAGCTCAATATTTATTATTGAAACAAAATTGGAAATATTTATATGTTTATTCTATTTAATTCTCGCTATAATATATATTCACTAATAATAATAACCAAGAAAAAAAAACAAAAAAGCTTTTAGAATTTAGCTAACATCTGTCTTTGTGGTAAGAATTTGTTTTTGAATATTTCATAAAAACCAACTTGTATTTCTTTTTTTGTGTTAAATGGAGGATCCTAAAAGACGCAAACAATCAAGAGCAGATCGAGAAGTGGGATCCGCATAGTGGCCAACTTGTATTTTTTTTTGTGTGTTCGTTTTAGAAAAATGTTAATCCAAATATGTTTTTCTAAAAAGGTGATAAGATTATTGACACGTTTCGTTTGACAGAGTACGCCACGTGTGTCTTTATTCATTACTTCACGACAATATACAGCCAAGTTGCAGGGACATGATAACATTAAGCAATAAGCATGGTCAACCAAGCTTTGGTTTATTTTTCGTTTAGGCTCTCTTTTCTAAATGATGTACACCTAATCTAAAACTATGAATTGGTGTAATAGAGTTTCCAAAGGTCACTTACAATGTTATTTCTTAATTCTACACCTAATACCTGCATCCTATTATATAGCATTATGTGTGGAACCGGATTGGTGCGTGTGCGGATAAAATAATACACACCGTAGATGTTTCTCTGACGACCCAACTTGTTTACAAACAGACTGGGCTTTTGTTCAATAGTGGTCGTCGTTTACATTTCTTTTATTGGGCCAAACCATGAAAGGTTGTCGTTGTGAAACCGAAAATTTTCCTACTCTGCATTGTGCATGTGCACACCAGTGTTGTTTTTTTTAGTGTTCACACCATTGTACAAGCATGCAAAAAAATTGCATATATGTTGGTAAGAAATGTTTTGCATAAACACATCGAACACACACAGACACACAAATATACATGCTGGGGATGACAAAAGTAAAATAAAGAAGACTATGTTACGTTACTATCGAGCAATTTACCCTATGGATTGACATAGGGATTGGTGTTTGGAATAGGAACAGTGCAGAGAAAAAGTTTATTAGCCTATGCAATAGAATCAGATTCAGTAGTTATGTATCTTTGATTTTAATCGATTCCATTATTTTCACTAAAACCCGTCTACTTTTAATTATGTATGCAGCATGTGCTTTTTATATTTAACCGGCCACTTTCTCCCGAATAAAACTCTTTCTAACTGATAATCATCGTAGAAACATTAGAATTGATAGGTAAAAAATAGATAAAAATAAAATTATATGAATAAAAAAGAATTATTATTTTATCATATTTAGAAAAATCAAATTTATTATATATTTCTCTACAATAAAAAAATGATGATAAATAAAATGAAAAAAATTATTTTTTATAAATGGTAAAAAAATTAAAAATATTAAGAGCTGCATTATTCTTCGTAATTTATTGGTCATCATTCATAACCTAGATAACATGGTAATTTACACTATGCTTCAAGTCTATATCGAACGTACGTTTGCACAACCTATTTATACCAAAACCTGAATTAATTTCAATATCTAAAATAATTATTAGTAATTTTGTTCCAATAAAATTATCATTCCTTTTAATTTGTCAAAGGTGCCCACTCCATACATACAACTGACGTAGTTAGAACTTAGAAATAACAAATAAATTTAAAAGATGTAATTGTTGGTAATTAAAGAAAAAAAAACTGACTAATTAGGAGAAAAAAGTGAATGGAAAATGGGGGGGACCATAACCATTGAGTAAATAACTCTCTTTCTCTTCTGTTTTCTTCAGTTTTTCTCTCGAGATGTCCAACCTCTTCACTCTCCATCTACCTATTGTATAGCAACGTAATAAACACACATTTTTCAAAACTTATGATCGTTTGTTGTCTTATATTTCTAGTAACTCTGTGTACATCAATAAACAATATAACGAGCACTCATAACTATGCCAAAAGTATTTTCAAATTTATGATATGAAAAATTGAGTACATAATCTTTATTAGTTAACTCTTTCACATGCGGACTATATATTTACATCAACAGATGAAGTATCAATGCTCTGGAATATTTAGTTATTTGTCTATATAATGATAGACTGTCGAAAATGTGGCATCTATCTACTTGTCATGTTCCAAAAAAAAAAATCTACTTGTCTATATTGTGTGTATATATATAAACGTGTTTGTATAGTTTTGATAAAGATGTCAAACTCCAGTGGTTGAAACTAAATTGTATACGTCTCGAATTGGACGGCATTCATGCGTACCGACGGTACCATATAGATTTTAATCTCTTTCAACGACAGTGATTAATGATTGGGTGTTCTATTTAGCAATAACCACGTAACCTCACTTAGTTACGTTTTTTGGTGTTGCTAGCTTTAGCTTATTAGTCATATATGACAACCATCATCATATACGAATTATTTTGGTCATTCAAAATATTAAAAGAACAGGGTATGGTCGGTACGGGGTAAATAACTACTCTCCAACTTTGAAAATCACTATACTTTATATCAAATATTTATATGTAAGAAGTCTTCAAGTATGTATCGTGTAGATGCGTGTGACCCATTTAAGATATTATTTTCGTTGATCCTTCGCATAATTAAACTATTACTTATTATCATCTATTCGAAGTATTGAAGAGCTATTAAAATCCAATATTTGTTCATGAAACCACAAACTTTTGGAGTCGGTGAAGTAGACATGACTTAGTGGATTCTTGGTTTGTCCGATTTCCTCCTTTTTACCATGTGATGTCCTAAGATAAAATGATCATCATCACACTTTCTTTTTGTCACTCCTTTGTTTTGTTTCTTAAGCCGCTTCTATTTTTCCTATCAGTATTTTTTAATATCATCTTTATTTCAGATTACTTTTATACTTTACACATATACTTCATTAGTATACATGTATATATATATATGTATATATCAATTTCTGCTTAAATATCACATATATTACTAGATCTTATATATAAAAAAATGTTAAAACTGTTTTCACCTAAAGCAAAGATAAATTAGGGTTTAGTGATGTCTAGTAAATGTACTTGTGTTTAAAAAGGTACATATGAATGAATATAAGGTACACGAGGCGTGCATTAGGTATACCTTTTGTTAATTGTCGATAACAGCATGCCCATGCAAATATACATAGGGACCATATATACAGTTACACACAACACGGTATGTTTACTCAAAATAACATATCTTTAAAATCGAAAAATGTTAAGATATCCAATTTAAAGGCGAGTTTAAGCACACACTATAAGTCTTATTTACATAAACATTATGTACGAAAATCCATCGTGAAGTGATTGTAGTTTTACGTCTTTGATATTAATAGCTAGTGATGGATATGTTCCAAAATAAAGATAGTAAGTGATGCTAGTTTAACCAGTCAGGATATCATTATAGGCCCAAATTCACTTTTACTAGCTAGTGACTGCAATGGCGGCTGCAAAACATGGCGGATCACAATTTTGGGGTAAAAGGAAAGCCCTATATGTCCTATCTATCTATTATATCATCCCATTTATACTGGATAAAAATGTTACTTAAACTAATTTATCACCGTTTGATAAAATTTATACATATAAACTAATACTTATAATGCATTCATTTCATAACGATTATTATTTATATTATAACCACTAATGTTTTCGTTAATTAATTTTATCTTTAAGTATTAGTTAGATGTTTTAGCAAGCTACTATTATATATAGCTTAACGTAATATATGTCTGATTAACTTGGTATCTATATCTTCTTTGAAAGTTTGATATTAACGTTTACTTGTTTGGGACCTCTTCTTTGCCGTACTTTAATTCCCATTCATATCACATATTCGATTTATGTTTTCTTATCTGTATATAGATTACAGATATGATCTATGATATCAAAAAGATGAAAATGAATTTGACTGCTTAATCAACGCATTTACTTTATTTTCCCTTCGAGGATAGCGAAGTGTGCCCACGTTGCACTATTACAACCATTGCTTTTTAACAAAAATATACTTTAGTCGCAATTCTTCTAAATTTGGAGGCTTATGATATTGATAGGGTTCTCATATTCACTTCCAAAGCATCTTTTGAAAAAAAAAAACATCTTCCTCTCTCTTATTTTGTTTACTTTCTTATTTTCATTTGTTCATACTTTAATAAAGGAAAATCGAATCGCATACTTTCTTCTCTATATTTATCTTCTTCTTCATCATCATCATCATCTTCTTATTACTTACTTTATAGAACAACAAAACCCTAGATTTGCTGTTCAGCTCAGGACCGTACAAACTGAAGAGTTCAGGTAAGAAAACGCAACTCATGTTTTTAGGTCTATATATATAACAAATCATAGTCAAACCCCAATTTTCTTCTTTTTAATTTTATTTTTATGATTTCTATTTTGTGGTGTTCACTACATTGTCAACCACACTCGTTTTATAAAAGATTCAGAAACCCTAAAGGATATTAAGAGATTTAGAATTTTAAACTAAATTGTTTGCAAAATTATCCTTTTGCCTTAAATTTTCAGCTATTGGATTTACATTTTTTGGGGTTTTGGTAGTAAAGACTAAAGATAGAGATCTCGACAGTAGCATCATGGATACCGGCCCTTGGAAAGATACAAACGACGACGTTTCAGGTCAGACTAGGACAAGACGTGAAGGAGAGTCGGAAGAAGCCGTAGCCACTACGAAGCGGCCAGCTACGATTTCTTCTTCTTCGTCGTGGATGAAGTCAAAGGATCCAAGGATTGTTAGGGTTTCACGAGCCTTTGGAGGCAAAGACCGTCACAGCAAAGTGTGTACGTTGCGTGGTCTACGTGACAGACGCGTGAGATTATCAGTCCCCACGGCTATCCAGCTCTATGATCTTCAAGAACGCCTCGGCCTTGACCAGCCTAGCAAAGCCGTTGACTGGCTGCTCAATGTAGCTAAAGAGGAGATCGATGAGCTTCCTCCCTTGCCCGTCTCGCCGGAAACTTTCACTCTTTTCAACCATCATCAGTCTTTCTTGAATCTTGGTCAACGGCCGGGTCAAGATCCGACCCAACTCGGATTTAAAATCAATGGATGTGTAGAAGAGTCTACTACTACTAGCCGCGAAGAAAACAACAATGAGAGAGGTGAAAAAGATGTTTCTTTTGCAAACAATCATCACATTGGGTCTTATGGAACCTATCACAACATGGAACATCATCATCAACAACATTCGAGTTTTCAGGCGGATTATCATCAACATCAACTACATAGTCTTGTCCCATTTCCATCACAGTTCTTGGTATGTCCAATGACGACATTGTCAACAACAACAACAACTACACAATCTTTGTTTCCCTCATCCTCATCAGCTGGTTCCTGGACTATGGAGACAACAGATCCAAGGCGAATGGTAAGCCATTTTCAAATGCCACTAATGGGTAGTTCTTCTTCTTCAGCATCCCAAAACATTTCGACTTTATACTCATTGTTACATGGTAGTAGTAGCAACAATGGTAGTAGTAACCGAATGTCGTCAGTCCAACTCAACCAGACTAGTAGAGGAAGTGATAATCCCATGTGATTAGATTATTGAAACAATGAAATGTTCGATGTGTTCGCAACAGAGGGGACACAAAACAAAAATAATAAGGTAGTTAAATTTTGCACTATGTTTTCCTGATATATTTCTATACAAGTTAAACGTTAACTCGTGGAATTTATGAATTAGCATATTAGCCTTCATGTGTTTTGAATTTTGTCATCTGTGTATGCATAGCTTCTTCATAGGATTTAGCAACACTAAATACTCATATATGATACGTGGTTTAGTTTATTTAGGTCTTTTTGTAGATTAATTAAGTGACTAGAAAAAAATTGTATAAACATTTAAAAAGAGAAGCTAAACAAATTCAGATTCATCATGAGATAACATGATAATGTGAAATGATTGCAATCTATTAACTATACTAGGTTAACTGAGGAAGTAAATATGAGATTATGCTTCTATTTGATGCGCAGTACTGTAGAACTCAAGTGGTGGATGTAGCTAGATTTGATGATAATTTGTAACCATTAGTCAAGATTTAACTAAATCCATAAATCCAATTACCCAAATAATACACCTAACATTATTGTATTAATGTCATCTGAGTCTGACAAATATTTGACTCAAATATCAAATAGAAATTCATTGCGAATGGGTTTGAGCTCACAGCTCCTATTAGCTAGCATAGTAGGTCGCATTTAAACTTAAGGTGTTATTAGTTAGTACCACAAATGTATGTTAATGCTATCGTCGTTAATGTATGTTAAACTCAAACAAATGTATCACATTGACCAATGCAAATGTTACTATACAGTACACATAAATGATACATGCAGATATATAAAAATGGGGAATTATAAATAGACGAAGGAGGAAGAGAAAATAGTTAATTAGGAATAATAGAGACAAAAAGTTTGTAAATAATAATAGTGTGTACGATCTTCTTTGATTGATTAGAGTAAAAAGGCTACCGATCCAATGCTCTGTCACTCTGTCATAGTGTCATATATCATCATACTTTCTGCGAAAAGCTTCCATGTCGATCTCTAGCTATTATGCATCATATATATATTGTTTATTTCAAAGTTTGTCATATATTAACAACCCTTTCTCAAAAAAAAAAAAGTTTGCCATATATTTTGATGTACACTCTTCACTGTCAGTACACTAGTCTATTTTTGTTGTTGTCTACGAGTTATATCGAAACTCATTAATATTTTTTGTTAAAACTATAACGATGACAACTCATTAGACATGCTTGCAACTGCACAATTTATAAAAATGTATGTTTCATGATTAACTTTTTTTTATAAGATTGTCTGATGAAAAAATAAACTGAAAATATACTACATTAATGAAACTGAATTGTATTTTCGATTGCAAATCTCTAAAAACGAGTGTAGGTCTTATATATGCAGTATATTAGTGGTTGTTATTAGAAAATGACATTTATAACGTTACTAAAAGAATTTGGCAAGAATATGCACCATTTGGTGAGGTTGCGGTTGATCACACACTGAATTCTGATCTTATGGCACCAACGGCTCTGGTTTTACTTGTCGAGTTTTCACCTTGGGCGACTTTAGTGTGGTTTACGAATAGCTTTGTAATCTTGTTTTTTAGTGATAGAATTATGTGGTTTATGAGACGTTATATTCCGAGTTTTGGGAAGTACTTGTTTTTGCAATGGTGAAAAATACAATAATGTATTTTAGGTTGTGTTAAATCCGTATGAGAAATCATCTAGTGAGTGTTCTAGGTTGTTGCTAAGAGGCATTGTTGTATATATGATAAAAATGATGTGATCAAAAATTTTATACCAATTTATCGATAAATGAAATAGTCGATATTTGAATTAAGAAAAGAAAATTTTTTTGGCAAGAATAAAAACAGTTTGGGTTGGAAAAAAAAAGATGGACTGATGTTGGTTATGTATACGCATTCTCCCCGTTGCCTTTACGTTCGACAAGCTACAAAGCCCACGAGCCCCTCTCAAAATTAATCTATTTTCACTTTTTTAAATAAAACTATAAATATATGTATGTGGATTTCAAAATTTTCCCGATCTTAATTACTTTCGTCACAGAAATATGTATTATTTCCCGCAATAATTTGTGTACTTTCCAATAATATTACATCTTCGATGTAAACCTGTAAAATAATTCGATTATTAGTAGAGGATTAATTTATTTAATTTAATAAAAAAAAGATTTAACTGTTTTTTGCTAGTGACTATAAGTTAACGAAAGTCCGAAACTTGCAAAATCTTCTATCTGCTGGATCGAGAAGAGTGTTTAAACTTTGGAGCTCTCTCTTTAAGTCTCTCGCATTCGATTCGAATCCCACCTTTGATTTTGTTCCCGTTAGCTGCCGAAGCTTGTCTCCGTCGGTGAGTTTTGCAATGGAGAAAGTTGCTTCTCTCCGGTAAGCACTCTACTTCCCTTAACCGGATTGGTTTACTCTCTCCCAGTGTCGTCCGTTGCATTCTACTGCGCTCAATTGAACCCAATCGATAAGCTTTAGGGTTTCGCTTGTGGAACGGTGTGTTCAATTCTTAGTTTTTTTTTTTTTTTTGGCAATTCATCATAATAGGGTCTGATGTTTTGTCATCTGTTAGGTGCCAAAGTAAAGAACTTTGTGTGAATTGAGCTGCTTTTTCCCTCGAGAAATGGTTCTACATGTTATGTTGGGTGAACTTGTAAGTTTGAATATGAGCAATGGAGTTGGGGAAGGTGGAAGAAGTCAGAGCAGAGAATCACACGGCAAGAGAAGAGAGCTTTTTCAAAGCAATGATTTCGCGTACGCCTTAGCGAGAATGGCTGTGGCTCAGATTTGCGAGAATGTAGAGGTTAATGTGTCTCAGAAGGGGGTTAGGTTTAGTTCTTTTCAAGAATCTGCTCTTGATACGCTAACCTGCGTAGCGGTTCAGTATATCCAGAGCATTGGGAAGTCTGCTCAGGTTTATGCTAACGTGGCCGGTAGAGTAGAGGGTAATTCTCTGGACATTGTTCAGGCATTAGAGGATTTGGGATCTGGTTCTGGTGTTTCAGACGGTGAGTGTTGTCTTGGTGATTTTGGTATAGTCAAGGATGTTATTCGTTATACAGGAGAAGAGGAGGAGGTGCCGTTTGTTTATGATCTTCCCCGTTTCCCGATTAATAAAGAGAAAAGAGGTGCTCCTAGTTTCTCTGAGGTTGGAGCAGAACCTCCATATGAACACATCCCTGTTTGGCTTCCTGCATTTCCCGAAACTAATGTAGGCACAATCGAAGGAAATGGGCCATCTTTACCGAGTATACAGCATTCTTTCAATGGTGGTGGGTTAGAAGTACTCAAATCTCCAAAGAGTGCTCGAAATTCAACACAAGGAGAAGAAGAAATGGAAGGTAATCCGTTTCTTGCCGCACCTCTTCGGTTTGTAGAGAATGAAGTGTCACCTGTGGTCCGCCTTCTGGAGCTTTCAAATGAAGTTGTTGGCATCAATCACGTTTCTGATAAGCATACAAGCAACAACAACAGTCACATCCCAGTTCTTGAGACATCTACTCCATGTGATGATATCAACAACAAGAACAAATTATCTGAATCAGAGGATGGAAAGAAGAAAGGTGGTGCAAGACCACAGCAAACTTTGTTGTGTTTCAAGATTGGGACTTTAAAGAGACCTTCGTGTTTGGCAATAAAGGGGAGCGTCCAGGGACGTCGGTGGTTTCAAGAAGGTGAAGTCAAGAGGGAGAAGAAGTCAGAAACCGAAGAAAATGGTGAAAGATTTGACTTGGCAAATCTCGGCCCAGATGTTGTTATATAGGTATTGTCAGATGCTTTTAGCATCCTGAGAATAAAAAGATGATTGCTTGGCCTTTAACTTAGTTTATTATGATTAACCAATTCATATGCTCTAGCACTTGTTATTTATTAATTAGACCTATATATATATGCTGGTTACACAAACAAGTAGGAAGAGAACAGGCAAAAGGGTTTTGTTGAAAACCCAGAAACCAAGGGTTCTCTTCCTCTGTAAGATTCATTCATTTACAATTCTAAGTGATACCAATAAAAATTAACAGAAGCAAACTTCATTAACCAAGTCTCTGAAAATCATCCTCTCAATATCTAACACTATCCCTGGGGTCTCACCTTCAAACGCCTTTAAGTTCATGCCGTGACATTGCAGGTCGTTCCATATGAGGTCCTCCTTGTCGTCCTCCAAGATACACTGTGAGTTGTTCTCTTGTAGCCTATCAATCTCCAAACACAGCGTCTTCAGAAGTTGCTCCCCTTTTGATATATTCTCCATTGTTGAAATTGGATTTGCAGTTAGCTGTGGTTTGGTACAGCCTTCTGCAGTGAACCGCTGAGCTAGAATTTCATTAACGGTATCGAAGATGAGTTTTCTCCTGATTATCTCTGTCGGATCTGTCTGATGTTGTCTTAATCCCATGCCCTTGTTCTGTTCCAGGATGAAGAAGAGTCCAGGGTTGATGGGGAGACGTGCTTTGTTTAGCTGAATGCTTATCATACTGTATTCAAGATCTCTTAGAAGCCCTGATGCCAACAATATCTCCGAGATGTACTTGTGGTCGCCGCTTGCATCTTCTTCAGAGAAGCATTTGAGGAGTTCAGAGTCTGGCTGCGTTGGACCTCGGTTATTCTCAGGCAATATTATCGATCTGCAGACGCTCGCAGGCTTCTTTATCCACACAGATTCTTCAGAACGCAGAGCATCGTCCTCTGGTAAGATAACAAAGAAAAAAAAATGAGAGCATCACTCAAACCAACACCTTGTGAATCCACCATGTAGTTAATTGCTACGTTATATGAATTGGTCAGTAATCAGTCTGAAGATTGTTCTTTTGCAAGTGCCTTACCTTTAAAACTAAGGGATATCTTCCTCACAGGGGATGGTGAATCCTCTTCATCGAAGGCTGCATCAAGAACTGAAACAGGGCTCGGTTGTTCAACGGTAACTTTCAGAGGTTTAAGAGATGGTCTGTCTTGTCTGATTCCAAAGTCTGGACTCTGCATTAGTCAACAGAAGAGGTTCAGTTATATTGATACTAATGAATTAAATTGTGAAATGAAGATTATGTTTCCTACCTTTTGATTTGGGGTGTGCAGCTCTGGGAAGCCACAGTTTCTCTCCAACCGATGTCTGCTTGTAACCTCGATGTCAGCACTCGATCCCAAGCTTATGCTGCTGTCAGTTCTTAAACTTCTCAAGTCACTGCTTGCATGGCCTAATCGTTCATCAGGCTGCTGAAGAGTACTACGAGGTTTTATCCCCTGTTTCCTTCTCGGTGAGACTGACTCCATTTGCTGTCTACCGAGCTGCCTTTGGATCTTGCCTGGCTCTGATTTTGGAGTAGTGGGTGGGGACTGCCTCTCAAACCCGAGCTTTTTGGGCTGCCTTCTTGGGCTAACGCTTTGCTGTTGGCTCCTACCTGACTTGGTCATTGAGCTAGAATCCGCCACTAAAACTTGCCTCGACCTCAATGTTTTTGGGCTAGTGCTCTTGGTCGATTCTTGTTGGCTCTTGTAAAGGCCTGGCCGTGGGGTTAAATCCATTGCGTTCTGCTTCCCCGAGGTGACTTTTCGAATTTGTCTGGGGTTGCCAACATTGACATTTGGCAGTGAAGTGGAAACTGGAGCTGCAGGTTTCATTACAACGATCGATGAAGGTCTGAAGTTCATGGCTGGACTTGTTGCTGGTGGAACTGGCTGCTGTGTTCTGTTATCTTTGCTTCCATCCATCAACTGCTGCGTCTTCTCCATAGCCTCAAGTATTTGCTTAAGAGCTCTGAGATCTTTCCCCGCCTTTTTGAACTCCAACTGCGTAAGCCTCTTCTGAATTTCGCCGTAAACTGTCAGTGCAGCGTCTCCTGCTTTCATTTGCTTCCATGGAGCTGGTTCCAATGGAAACTTAGAAGCAGCAGGTAGCTTCTTGATTGAGCCAACGCTTCTAGATCTCCCTAGAGATGTTGGTTCTACTCGGGACATTGGCCTTGGGGAGTCGCAAAACCGGTTCTCGTTTCTCTGCTCGGTATCGAAGTTGTCTGCAATGACTTCAAGTCCCATCAGTTTGGCCACCACGCTTGAGTTTGATCTCCTGTGACTCATTGTTACCGGTTCCTCTGGTGGACAACTTGATCTACTATCCAATGACAACCTCGGTGTCTCTTTCAACTTGGAGCCTGTCTTGTTTCTCATCTCCCTCTCATCATATGAAAAGCGAGGACTCTCCCTGAGCCTAGCAGCCATTCCTCTACCTTCATTCCACTCACTAGAACTCCGAGATGGTGATCTCAATGATGCTTCTTTGAGAAGCATCATGCTAGCTCTAGCTGAATTTGGCTGCTGCTGATGCTGAGTGAACGCTGCTGTCGTTTCGTCACGTCTGCTTCTCACTTCTCTATTAATAGAGCCTTTCACAAGCTCCTTTATATCAAACGGCATCATCGGTCCAGCATTGAGCTGTTCTCTGGTCAGATTCTCACCAGGCTGATCGAATTGAGAAGTTGCGGTACTGATTTCTGCAGAAGAGAAGCTGGAGGAGCGTGGAGAAGAGGAAAACGAAGGCCGTGAAGAAGATTCAGAAGAGACTCTATGCTTATCCTTCACTGCAGACTTCTTCTTCTTCTTCTTGGTAATCCTCTCCTGCAATTCCCATTAAAGTGTCTGTTTTATTAGCTATTTTTTTCTCAGAGATGAAACAAAATAATAAAAGGGTTTAAGATTCTTACCGTTTCTTTATCACTTTCCATGTTAATTTCACTGACAAGATCTTTTCTTTCTCCTGCAAAATGAGCACCCTTGTTCTTAGCTATGAACCAGTAGTTTTTGGTTCCAAGTGAGACTACTCTGTTTCTTTGGTGGTCCTAAACATCAAACTGAGATTTAGTAAGAGAGAGAGAGAGAATTTAAGATACCTGAAGGCAAAGACTTTTCTACATGGCCGGAGACTGGTCTCGCCGGATAATGTTGCCGGTAAAACACTTGAAGGATCCCATTCATGCATCCAAACTGTTTATTTAGATTTGGATTCTCATCTGACAAGTTATACAGAAGTTTTGCAGACATATCTTCTTCTTCTCAAAAAGGATAACTAAATAAAAACGAAATTTCACAATCTTTCATATACTCTGCTTTTGCAGTTACCAATTTCTTCTTCTTCTTAATCTGTTATAGATTTAACGGTTCTTTTTTTCGTGTTTCAGGAGAAGAAGAAATGAAGAAAGTGACAAGAAGAAGCCAACATTAAGGACAACCTATAGCTTCTTGTGAAGTTATGACCAGACAACAGATTAGCTTCTTTCGTTTTTTGCTTTGGAGGCTACCTTGAAGAAGAAAGAAGGAAAGGGAAAAAGAAAGAGTTTCTATCGGTTATTCTGAAGAAAAAAGAGGTTTCTATCTTTAAAGGCACATACAACTGTCAAAGGGAGCTTTGAGCCTTTGAACCATATATAATGTAATGAATGTACATGTGTTCACATGAAAGTTTAGACATGTGAGAACTTTATTTCTTTAGTATATTATACCTACTAATCTTATATTCTTTTATTGTTTAAGAGCTCTGAAAAATTCTGCTTGGCACATGAAGAGGAATCTGGTTCATCTCTTAAGATGAAAGTTATGCACATGAGAGCATAAGGCTTACTTATTATACAAAAAAAAAAATTAAATGATTTTGAAGTTCTAAAATTTTTGGTTATACTTTGGATATATTATATGCAATGTTATGTTCACTTTGTATGTTTGTTGATTCATCTTAATGTGCTGGTGTAAATTAGTTAGCCGATATTCAGCAGAAAACAAAAAGAGTTAGTTGATGCATAGTTTAATAATAATAATCCAATATTAGTTAAAATTCAATATTGTGAAAAACGTATTTTAAAAAACTATCTCAGCAGTCATTTAACATTTTTAATCAATTAGACTTTGATATTATTCACTATTATGTTATATGTAGTTAACTATATTTTCAGAGCATGAAATTTCTGATATATCAGATAACATTTTATATTTTAATCACCAAATGCTATTTTGGTTTGATCTCTTAGTAATAACAGTACGAAAGATATATAGTTTTATGTATGAGTTATTATTAGCTGATTTTTCCTTACACATCCATGTGAACAAAATAATGAAGGTGGGTCATTCTCAGTCTTGGTGGCCCTTTACATCTGCATGTGGAGTTTGTCAGAAACACACAGCATATTTTAAGAAATAAATCTATTTATCTAAAAGGATAAGAGAAATTATTATAATGGCAGCATAAAATCAAAATAAATTATTATGAGAGGAAGTGGATTGGTGAACTGGACGAAAGCTTGCATGGTCTGAGATTGGTGGGTCTTACAGGTAATTGTTCAACCATAGATTTTTGTCCTTATTTATTGTTTTTGCCGAGGAACAAAGATAATATTTAAGGATTGAAAATAATTTATATGGAATACTATTGTTTTTTTGAATCTTAAATAATATTATTGTTGATGTAGAGATTTCAATAGTTACCGAGAGAGTGATGCGTAATAATGTATATGGACGTAAAACTGGTAGAGCAAAATGATGAATTGAACTAATGAATCGTAGGTATATGTAGTGAATGATGATCTATGTCAACTTTGAAAAAAAAGGGAAAAGATCTATGTTTTGTGGACATTCCACGAGTATTATCAACAGTTCATTGCTTTCTGGTTATTAACAAATCAGTTTGTTGCTTATGTTTTAAATTCATAGCATAAGATGATGTGAATTATTATATTGCAGGTTAAAGAATATGGCGTATAAAATGAGGTAGATAAGCATTATATATTAAAGTCGTCGTCTGTTAGTTTTTGTTTTCTTTGATTTGAGGGTTTATGTCCCTAGATGTTCTAATCACAGAACCATGTGGGCATATCACGTGCTTTGTTCCACAATGTGCTGTGAAGGTGGGGCTCGTGACATCTTAATCTATTTAATTTATTTTTTCTTTATTTTAAAAAGAAATTTCTTTAGCTCACATGAAAACAAATTTAATTGATTTGACACTGAAAGTACCAAGGAATATACTATTTATTCATGAGTATTAATTAGTTTTGGTTTCAAATATCGTAACAATCAATATCAATCGCGCTACTTCTTCTTCTTTTTCTTTTATTCTTTTGTTGTAAATTTCCAATATTTTTGTTTATAAACGTGTTTTCATGATATTTTAGTTTTTTTTGCCTTAGTAGCAGTTTTTGATTAACAACTGACTACAGCGTAAGATAACAACTTTTCAGTGTGTTACGAACGAGAGAACGTGGATACAAAGTTAAAGAGGAGCCACCAATTTTGGGAATAATCAATTTTGTTCCAAGTTGATATATATCTCCACTATATATGCATACATATGTATCGTGTACTGATGAGAGATTCTTCATTGATGTTAATATGTTAGGTTGTATAAAGTTTTTTTTTTTTTGGTTTGTGGGCTCAGCTCCACTTCTTGGGTTCGATCAATGCAGGGAGAAGAGAAAGAGTTATGATACTATGATTAACATGTGTGTAAAGTTTCATCTATGCATTAAAACAACAACGCAAAAAGACAGTGTTGTCAGAATGTTGAATTGTTAACTAGTTTGGATAAATGAGATAATCAAGTAATTACCTAAGGAAGACTTATATGGCAAATATTATCATAAAATGAACGGTTTTCATCAGTCATATAACATACTTTATTTGCTAAGTAAGCTAGAGTATATGAAATACCAAACATGCTTCACTCCATAAGAAGAAATTATAATCTATAATTTCGTAATCGAAGAAAAATAAATGACATGCTTCACTCTCAATTTTTTTATAGGTAACATTTTAGAACTGTTAATATAGATTAAAATTATAAAAAGTATATTTATCTTTTATATACTTCCTCCCTCCATAAATTGTAATTTTGATTTTTTCACTTTATTTAAAAAATAGAATTACAATATAAAATAATGATATTCGAATTTTACATTAACAACACAAAACTGCTATTTTTACGAAATAAATAAAAATATCAAAACCACTAAATTCGTAAAATAAATAAAATTTTAAATAAAATATTATTTCCCATGTTTCAAATATTACAAATTTTAAAATTTCACACATATTAATTAAATATATTTTATTTTATTTATAAATGCATATTTTGTTATTATTTATTTTATAACTGTAAACTAATAAAAATTAGAAAAATACAATTAATATTTTTAAAGTTTATAATTAGACATTGTCAGTTGATAAGAGTTTTTTACAAAAATATGCATCTCTGTGAGACTGATAAATATTAAATTATTAACTATATATCTAACTACAATTCAACAAATGATAAGATTATATACTACAAAATATAAAAATTCATATAACATAAAATGTTGACAAATAACTAATTTGCAGAATTTTTTTTTTATAAAAAGTCATTTATAATAAACGAAAGAAATATTAATTATAGCAATTTATTGAAAATCAATTTAAAAGATCAGTGTATATCCTTTTACGTTAAGTTTCAAAGTTCAGTTCATTTAGTTCAATTATTGGCACATGATCCCACCCCATCATCACCCACCCAACTAACATTTGTTTAGTTTCAGCATTAATTTATGTAGGGTTTCTCTCCTTTAAATGTTCATGCATGAGTTAACTTTTTATCATATGGGAAAGGAATGAATAGTTCTTTTATCGCTTATCTACAATTATAATTGAAGTTCTTGAGAAATATTTATAAAGAACCTAACGAATCACAATTCTTTTTTTTTTTGTTGGGACAAACCTAACGAATCACAATTCTATGTGAATTTATTAGTACTTGTTTTTGGCTATGCCTTCATATTTGACGACATCATTTGGCGTATAGTCATCAATATATGAATATAATTATTTTTCGTAGTTAAATTTTTTAATAATGTACAAGTTTATATTTCCTATTAGTATTCGTATAAAACGGTGAAATATGTTTTTGAAACTATAGATCTCTTATCATTTAGATAGTCAAGATTCCTTTATTCATCATGATTATAGTATCTATTGTAATTCAATGTCACATGCGACGGATCTGAGATTACGGAAGACAAAATATAATTAAGAAGTTCCAGTATCAGTCCCTTTTTATGGTCATCGCTTATCGATCAGACTTAAACATGACGATGATATATCTTGGTTAACATTAAAAAACAAAAGTGTAAAATTTATTCAATAATTATTGTTAAAGCATTTTTTTATGAAAAAGATGATCACTAACCTATTTTTTGGTAAATTAATTAGTACGACGTAATATCTGATTATCAAAGATCTGATTATCACTTTGATATTCCCCCATGGCATCCATTACGTCGTACTTCGTAACTAAATCTTAGTATTCAAGATACATGTTTTCAGTCGGTATCTGAACCATAAGCTAACTAAAGCTCACAAGTTCATGTACCTTGGACTTGGAGTTTGTTAGATTCTTTGCAGAAAATACATTTTGTTTAACACATGTGAAAAAGGGATTGGAACCTTAATAATATGAAAAAGAAAATGCACAATCACTTTTACATAATGGGCGTACAACTGCCAAAGGTGAGGCATGGAAACCATGCAAGTATCTTTCTCCGCCAAGAAAATGTTTATTTTCTATGTTAATATTCAAAATGAGCCCATTTCAACACTATTATTATTTTTTTATTATTAATTTGCTAGTATCTATAATGTTTGTTTTTTCGTTTGATATAATCACTTGGTGCGACCCATGTTAAATAGCTCATTGTTACAAGTTACAAAAAAAACCTCCCTCTGGTTTTGTTCAAGACAACACTGAACATACGTCAGAACCAAAAAGAAAAACGATATGCTAAAGTTCTAAGAAACATTGGAATCATATCTTCCCCCTTATTCCATGAGATCATCTACTTTGGAATAATTTTAAGGTCATTCATGCAAGAAGATTTATGTGACGAAGCGCAAAATGAAAAGTAAAAGAGAGATTCAAAGCCATGATGCTTTTTTTCTTCTTATGTTCTCATACATGTCGTTATTGCCATATTCCAAAATCAAATAAAATCTTTAAAGAAGTTGACGAATGATGATGATGATGGTACATATATTCTGATGATGATCATCCTTGAAGTCATGGGTTCACACAACTGAAGTTCAGAAGAACCCCACTAGCCTACTAATAAGTAACAAGAGAGAGCTTTGATAAATAGATACATAATAGTCCACAAACCACCAGACTTTCAAAGCCTTTGATACACAATAGAGGCTTCTTTAAACAAAAGCCCAAAACAAGGCCCATAAAGCCCATTATGGATTACTTTTTCTTTTCCACTGTCTCACTGTGCACATCCATTACTCCATCTGTTGCTTCTCTTCCTCCTAGATTTGCAGCCAATCATAGAAGAAGACACTACGAACTACAAAAGAGGTAAAAGACCCAATCCTTTTTGATCTGTCTCATTACGCACATGTCTTTAATGTCTCAATTACAATACTATCTAGATCTCTCTGCTCATCTAAGTATCCGATCTGACTGAAACAAACTTGGAAACATATTCAAATCTTCAGATCTCTCTCGATGGGTAAAGCAAGAGGAGTGAACAACGGTGTTAACCAAAGCTCTCTCGATTACCTCTTTGGTTCCGGCGAGTCTCCTTCCGCCGTTGCGGCAACAATGGGGACCACAACGACGACAACAACCACAACTACCACAGACGGAACCGGAGGGAGACCGGTGACGACCACGACGACCACGGTCACTGAGAATAAGAAGATACCTGCAGGTGTTAGAGGAAGTCCTAATAACTACTTCAGATCAGAAGGCCAAAACTGTGGCAACTTCCTCACGGTAAAAGGATTAGACTTTGTTACATTTTCAGATTGAAACTTTTGATTTAGAAACTGATGAAAATGTGTGTTGTTTGATTGGGTTGGTTTGGATGATGATGAGAGCAGGAGAGGCCGTCTACTAAGGTTCATGCTGCTCCTGGTGGAGGATCTTCTCTTGGCTATCTCTTTGGTGGACCAAGTGCTTCTGCTGATTCTGCAAAGAAATGAAGTTTGCTTTGTTTGGCTTTTTCCGATTTGTAAATCATCAAAAAATGTGTGGCTATATCATCCCTCCATCAATTAAAAACATTGTGTGATTCATTGCGATGGAGGGTAATGTATGAGTTTGATCTGTTCTTGTGTGCTTGTAGACCATCTTAAAACGTTGTGTTTATTTTTCTAAGATTTTCAAGAAATAACAAACAAACAAAATAATCATAATGAAACAAAACAATGCTCAGCAAAAGGCATTGAATCATAGCATTTTCACCACACTCGAATCGGCGGAACACGGCGGCTCTAATGAGTGTGGACTAAATAAAAGCTCAATCCTGGCCGTTGGATTTTCTTATTGGTTTTAACTAACCGTCCGTTGCTAAAACCGTTAATTTTAGTGAACCCGATTCGGTTTCGGTTTAACTTAACCGGAAAAGATAAAATGTTAATTAGGGTTTCTCTTTTCTCTTTCTCTGCTCGGCTGGTGGGAAGAAGTTATAGTTTCGAGTTTTTGTTCATCAGCGCCGCCGAGAGAAGAGCTTCGAGCTAAGCTATGACGACGATTGTTCCCACTTCCGAAGAAGATCCGTTTCTCGCCGTCGTCCGATTTACTTCCCAGCTCGCCTGGGCTGATGCTGGTCCCGAGGTACCATTCTTAGCCATCTCAATTTAAGATCTGATCGTTAACCGATGGATGATAGACTAGAGTAGTTTGTAATCGCTCATGATTCTGATGCATATGACAAATTCAAATTACTCTAATTGAGCTACTCTTATAGGCTGCAGAGCCAGAGATCATCAGGCTATGTAGAGAGGCTGAGGAGTCTATTGTAGCAGGAAAGTGGTTGGAGTTAGCTTCGTTAATGGTTACTTCAGCTGAATTGGTTTCTTCCAAGATCTCTGAGAAAGGTTTGTGTGTTCTCTGTTATAGCACTATGCTCATCATCATCTTATTATTAAGTGTTGTTTGTATCTTTTGATTCAGATCTTGAGTGCACCTACACCATCATTTGCAGCCTTGTCAAGAATGCGAATAGCGCCGAGGATGTTCTTGAAATGGTGAAAGCTATCTCTTCCAAGGTTTTTCAGCAACCGAGTGACAAAGCTTCACTTCGTTTGAAGATGTATGATTCTTAATATGTTACATGTTTTACTTATAGATTACGTAAGTCTCATTGTTTTGGTTATATTTGTCCTTTGTTTAGCCTCTTCAATCTGTATAACCTTGTGGACCACCCGTATGCTCGTTTCCAAGTGTACATGAAAGCTCTAACACTAGCTGTTGAAGGGAAGGTTGCTGAGTACATAGTTCCTTCTTTTGAGAAGATTGATAGCTTCTTGAAAGAGTGGAGCGTTGACACTAAAGATCAGAGGCAGCTCTTCCTTGCTATTGCTAACGTTCTGAGAGAGAACAAAAGGTACTGTAACATAACCTTCTCGGCCTGGTTTTTTCATTTAGGTTAGAACAATATAGCTTCATGATTTTGTCTGTCAATGTTCCAGCTTGGTGAAAGAATCCCTCAAGTTCTTGACGAAGTATCTAGCGACTTTCTCCAATGAGGATGCTCTTGATGAAGCTAAGGAGGAGGCTGTGCGTGCAATTATTGAATTTGTCAAGGCTTCCAGCATCTTCCAGGTATTCGTAAAAGCATGATTTTAATGGGATGTGTAAGGTTCTCCTCGTATATTTCATCAATGATTCTTTGTAATTGCAGTGTGATTTGTTGGACTTGCCAGCCGTAGCACAGTTGGAGAAGGATGCTAAGTATGCACCTGTTTATCAGCTACTTAAGATCTTTCTTACTCAGAGGTTGAATGCTTACATGGAATTCCAAGCTGCAAATGCAGAGTGTCTGCAAACCTATGGTACTAAATTGTAAATCAGTTTACTGCTTTTTCGTAAATACAATGTCCTGAAGAATCCTTCATTTCTATATATGGTGTTTCTTAGGACTTGTCGATGAAGAATGTGTAACGAAGATGAGATTGTTGTCACTGGTGGACTTAGCTTCAGATGAATCTGGCAAAATACCTTACACCTCAATTAAAGACACTCTACAGGTAGTTAACTCAGGAATTCTGAAATATTGGTTATGTTTTTTAGTTGCTTACTGTTTACTGTGTGTTCAGGTGAAGGAAGAGGAGGTTGAACTATGGATCGTTAAGGCAATCACTGCTAAGCTGATCGATTGTAAGATGGATCAGATGAACCAAGTTGTCATTGTCAGGCAAGTTGCATCAGTTGAAACTCTCTTACTTACAAGATAAGTCTATGTATGCATGCATATTCATTGTTTGATAGTATGTTTCATATCTTTCAGCCGATATTCCGAGCGTGAGTTCGGGTCAAAGCAATGGCAGTCACTTCGAACGAAGCTCGCGACATGGCGGGTAAATACGAAAACTTCACATCTTCTTCATAACAAAACATCTCTTGAACCTGATTTTTTTTGTTTTTTTTTTGTTTTTTTTGTTATGTGCTAGGATAACATTGGAAACGTCATAAGCACAATCGAATCGAACAAGGTAACCGAGGAAGGTTCTCAGGCATCATCAGCATCTGCTGCAACAATTCAAGGATTGGGTGTCCGTTGAAAAGCTATCAAGTTTCATCTCTCAAATTCATAACCAACGTTAAAGATCTCGTCTCCTTAAAAGCTTTCCTCTCTGTTTACTTGCTTGCTGAGTTTTTCAATCTTTGAATCTTTTTTTGTCCCTGAACAATGCGGAGACTTTTGATATACATTATTTTTGGCTTAATAACGTTTCTTGCTTTGAGAATACGTATTATTTCCCTACCTTAAGGTTAAACTGGGAGCATACTAGTACTAACTTCCTAATCATTAAGCAGACGAATATTTAGCAAACGTTAACAACTGAATCTAGTGAGCATGCTTAGATCACAAATAGTGTTTTACAAGTTGCGTCATTGGAGACCACTAGTGGCTACAATCTTTGTGATGATTTTCAGTAGACCAATCAGAAAGTAGACCAAAAACTGCATAAGACCATGGACCTTTCCGAAAGCGATAATGGCATATTTTCAGAATGGGCCTGCCTATAAGTTTAAAGCCCACGCATTATATCAGTAACATTTTTGATATTTTGTTTTGTTTGTTTATTTGTTGTTGTACATTAAAATTTTTGTTACAAAATAGATGTCATTTAGAATTCTAATACAAAATTTATTGACTTTGTTTCCTATTTTATTATTTTATTGGTTGAAATATAGTTATGTGTAAATATAATAATGTTTTTATTTAAAATTATAAAATTAAATATTTTTTAATATATATACACAAATCTAAAACAATACTTAGAATGAAATCAAAGAGAGTTTAATGCATGTTTAAATCGAATGGTATGCGTTTCCCTAGCTGAATTTCTTTTTTGTCTTCTTATTCTTCCATTTGGATGTTCCAGCTTTTTATATGCGTAATAATTATACTTTCTTGTTCATGTAAATATTAAACGGATTTAAAACAAGATTTTTCACGATGCATGCAATGATCATATGCAACGTGCATCAATCGAGCAGCCCACGACGTATATATCAAATTTCCAATGATCTAATGGTTCTTTAGATCGTAAACAAGAAAATAACTATACCTATTGATAATATTGTAGTCCGTTAAAGGCTATGGAGTTCTACAAGATAATATAAAGAATTAGTGAACAGTTATTATCCGTGTATAGCATATAGCAACTTGGCTAAACCCTCAAAAGAATGTCAAACTTAAAAGATAATTTAAGGTATGTAGCTTTCCACATGCAAATGTTCCTTCGTTTCATCGTAAAGTAGAATACAGTTTTAAATTAATTAATCTTTTCGTATGAAGAAGCAAGCCTATGTTTGCATGCTAAATTGCTAATTGACACCTTTATTGATGTTACACTCCGGTCAAAAAGTATTAACTATTGTTCGGTTTTGTATCCACCATCTTTTAATTCGCTCGCACACACGACTGTTTCTGTTTGTTAAAAACGCACACACAATAGTGGATGCATTTATGTTAATGTAACTAAATCAAACAAGAAAAGTTATAAACCAAAATTAATTGAAAGCTAAAATATCTCTACTACAATAGTGGATGCATTTATGTTAATGTAACTAAATCAAACAATAAAAGTTATAAACCAAAATTAATTGAAAGCTAAAATATCTCTACTATAGTGTTAGCTAAACGCCTGCCTAAACCTAGTATATATTTTCAACTTTCCAATTACTCGAAACTTTTAAACTGATATAGGTACAAAAGACATTAATGATGACAAACACTCAAAATAACACTAGTTTAACTTAAACCAAAACAAAATTATGTGCTTATCGCAATTATATAAAAAAAAAATTAAATCATCAAATCTATCAATATTGTTTTTCTTTTTGCCAAAATATCTAGTGTCATTGTAATTTATAAATTAATTTGAGTTTGAATATTTGTAATTTGAATCAGAATAATCTATTCTCAAACGTTGAAATCTTAAAAATAACAGATAAATCTAAAGTTTTGTATATACTAAATTATCAACTGATAATTAATACTCCATATTTTGAATAATAAGTATATTCCTGTCAAGTATCTGTTAAAAAGATTCACATTTAATTTTCTGGAGATTAATACCTTAGATATATGGGCTATTTGGGTGGAAATACACAAACGGAAAGATAATTAGGTTTCCATGCAAAAAAAATAATAATTAGCTATATGGACAAATTAATTAACTCGAAGTTACCTTGTTGTCCTCTCCACACTTTCCCTCTCTGCTTCATCCTCCTCCTCCTCCTCCTGGCGTCAACACCGTGACTGAGAATGAGCTCTGATCTCTACTCGAGTTCCGCAAACGCATCTGCGACGAGGCCTCCAACCAACGCATATCTCATGCTCTGCTACGAGCAGCCTCACCGACCCCTCCACTTGCCCCGAGAACTGGCCCGATATCTCCTGCGACCCGGAAACGGTTCAATCATCACCATTAATCTCGACCGGCTCGGTTTATCAGGAGAACTCAAATTCAGCACACTAACCGGTCTCACTTCCCTCCGCAACCTCACTCTCTCCGGAAACAACTTCTTGGGTCGGGTCGTGCCTTCCCTCGGAGCCATCTCGTCTCTCCAGAGACTATATCTGTCGGATCACTACAAGAAAAAGACCTATAACCCGAGGACCACAATCCTCACATTAACATAATCGTCAGAGCTTTGTTGGTACTTTCCGATATCAAAATCCTGATGAAATTAATTATTACAAAGTCGTCGTTTGTTTCAGACGAGATTCCGGGAATCTGTTGGTCGGCAACAGTAACACCGGAAAATAGATAGAACAAGTCATCGGAGAAAAATAAATATGATTAGAAAAAAAACCAAAATTAACAGAAACAACAAAAACGTTCTGATTTTATAGCGCTTTGACTAATATAGTGAAAGTATTTGAACATAATGGAAACAAAAAGTGAAGATATTGCTTCTGTAAAGATCAATTTTATTGAATGATGTGAACCCATAACACTCTGTTTTGGATATACAGAAACAGAGTATGGGAAAATGAGCTGAACCGGCTTGGTATTCTGGTGGTTTTACTTTCTTAGACTCTTTCCGTGAATCTCCACCGTACGATTTGACACTTCCACTGTTCGATTTATCTAAAGCACGATCAATTAATCCACCAGGAAAATAACATGAGAAGGACATGCGATGATATCAGGACATAAACATCCCAGAAATGATCTAGAAAGCCCATGGATGGAGCAAAGCCTAATTATTCAAGAATCTGAAATTTGTGGATGCAAGTTATTAATTAGATATCTATGTAATAGGGGTACTTGTGGAATATATGAAAAGGGAAACAGTGGTATGTTAAACACCTAAATAATTTTATTTCCTTGGGTATGGAGTGCAATTGCCCTAGATATATTCTCTACTATAGATGATATTGTGATAACACACGGTAATTAATTAATTAATTAAAGAATGAGATATTTCTACAACCAATAAAGACAAATACCATAGAAAACGGACATCAATAGACAAAATAGAAAAGACTTTTGACATTGAACGAGTCTTCATCAACCACGTGTCAACTCTCACACAAATACCTCGCACGTGCCGGATCTGTTATAAAAATCAAAGCGAAGCTCTTCTCTTCGAGCCCATCTCAGTTTTTCAAACCTCTCTCTCTCTTTCTCCTTCTCCAACTCTCAATCATGGTTGAACCGGCGAATACCGTTGGAATCCCACTGAACCACGCCGCGCTGCTGAGAGATGAGCTCGACATCGTGATCCCGACGATCCGCAACCTCGATTTCCTCGAGATGTGGAGGCCTTTTCTCCAGCCTTACCATCTCATCATCGTCCAGGACGGAGATCCTTCCAAAACCATTGCTGTTCCCGAAGGGTTCGATTACGAGCTCTACAACAGGAACGACATTAACCGTATCCTCGGTCCCAAAGCTTCGTGCATCTCCTTCAAGGACTCTGCTTGTCGCTGCTTCGGTTACATGGTCTCTAAGAAGAAGTACATCTTCACCATTGACGACGATTGCTTCGTAAGTTTCCCACAATTCTCAAAGTTTGCTCCTTTTTTTTTCGCTCTGTTTTTTTTGTTGTCTGAATCTATTTAGATCTGCTTTTATGTTGTGTTTTTGTGTCTTTGCGAGATCTTGTTACAGTGTCGGTTGATTTTAACAGATCTCAAACTGTTGACATAACACAGATCTATGTACTCATTAGCTTGAATTGTTCTCGATCTGCTTTTTTTATTTAGAATTGCGATTGTTTAGTTTGTGAGCGTTGATTGTAATAGTTCATGATCTCTTCTGTTTAGGTAATTTTAGTGATGACATTGTTGTTCGGACCAATCTGTCTAAGATTCCTGCATGTCATTGTCCGAAAAGTCTAAACTTTTAATTCCCCTGTTTTAAGGAATTGTGGGGGCTTGTCCAAGGATTTGAATTTGATTGTAATGATCTCTCATGTTTAGGTAGTTTTTAGTTATGATGACATTGTTGTCTGGACCAATCTATCTAATGTCATAACAGTTAGCTTCTCAAGATTCTTGCATGTCATTGTCTGTCACACGTTTTTTTTTAATTACAAAGGCAAAGAAAAATCCAAACTTTTAATTCCTCTGTTTAAGGATTTGTGAGGGGGGGCTTGTCCAAGAATTTGAGTTTGCAGTTACGTCATGATTGTAGCATGGATGTTACTTTCACGATGTGTTGGTTTGATCACGTGTAACGTGTTGTTCATCATGTTTTTTATTTTATTTCTGGCTTGAGATAGATTTGAATAATACTTTTTTATTTATTTATGTATTCATTTGTTTTGTTGTCATGTGTTGTAGGTTGCCAAGGATCCATCTGGAAAAGCAGTGAACGCTCTCGAGCAACACATCAAGAACCTTCTCTGCCCATCCTCTCCACTTTTCTTCAACACCTTGTACGACCCATACCGTGAAGGTGCTGACTTCGTCCGTGGATACCCTTTCAGTCTCCGTGAGGGTGTTTCCACTGCTGTGTCTCACGGTCTCTGGCTCAACATCCCTGATTACGATGCTCCAACTCAACTCGTGAAGCCTAAGGAAAGGAACACAAGGTAGTTATTTAACATCTTTTCTTTTCTACATTTTAGATATTTTAATTAGCTAACAATATGCTTAAATGGGATTTTGTGAAGGTATGTGGATGCTGTCATGACCATCCCAAAGGGAACACTTTTCCCAATGTGTGGAATGAACTTGGCCTTTGACCGTGAGCTCATTGGTCCAGCTATGTACTTTGGTCTCATGGGTGATGGTCAGCCTATTGGTCGCTACGACGATATGTGGGCTGGATGGTGTGTCAAGGTACTTTACTTTCCCTTTCTCCTACATAGTTTTTGGACTATATTTGAATGCTTACCGGTTTCTTATGGGTCTGTTCTTTAGGTGATCTGTGATCATTTGGGATTGGGAGTGAAGACGGGTCTTCCCTACATCTACCACAGCAAGGCGAGCAACCCATTTGTGAACCTGAAGAAGGAGTACAAGGGAATTTTCTGGCAGGAGGATATCATTCCTTTCTTCCAGAGTGCAAAGCTCTCCAAAGAAGCTGTGACGGTTCAACAATGCTACATTGAGCTGTCCAAGATGGTGAAGGAGAAGCTTAGCGCCATTGATCCTTACTTTGACAAGCTTGCTGATGCTATGGTCACCTGGATTGAAGCTTGGGATGAGCTTAACCCGGCCACTAAAGCTTGAGCAGTTTAAACACCACCACTGCAGTTTTGGTTATTAGCTTAACCTATCATCTATCTTCCTTCCTTCCTTCCCCGTTTTGTTTTTTTTTTCTCGTTTCCTGGCGATTATTCAGTTGGTTTTTAAGTCGCCGGAGTTTATTTAAATAGTGATGGTGTAGTTCTATTTAAGATGGAGACAGTCTATACTCTGAGCTTTTTGTGTTTTGTTTCAATAATAAAATCATCTTTGATGCTATATAGCTTTGTTATCTTTACTTCCTGGTTTGTTGCATGTTAGTTTGGTAGCCAAACAAAGCCTTAAATGATGTTTGACTGAGTTGAGCCCACTTGTAAAAGAGATGATGAACAAGGTAACCATTTCGTGTCAGCATATGATTTTTTATTTGGGCCTACGTCGCTTGAGTTGTTCAAAATGTGAAATTCTTCTAGTGGGGTTGGGCTTCTAGTTGTCCATGTGATTAGTGAAATTGAAAGATCTAGTCTTGGAATTACTGGTCTGTTAATAAAAAAGATTACTGGTCTACTCTTCAGTCATGCTGCCAACTTTTATTATAGCCAAGATTTAATGATTTTGTCCAATGAATAAAAGCTCAAGACCACTAGAACATTTTTTACTTTATTACCATTTTCTTCTTTTCATGTTACTCATCAGTCTGAAATGGTTTAGGAGCGGTGATCATGAGGCGCATCGATTAAGGTTGATTTACTGGAACCAGACGAATATGTCGATCTAATGCGTAAGGATTATACTGGACAACCAAAAACATAAAAAAAAAACCTCTCATTAACTTTGGAAGATAAATGAACAAAAAGTTAGACACCTTAGGTTTATATACAACAGAAGTTCCCTATAACAAAGGAATTAAGATATATTCCCTTATGAATATATGCAGATCATAATCGTATCTCTAACACCCTATGTAAGTTAATGTAAGTTCTTTAAATGCTTACTAGATATTAACCCGGTAAATGATATAAATATATGTTGAAATTTGTTTGATGATATTGTACCAATCATTTATTTTGTTTTATCTAAAAATTTAATTTGATAATTTAAAAAGAATTAGGCTATACTATTTAATTTCAAATTAGTTACTGAAATATATAAAATATAATCTATATTAAATATGATAAACAGTCAAATGATAATTACCTAATGACAATATATTTATCTTTTCTTAGAAATGTTATTGTTTAGATGTATATTTTTTTGTTAAGAAAATATTATATATAAGTAATTTTAGGATGTTTAATTAAATTTCTAATGAATGGTTTAACATAAACTTGTGTATGGTAGATAAAAAATAGGACTCTATTTTAATAGAGTAGATATCGTGTTTATGTAAGTTTGTTTCTTGGTGTAAAATGTTTATGTAAGTTCTTTAAATGTTTGTCAGGTTTCAGGTTTGTTTATTCGTATTGCTTCAGTTGAATATGCAAGAAGAAAAGGTTGTAAGTACTGAGTTGGCATGCAGTGTTTTATGTTATTTTGGAGGGCCGTTTCAAATTAATTTTAAGCCATGTTCAAAAAAAAATATTAATCGTACATTTTATCATGTAATTTTAAAATTTAATAACTTTGTCTGATTTTTTAAATTAAAAGTTCTAAATTTAGCATAATATTTAAAAATTTTAAGTTTCTTACCATAATTTATCTATATATTTTGAAAAATCCTTAAATTTCTTTTTTATATATTTCAGGACCATGTTCGACCGCTCCACTTACGCGTGCTGTGTGTTGTTAGAATATCTTGAATAGTGATGACATGAACGCGTAAGAGATACTAAAGCTAGTTTAACTACTGCTTTCTGGAAATTAAACCTTAGAGCCAAAAAAATCTTATTTTCAAGTGGCATCCACACCCACAACAAAGCCACAAGGATTGAATCGGAGGACCCGCCCTCGTGTCTCAAAAAGAATATATCAAATTCGACGTAAGTATGTTAACATTATAGTATACTTTTTCGTACAAGTTTAGTTAAATCTAGTACAAACTAAGCATTATCAGCAAACCCACGGTTAAAAAGATTTTTGGAACTACAAAAGGAGATACTTTATTTAGAAACCCTAAGCACTAAACACAGATTTATTATTAACTTAAACTCTAGTGTCACTTTTGGGCACTTAAACTCATGAAAACTTCCCCATGCCATATGCCTTCTTGATTTCTTCAAGATAAATCTTTGTCTTTTTAGTTTACACTCCATGTGGGTACCGACTTTCTTGATTTACTATTTTAAGTTCTTTTGGTTTCGATTCTCCCATTAGAAATAGGGATGCTCTCTATAAAATTACAATATTTCATTCTTATACAAAATGCTCTTTTTCATAATAAAAGAAGTTAATTTGATCGTTTTGCCATAGAGAATTGTTTGATCGGTTTGTTATGTACTATAACTTATATATATATATATATATCCTATCTGAATAAAAGTATCATGATCTAAAATCTAAATGGTTTTATCCAGATTGCTTATTTGTAAGAGATGGCAAAACCAATTGTTGACTATCTTTATTTTTCTGCTTTACTTTTTTCTTAGTTTGTTTGACCAATTTATGAATGTTATTGCTGCCATAAATGATTTTATTTAAAGGCAATTCTCCTAAATAGACAATTTTTAAGTTTTGGTCACAAAAATAGACAATAAAAAGAAAAATGACTAAAATATTTCATTTAATAGGTAAAATGACATTAATATCCTATATCAAAAAAATTTAAAAATATAATTTTTTTAATAGTTTTAGATTATATGTTTTCAAATTCGATTTTTTCTATAAAATTTTTTTTTTCGAATTTTTTTTTGTCAAATTTTCTTTTTGTAATTTGCAAATACTTTTTGAAACTATTTTTAAAATTTTTATTTTTAAATTTTTAATATTTATTTTTTATTTTATAAAATTTTAAACTTCAATCCTAAATTCCCACCTCTTAACTCTAAACTTAAAAGTTTAGATTAGTTAAATCTAGGGATATAAATGTATATTTACATCTTTAATGAAATATTTTGGTCATTTTATTCCTTCTGATCTATTTTTGTGACCAAAACTTTTTTAGTATTATATTATCCTAGAGTATTTCTCTTTATTTAATTTTATATTATTTCACGCTGGCATAAACAATTACCGATGATAAGTTGCTTTTTGTCTTGCCTATGGAATTGTCGGAAAAACCTAGCTTCCACCTTTTTCTGATTTCAGAAAATCCTACACATAAGTATGTATACATAACCCTTATATATATAAATGAGCTTCACTCACAACAACTAAAATACTTAACGCTTCGTTAATTTTGACAAAGGCAAACGAGATGAAGAACACAAACGCAAAGTTAATCACACTTGTTCTAGGGTTTCTCGTCCTCATGATGATGATGATGAATTTTCCTCATGCGCTTCAAGGTTTGTATGACAAAGCACCTTAGTTTTCTCCTCTTATTATATCTTCTTTCCTCATGTGTATTATGTGTGTATGTGTGTCGTCTCTACATATATCTTTAGGTCCCTTCCATCCTCCTTATGACGATAATGATCTATATATCTATCGGTGTATGTGTGTGTACTGTTGTTGCCTTTGGTGTTGTCTACATCCATGTGTTTGTCATGTCGACAAACATAAACGTATGAAGGTGTAAACATGTGAAGCTGATGTTTTCTTTGAGAACTTACAGGAGGAAACATAGATGTAGCTGGATCCAAATACGAAGACTATGGTCTTATCCGAAGCGGAAGTGAGCCTCTCTTGATGGGACGAAAGGTACACAAGTTAAAATTTGAATCTAAGCCTTGATTTAATGTTAACTAATATATATCTTCTCTTATATATTCGCATTTTTTCTTATATACATATATATAATCGTTTTTGTTGTATACATGTTTTGTGGCAGTTAAAAGGTCTAAAGCCTATGGAGTCTGGAACAAAGAAAAGATCAACAAAAGCCTCGAGAGATTCAACAAAAGAAATTGATAATCTAATGAGAAGCGACTATCCGTCACGTATGAAAGGAAGGAAGAGGACTCCAATACATAATTGATAGCATATGGTCGTTAAATAGTTTAAGAAACGTGATTCACAAAAAAAAAAAAAAAGAAACGTAGAAGTTCACTATATTAGAAGAAATGTTAATCAGGGCTATATATAAAACATATGTTTAGATTTTTTCTTATTTTTTGTTTTTGTTTTTTATTCTTCAAACAATGTTTTCTTAATTTAGACTCATATATTAGAAACTGTAACGTTCATTTAATTTTGTACAATGCATAATGACCTCTACGATTCATCTCTTTACCAAGTGGATCAAGCTCTTGTTTGCTTATGATAACGAAAATCAACGAAACCTCAGAGAATATTTTGTACGTCAAATCCTTTGGATTCCCTCAAAACACTGAGTCGATATCAATAGCTATTTTTTAAGGCAAGAAGACTGGTTTTAGACGTGTGTATCTTAAGCTTGTTCTTGAATCATGACTTGTGTCTATAGGCAGTCCAATATCAGTCTTCCAACGGCTATGTCGATTTCTGAATAGAAAGTGATTGATGAGACATGAAGAAGATACACGACAAAAGCCTCCATCGGGGACCAAATGATAAGCATATTCGAATTCTATAACAAGGAGTTTTATTTTATATTATATTTGGTGGCAATCTATTTATACAAGCCACATTTAAAGACTCAATGGTTGCAAATAAAGTTATAAAAATTGTTAACTCCATTATTCACCTATCTATGTCTCATTGTCTTGCATCACCCTGCCAAGCCTAATTTCCATCCACAAAGACGACATGATGGATCAGGCGGTATTTTCTAGTGAATGTCCATTATTGTCATGTAACAACTGAAATAAAATACATAGAAAACAAATTATAAAATATCAGAACTCCTAGAAAACCTAAAATAAAATATTAAAAATATGAAAACATATTTGTAATACAAACAATTAAGTAATAAATTAAACATGACTTCTAAATTGATTTAAAAACCATAATATTTAGAAAATAATTTTTTTTTAAATTGGCCCTTAAACTCAATTCATTAATAGAATTTATACAACTAGATTGTTAAAATTAATGTGAGTATATCACATAAAAGATACTTTTAAATAAGGAAAAATTTCATAACAATACATCAACTAGATTTTGTTAAGCGTTCAATACTATTTTCTTTTTTTGCTATTTCATTTAATATTTTAATTAATTATTTTATTCATTTTAGTACACTAAATTTTAAGATTATGTTCAAAAATATCTAATTTATTTTTATGTTTTAGGAATAAAAGAAACTAAACTGTGGATAACCTTAAACTTTTTAATTTTAGTTTTATTTATAATATCAAATTTAGTTTGTTTTCTTAAACTTAAATCTAATTCATACTTTTTACTTTTAATGAATAGAACAAACACAACAACAATAAAATAAAATAACATGATTTTCATACACTATTATCAAAACCCAAAACTACTTACAATATTTATTAGGTCTGAAAATAATAATTTAAAATTATTAGATTATATTTCTATATTTTAATTGTGTTTTTTAGTTTAATTATGAGGAAGTTTTGATTTAGTGGTCAAATGATGATTTATTTATGTTCTATAAGTTGTATTTTCTTAAACACAATTTAAAATCAACTCGATTGAATTGAACTCAAACCAAACCGAATACAAACCACATCAAACTATTCTAGCTGACTTCAACTAAATATTCATAAAACCAAAAAACCAAACTGAACTATATATCTCATATTTGATGTGCCAATCTAATTTTATTCTTACGGTTCAATGTAAATTAATTCAAATATAAAGAAAATGAAATATAAAATTTATTTATTTTCTAAAATAATTATAAATAATAATTATAATAATGTGTAACATAATTATACACTGCCTTTTTAAAATTTTATTCTCCAGCTACCAGAACTGCAAGACCATGGATGATGATGATGCCAAAGGATAGATTTGCAAACATTACAATGAACGCTCCAACCTATCTTCTCATCCAAGGAAGCTCTTCAGAAATCCCTGTACACCAAAGAACCCTAACTGAGATTGATATACAGTCCCCGTAGATAACTCCATTATTCACTCATCCATGTGCTGCATCACCCTGCCAAATTTAATGTAGGAAAATGGTGGTGGCTCTGATCATTTGGTTTCATCTAGTGAATTGCCATTTTCATTCTCATGTAACAGCTGAAGACATTCGTATGGATTTGCATAGAAGTAATCTTCTTCTTTCGGTTTATTCGGAATCACAAGCCGCTTCTTGGGACCTCCCATTCTTGTAGCGTGAAAGCTCTTCACCGTGGTGGAAAACACTTCCCAGCTCAACATTCCTTGGTAGTATTCATCTATTAGATTAACCAAGAACTTCCTGTTTAGCTCAATCGTTTTCTTGAACCCCAAGAACCTGTATGTTGATTAAGTTCATTAGCCACTGATGAAAAGAAACATTACATTTTCTTTTTAGCAATGATAATGATTCACCTGCGATGACCTTCCACGACTTTAGCCATGTTTCCATAATAAGTAGGAACGAATATATCACTTTCGAGAGAGATGAGGTAATCAAGAGCAGCCATTTGAGATGAATGGTTCTGACAGAAACTCAAATCAGAGGAATCAAGCAGAGTTTCTTTCCTCACCTGTTTTCATCATCAAAGATCATCATCAGTTAGTGACACTATGAGTGAATCTTTCAGACAATAAGCTCTTGTTTTTTTTAGCTACTAACCACATTGGGAAAGACATCTGTTAAAGCCTTTAACCTCCTTTTACCACCGTAAATCTCTCCAGCAGCTATGTAAATCTGAACATTACGGTCAATGCCTAAGGCAGATAGTGTAAGAGCTGTTTCTTCAGGAGTCAATGGGCAAAGACCTTCTTTCCTCTTCAACTCTGAGTTTATTACTTTCTCCTTCCACCATGGATAAGCATATCTAACCAATGAAAAACATAATGATAAATAAACATCAATATCATAACAAACTTTTAACACTAAAGATGAAATGTTGTTTTGTTTAAACCTCATTCTTGTGAGCTCTTCCTCTTCGTAGCGGTTGCAACCATGAGAGCAGCCAGAGAATGCCAACATATCCATTTCGTATCTGAGATGCAGAACCAGAAAGGGACCTTTCTCCCTCAGAATCTTGACTACTCTTCTACCTAGTTCCTCAATCTTTGGAGTAAACCTGAGCCCGTTGAAGTTTACTCTGCATCTCAGCTTCTGAACCTCAACAGGAAGTTCGTTATTCACAAGTCGAGTATCGGTCTTGTTCAAATGTAAGACCTTATGCTTCTTCACCAAGGGAAGAATCTGTTTTCAAGAAAAGCTATGAGAAACCATTCAAGTATAATGGAGACTATGGAGTAACAACCGAGAGAGAAGAACCTGGTCTTGGTAGTAGGACATGTTGGACCAGCTGATAGGAGGCATGGTGTGGTACACACCGAGCTCGACCCTTCTCTTAAGCCTTGGAGGAACCTCTTTGAGTATACGAACCTCATCTCTCAAAGAAGTTATGAAGTGATCCACGTCGAATATGTCTTTGAACTCACTGCTCACATAAGAACACCCATCAACAACTTTCAAGAGAAGTAAAAGAAGCTCTGACTGAGTGAGATGGATGGGGACTAATAATAATAATAATAATAATACCTAGGATCATTCCAAAAAGAGGTCTTGTCAAGCTCTGGGACAATAAGTGTGACATTCATGTATCTTGCAATAGTCACCATATCACATATCTGAAGATACAAAAAAAAAAACAGAATCCTAAGTCTTATGGTAAGGATTATTTGACAAGGCAAAAAGATTGGTTATGATGTTTTTACCGCAGCTCGCATTTGGTTGAGTCCTCCATTGCAAGAAACCATAAGATAGCCATTGTTCTGATATATCCCTAAGTTAAAACAAAGAGCACAAAAGTGAATTAAAAAAATCTAAAACATTCCTGAGACTGAAGTTTCAGCTTACTTTTAGGAGGGAGGGCTATTTTCATGGGAAGCGAAGCCATTTCTTGTGCAGCAGCCATTGGGAAGTCATGTCCGTGATTGAAACAAGAAGGCCAACCCTTCAACAACCTTGGACCCCACATCTCACCCAAAGCCACCAAATGAACGAAACAACTCCATAGCAAGAGTATGGTCATAGCACGAATCATCCAAAGGCTCATACGAGACCTTGAAACAAGGGAGTTCTTGAACTTGCTGTCTCCTAGAAACTTAACCTTCATCTCCCAGAGCTTCTTGTGGTAAATAGACTTCTCTGCTTTACACATTTCTATAATGCACTATAACTTCCTCACTGGTGGAATTTCATCAAACAGATTCTAATTCAAAGACTAATCGGAACTTATTACACTCTCACTATGAGCTTACAAGCAAGAACCCAGATCTCAATTTCGATTGTAGAGCTGGAAGCTAGCTCTCCAAGTTACGAGGAAGCTCTGTAATGGCGATCTTTGGAGCTCAAAAGTAAGTAAGCAGCAATCAAAAGGTGGAGACTTTTGAGTTGGGTGGAGAGAGAATGCGACGAGATAGTTTCTTCGAGCAGATCCGGTCGGTGATCACCAAAGAACAGGGAAACTGAATCGAAGCTCGTCAGAGAGATTCGGAAGAAAGAAGAATAAGAAGAAGATTAGGACAAGAATGTGCGAAAAGATGAACACTTTCTCTATAACAAATGAACTGTCTTTTTTTTTGTCGGTTGTCCTTTTTTTTTTTTTTTGGTTTGTGACCGTTTTGTTAACCTGTTCTGTGATAGACAGTTGCATCCATTGTTATATAGCTTCATCACAAAGATATACTCCATATACTATAAATTAAAAGGAATAAAATAAAATGAAAAATCTTCAAATAATCTTTCTCCTTTTTCTTGCTAATAAATTGCATAGTTTCAATTAATTTAATTAAGTAGATTATGTATAAAACGATAAAATGCTAAAAAACATTTTGAAAAAGGGCTGATAAAATACTACATTGACTTGATATTTCTCTTAGAAGTTTTTATTTTATATTGTAAAATTGGTGCAAGTAAATTCGGTCAAGCGTGAATCTTCGTATGATGGTTTAGATGATGTAGTTAGCTAGATCCTCATTAAACATATAGTATTGTCGGTTGTCGAATCGTCTATGTAATTTTTCTCGTAATTGTAATATAATAATAAATCAGTATTAAAAAAATTAATTCATCAGAAACTTCATGTTATGCTAACACGTAAAATGTTACTCGATGTTTATGTGGTAAAATTTTTTTTTGTAAAATTTGTTTCTCCTCTAATTGTAATTTTGCATGAATACATGGAAAAACAAATGAATAGATTTTAATAACCAGTCTAGTAATTTCAACCATGCTACGATCTTTTACCAAAAAAAAAAAAAACCATGCTACGATGTTAATTCAACTTTACGTGAATACACTGATACGTAAGTGTATGCCGTAATAAAACGGTATCTCTTAATTTTAAAAGTAAATAGCCAATAACGATGTTACGTACCAACCTTTCTGGTTCTTACATACAAGTTACATATGGTTGAAACGAGTCAACCTTTGAAGTTTGTTTGGCCAAATCATTAATCAATTATATTTTAATCACCAAATTCATTATTTGTATTTATTAGGGTCCAGTAACAGACTTTCTAAACCACATCATCAGGTCTTTTTGTCTCCACCCAACTCCTTCATTAACTAAAATCAATGTAGTAGTTGTAGTTCTAAAACTCAACTAATATTTGGTACACGTAAAACAGAAAAAAAACTATTAGATTCAATAATGAAAGTTTTTTCTGTTCATTAATTTATCTTGATTAGATACAAGTTTTTTTTTCGAAATAAGAGAACCATAAGAAACCAAATGTGGTGGTCGTCACTCATTAGTCATAAGTGATAATATGTTTTTAATTGAATAACCTTTAGTACAAAGTATCACTATGTTATGTAAAAACAGTATATATACTGTATATATATAACATAGTGATACTTTGTACTAAAGGTTATTCAATTAAAAACACATTATCACTTATGACTTGTAGAAAGCAGTAGAAAATGAACATACGTTTTAGAAACTTTTATGAATAGATATAGGAGAGGAGATAGATGGTGCAAAATTGATGCTGAAGGTACGGTTCCAGTGTGGTATCGGAACTGCAGGCTACAATAGTGCCATATTCTTCCAGGTTTTGTCAGAACGATAATGAATAATCATGAAAGTAATTTCACCTTGTTTCAGATGCTAAGTCTTACTGGAATATATATACATAACCGGTTTGCCTCACTGGACTCAGGGTTATCAACTTATGTTTTAGATGCTGGGTCTCTGCAAAATGTGAATATGATCACACTCATGCATATATATGTGGATACCAAATAGTTATACTTCACGTGACTATACTTTACAGTATATGTTTTAGCAGACTTCCTATTGTGGAAAAACAAGAAATAGAAACATCAAGTAAATTTAAAACATACTAGTTTATATGAGAATTGAGAAACTTCGCCAATAATAGATAAAGGACAAAGGCCCGTGACCAGGAGAGTTGCTTGCTTTGTTTTTATTTTACTATTTTCTAAGTTACAATTATATAAACGTCACATGAGTGCACACACATATATATATACAGACATTTCCCCTATATAATATCTCAATATACTTTTTTTGTTAGTGAAAAAAGAATATGCCGAATATAAATATTAATTTAATTTTTTTCTTAAATACATAAAGTACAAATTAATTTTAATTTTGATGTTGTCGACTGACAATGATTTTGTCTTCGTGAGTGATAACAAATTTATGATGGATTAGTTTGTGGTTAGAGGTATAGCAAAGGCTTTTAATATGAAAGACACTCGCCAATGAAACTGATATTTGAGGTCTCATCATATATAGTATTGCGATGCATGAAAGGTTCTATTACTTGAATGAATTTAAGTGTTGATTCCAAAAATTATGATCACCGCACCGAAAATTAAGAAACTAAATAAATGCAAGCCATTTTCTGTTGTGTTTGTGATTGACCAACTATTTTGTGTGGTAACAGTTTGTGTTTGACCATTTAAAATTTGGAGAAAGGAAGAAAATACTATAATAAATTTTATTGTTGGGGATGCTAATCTATTAAATAAAGGAAAAGCAATTCTCAAATAATATAGGTAGAAAAAGGACATTACCAATTAATATCCCCACGAGCATAAAGAAAGTTGCGTCGGTGCCTCTATGCCTTAATCATGACGTGCCATTCTCTGTAAAGTTGCCTCTTATGGGCATGAGGATTTTATTTTGCTTTGGGCGTCAGTTGATGACGGGCCGGGCCTGATTAGGTACTTTGCTTTTTTTTCTTTTTGTCAAAACTCAAAAGGGCATCAAAGACCCAATTTTTTAAAAAAGTTTTAAAATTGCTTAGATTGCAACACATGTTTCAGAAAAAAAAAAGGGGGGTGATAATGTCACAAGAAGATTCCACCACCCTGTCCTTTGTTCCAGTGCATCGACCAATCACTAGGTCAGTAACTTCATTGCCTCTTCTCGACTCTTCTTTTGCTTTGGAGATTTTAATTCTTGATTTACCTGAATGATCGGATATTTGGAACCAAGGAGTTCTTTGAGCTTGTGGAGGGTAAAATCCCTGTGAAATGTCAATCTGAAGACTCCTTTTTAGAGATTCAATGTTTCCCACCTCTTGGGAGATCAATTTACATATAGTTGTCAGACAACCCCACACAGTTAAAGTATAGAAGTGCATCTTTTGTTTGTGTCTCGATCATTTTAAAAGAGCAGTTCAAAATATTCTTCGCTGCTTTCACCAGCTGCAAGCCTATCAGCAAATTGATCAGCATGTAGCGCCTAGGCTTCGTAATAGATTGAGAACATGCACTCCTATCTCTGGGTTACTTTTGGCTAACACCTCTAACTGACTGAGAGGCTTTGTATTTTTTTCATTATTTACTTTCAAAAAATCAGGAAAATATTCACGAGGTGTTATTGGTTTATATATTTTTATCGATTTAGAAATTCATATAGTATTTATAAATCCAACTATAATATACAAATTTTTAAATTTTTTCGAATTAGTATTTATAAATCCGGAGGTTTTCCTTCGGATTTGGGCCTTTGTATTTTTCACAAAGAAATCCATGCAAATCCATTCAAATACATTATAAAATCAAATCTATTAGTAAATCCGTATGATTGAATAACACTTGATTTGAATTAGAATTTATGAATCATTAAACGAATAACACTTGATTTGAATTAAAATTTATAAATCATTCAACGAATAACACATGATTTCGATACATATTTTAAAATCATAAAACTAATAACACTAGATTTAGTTTGGATTTTCGAATCCATCAAAATACGCCAACCAATAACCCAAAAAAAACTCGCATTAGATATTTGATTCCAGATTAATACTAAAACCTTACAAAATTACAAAGCATTACCTATAACCCTAAAAGCGAGCTTTGTTCGTGTCATCTCTTTTCATCGTCTCATCTCAGCTCCCTTTTGCAATCGTGTTCCGGTGATTGAAGAATATTCGCTTGCGGCGGCGATGGGGGAAAAGCAGAGGAAGCTGCTCGTGCTGTATGCTTCTCAGACCGGAAACGCTCTCGATGCGGCAGAGCGTATTGGCCGCGAAGCTGAACGCCGAGGCTGCCCTGCCTCTATCGCCTCCACCGACGAATTCGACCCTGTATGTGAGAGATGTTGTTGTGAATTGAATATAGCTTCTTACTCTGTTCTGAAGATTGTTTGCTTACTATGAAGTGGAAACCGTTACAATTCCTCTGTTTGATTGTAATCAGCTCTTAGATTTGAGTGCTTCTGTTGATTTAATTTCGAGTTAACATAGAAAAGTGTGTTCCTTTATAACTTAAAATTCTTATTTAAAGTTGCCTTTTTTTTTATTTGGCTGCAGAGTTCCTTACCTCATGAGGAGTCTGTTGTTTTTGTTGTATCCACTACAGGGCAAGGAGACTCTCCTGATTCTTTTAAGGTTCGTTGTCAAGTTTTCACTACCAATAATGCAGTTTTTAGTTTATTGTCTACCTTATTGTTTGTTCCTTGTATTGTCTTTTTTCTTTTAAATCGCTGAAGGAGTTTTGGAGGTTTCTTCTTCAAAGAAACTTGGGAAACTCTTGGTTGCAACGACTTCGCTTTGCAGTGTTTGGGCTAGGTGATTCTGGTTACCAGAAGTATAATGTAAGTGCATCTGCCACTTTATATAAATCCGTTTCACATTCTTCTCAGCATACATTTTATTTCTGGTTCTGTTTTGTTGTATTATTTTTCCCCTGCCACAAATTTTCATGACACGACATTATTTTCCTCTGATGGCTTTAGTTTGTAGCAAAGAAGCTAGACAAAAGGTTACTAGATCTTGGGGCCACAACCATCGTTGAGAAAGGTCTGGGAGATGATCAACACCCATCAGGGTATGGAACTGTATATTATTTAGGAAAATAATTATATCTTCTCTTTTATTATTCTTGATAGCAAATGAACCATTTTTGATCAGTCGAAAATATAATCTCCACGTTCTTGATGTTGCTTGTTTAGTACTATAATGTCAACTGTCAAGTGATTGAATACTAAATTTTCACTTTTTGTGTTCTCTTTAATTTTCAGGTATGAAGCAACTCTTGATCCGTGGATGCTGTCTTTGTGGAGTATGTTATATAAGATCAATCCCAAATACTTTCCTAAAGGTCCAGATGTGATGATTCCTCATGATGAATTAACTGATCAGCCCAAATATAGGATTTTATATCATAAGCAGGAGACACTGGAGTCTGAATTGATGGCAGAGTCAGGTAGGTATACCAAAGTTTTACCCCCATCATGTTTTTAAGAAAATAGTGTGGATACTTTGCTCCATCATGTTAGCTTAGGACTATGTTATGCTACTTAACAGTGAACTTTCTGTCTAGTTAATAATGGTAATTGCTAGAAATGACTTTTAATGTTCTGGTTCAGTTGGCTCGTGAAAAGAAATTTCTCTTGCATAATATGCCTCTTATGTTTTAGCAGACATGATAGAAAGAGCCCGTGGAATGTCACCCGGAAAATTATCCAAGGACAAAACTAAACCAGACTGCTTTCTCAAGATGGTACTATGCACATCCATTATAATTTCTTTTGATTTATGTTATATATGCTATGCAACCTCGCTAGTTATGCTATTTCTATGCTGTGTTACCTTGAATCTGGTGGATTTGATGTTGCTTCTTGGTCAATATGTTTTCTTTAAATATCTTATTTTCTGGTAAGCCTGGATGATATGAATTATATTCCCAATCATGCAGACTAAAAATGAAGTCTTGACGAAAGCTGGAAGTACAAAGGATGTCCGCCACTTCGAGTTCCAATTTGTTTCTTCTGTAAGTAACTTTGCTATCACTTACTAAGTAGTTTCAATCCATTTCTCCTCTTTTATGAAGTGGTTGTTCAATTAATTTCTCCTCTTTATTTTTTTTAATTCATTTAAGAGTATCAAATATGAAGTGGGCGATGTTGTTGAGCTTCTTCCAAGCCAAGATTCTTCAGCAATAGATGCGTTTATAAAACGCTGTCATTTGGACCCGGAATCATTCATCACAGTAAGTAGCTCCACTCTGTTGACATAATGATCCCAGATTGTCTAACTGAAGTAAATTTTGAGAACTAATTTACTTTCAGGTTTGTCCGAGAGAGACAGAGAATAATGGTTCATGTGGAGAAGTAATTACACATGTCCCTATTAAGCTTAAGACTTTTGTTGAATTAACAATGGACGTTACATCTGCTTCACCTCGACGATACTTCTTCGAGGTAAGAGCCCTTGAATATCAAAAATTTTAATGTCATTTTCATTGAGTTTATGTGTCAAACAAATGTTTGCTGGAAGTCGTTACAATGTATCATCTCTGTGTCAGGTTATGAGCTTCTATACAACAGATGAACGTGAGAAGGAAAGACTGCAATACTTTGCCTCAGCCGAGGGACGTGATGACCTCTACAATTACAATCAGAAGGAAAGAAAAAGCGTCCTTGAGGTAACCAATTAGGGACGTCTTGAACATGCATCGACTCTTTAACCAAATAGATCTTATTGCTACTGCCTATGTAGGTGCTAGTGGATTTCCCTTCCGTGCAGATGCCTTTTGAGTGGCTGGTTCAGTTAGTACCATCGCTAAAACCAAGAGCTTTTTCGATATCTTCATCTCCTTTGGCCCATCCTGCTCAAGTACATTTGACCGTAAGCGTAGTATCATGGACCCGTTATAAGAGAACTCTAAAAGGTCTATGCTCCACTTGGCTTGCAAGCCTCACACCTGAACAAGGTTAGAACTTTGCTTCTTTTTTACCATTAAGTTCTTTGTATCTATGTTATTATCTCTTTACATTTTGTGTTCCGTCGTGTTTAGAGATAAACATACCGGTTTGGTTTGGCAAAGGCTCTCTTCCTGCTCCACCACAGTCGCTTCCACTCATCTTAGTGGGACCCGGAACCGGGTGTGCCCCTTTCCGTGGGTTCATAGCTGAGAGGGCCGTGCAAGCTGAGACTAGCCCCATCGCACCAGTCATGTTCTTCTTTGGTTGCAGAAACAAAGACACAGACTTTCTATACCGAGACTTCTGGGAGTCTCACGCAAGAGAAGGAGGCATGCTCTCTGAAGTGAAAGGCGGAGGGTTTTACACAGCATTCTCTAGAGACCAGCCAAAGAAGGTTTACGTGCAACACAAGATCCGAGAGATGAGGAAGAAAGTTTGGGATTTGCTATGTGATGGAGCCGCCCTTTACGTGGCGGGCTCGTCCACGAAAATGCCTTGTGATGTAATGTCGGCCTTGGAGGAGATTGTGATGGAGGAGACCGGAGGATCAAAGGAAATGGCTTCACGGTGGCTCAAGGCTTTGGAGAAAGCTGGGAGATACAATGTTGAAGCTTGGTCTTAAACCCAACTTCCTCCATATCATGTAATGTTTGATTACTAGCTACACGAATCATTGGGTTATTATTTATTTAAATTGGTTTAAATATTCACATTGAATGGTTCAAAATGAAGATGATTTGTTTGATTTTATACATTTAGAACTCTATGAATAATTTAATTTTAATTTTTTTTATATAGTGAGGGTTCTTACCTTTTTCATTTTAAAACTAGAGTTTGTTTGAATAAATCATTCACTTCACTGAATAATACAAGATTTCAGTATTTATATTAAAAACATTAATTAAATAACATTAGATTTTAAACACAATTGAAAATCAATGTAAAATGTCAATTACTCAAATTTTGTATTTATTGATTTATTGTATAAGAGCACACTTTAGTTATTTCTCAAATACTCGAATATTATGCGAGTATATTCATTCTTCAATTAATTATTGAGTGGCAAAATTAAAAATGAAATAATCAATTGTTACAAAATGGACAGAAACTAGGGGTGTCAAAATGGGTCAAATGGGTCAACCCAACCCATAATCCAAATGGGTTGACTGTTAATGGATCATGGGTCAACCCAACCCATTTAAAATGGGTTATATGGGTTAATGGTTGACCCATCAACCCATAATGAATCACTTTTAAGTTAAAATCACGTTTGCTATAACTCAATAAGTAAGCAGAGATCAAGTACTAAGAACTTCTTTTATCAGAACCAGTCACAAAATATACTACCGAGAATCTGAAAGCATCAACGAAATCATCTAAACAAGTACCATAAAACAACAAGAAAGCAGTTTCTGGAACATATTTTTCCATACACAAGGGAATATAAGTTTGGTTCTGCGCCATTAGACGTTCCTAGTTTGTACCTGAAAGAACAACACACAACACCATTAGACGTTCCTACTTTTCGAACATAACTAATACACACAACACGATTTTAGTTATGGATATGATTTGTAACTTAGTAATTTTCTTGGAAATGATAATAACTACAGGCTACATCAAGCTGCACCATAACTACAACACAATACACATAACTAAAACGAGTTATAGCTACATCAAGCTGCACCATAACTAACAGATCCGCAAGGAAGAAAAATAACATGGCCTTGCAGAGTTATACAACTAGACCAGATAAAAGCAAATCACAGACCAAACTGACACCAAATCACAGACCAAACTGACACTTAAAAGACTCTCAAAACACTTAAGAAACAGAGAAGCAAAGTTGTTATTATTATGTTGATGTGAGGGATGAGACCACTACCAGCTATAGTTCCATGGTCTTGGTTTGGAATTGTTAGTGCTTTACTTGGAGCCTCTCGGATAATGACTATCTCATCTTCATCTACAATTCATAAGAAACAGAATATTAATAGATATATGAACTTAATTGAGCAAAGATTATAAAGTTTATATAAGATTGTACCTTCACCATCAACTTTATAGCCATGAATCCAAGACCGAGTACACAATAAAGCTTGCACATTTTTAGGGATAAGGCGAGTTCTGTACTTGCTTATTACGTGAGCTCCAATGCTGAAAGAAGATTCAGAAGCCACAGTGGTAATAGGAATACTGAGAATGTCCATTGCCATGTATGCTAGTGCGCCAAAACAGTGTCTGTTCTCTTTCCAATATCGCAACACATTCAAATCAGGATGAGCTCTCATTTCTAGTTTTGGTTCCTCTAAATATATATCCAACGCTGACGTTCCTGGTTCCGCAGTCTCTGGAATATCATCTAACTCAAACAAATCCTATTCGCAGTAAACACAATAAAAAGTTTAGAATGAATATTAGAAAAAGTTTCAAATGAGTTAGATAGATAAACATCAAAAACTTACATCCAACACACCAAAGTTCTCGATCTCTGTTCCTTGCTCATAAGCACGAGAATATGGTCTTGTAAAGCTCACAACAGGAGTCAAAGAGAGTTGTCTTCTATAATCATCAAAGATCTTCCTAAGCTGATCCTCAAGATGATCAACTTTTTCTTGGGAGGTGAATGGATCAAGCTCACCATAACAACGCTACAAATTTGAAGTAGAGTAACTTCTGCCAGACATTAGAGTCGTAATGCTATAAAAGGGCTTCAAGAGCTCAAAGATAATGCTAGCTCTTCTCCATTCTTCATTGGAAGGGCAATGCTTGTAGTGTTTATCACCTAATTTATACCTCTTTAAAGCACGTTGATACTTCAAAGCCTTCTTCAGCATTAGATAGGTCGAATTCCACCTATTCTTGACATCTATTGACAGCGCGACATCCTCAACACCATCTATACAGTCTGCAAGTGCAATCCTTCTAGATAATGAACCTTTAAAATACTTCGCTGTTTCTCTGATCTTACACAAAGCAGGACTAATAACTTCCAAACCAGCTTGTACAATCAGGTTCAAGATGTGTGCAGAACACCGGACATGAAAAAAATCTCCTTTGCACACCAAATTATCATCTAGATTAAGCCGATCCCTCAATACGTCTTGCATGTTGTCATTAGCCGTGGCATTATCCAGAGTCAAAGTGAACACCTTTCTCTCTATTCCCCACTCTATCAAACATTCGTGGACTTTACTAGCTAAGACTTCACCACTATGGGGAGGAAAAACTTCACAAAACGATAAGATCTTGCTATGTAGCACCCACTTTGCATCAACATAATGTGCCGTGACAGCTATGTATCCATCTCCAGCTAGTGAAGTCCAACAATCTGAGGTCAAGCATATCCTACTAGGAATTTTTTCCAACTCAGACTTCAAAATCTGTTTTTCTTTCTCCCAAGTTTTCATAACATCACTAGCAGCAGTGTTCCTAGAGTAACACTTGTAATCTGGATTTAAATAGCTAAAATAGTCCCTCACCTCTTCATATTCAACCGAAATGAAAGGAAGATTATGTCTAATAATGACTCGACTGTACTTCTCCCTAGCAACTCTCTCATCAAAATTCACTACCCTTCTTTCAGCCTCCAAAATTCCTAAGCATTTATGTCTATGACGCTTCAGATTTGAGGTTCCACTAGTTGATGTATACGCATAGCTCTTTGAGCATTTCAGACAATATGCTCTCTCTTCCTCATTCTCATCCTTTTCTACTTTAAAATATTGCCACATATTCGATGTTTTTCTTCTCTTAGCAGTATTAGAAGATGTACCTGTTGATTCGCGATATTCTTCTTCATTTGCCATATCCAAGATCACTGCCAACAGAACGTGCCTCCTGAAAAGAAAGACAAATCGTTTAAGTGACAATTAAACAAAAGAGAATCACTGATCAAGCAAACACCAAGCAAGAGAAAAAACTCTGCTTAGTTTTCTACATTCCCAAAATCAGACATACAGACGAAACCAAAATTGGATTGGGATGTGATGTAGTAATTGTGGAGGAGATAAAGAACCATTAACAAGGAAATCCAACAGAAACCCAAGTGAATCTATAGATCGAACCCAAGCAAAAGCGAACACATACAAGCTCGAGCGAGAGAGACGGCGTGAGAGAGACGGCAAGAGAGAGACGGCAAGAGAGAGAGACGGCGTGAGAGAGACGGCGTGAGAGAGACGGCAAGAGAGAGAGACGACGAGAGAGAGAGACGGCGGGAGATAGAGACAGCGAGATGAGAGACGGCGAGAGAGAGAGAGACGGCGAGAGAGAGAGACTGCGGGAGATAGAGACAGCGAGATGAGAGACGGCGAGAGAGAGAGAGACGGCGAGATGAGAGCTTCAAGCTCCTTTCATGGTGAGATGAGAGATCGCGAAAGAGAGAGATGGCGAGAGAGAGAGATACGTGAGTTTTTTTTTTTTGGGTTTTCTTAATTAAAAATTAAATGGGTCAGAATTGACCCAATCCAATAAACCTATTTAACCTGTTAACCCATTAATTTGTTAACCCATTAACTTATTAACCCATTAACCTATTAATCCATTAACCCAGTGGATCAAAAATAAACAGTTCATTTGGGTTAATGGGTCAATTTATGTTGGGTCAATCTATGGGTCATGACCCATTTTGACACCCCTAACAGAAACTACCATTTTTATGTTTGTTTAATTTTGTGCAGTTAAGTGTTAGTTGATAATAATTTTACGCAAACAATACTTTAAGTATTAAAGCTGCTGGTTTCAAATACATTGGTAATAAAATGTTAATGTCTTAAAGTAAAAGGGTGTGACTGGGGTTTTAATAATATTGAGAGTTTATATCTACACTATAAATTAGTAATTGTTTATTAAACCAATGATTAATGACATTAACGTGTCTTCTTCACAAAAATGTCTTGAGATCTCTATCCATCACATCACTCTCCAGAGGCTAATTCACACTCTATCGTGGGAAAGCAAGAACCTCATCCCCATCTGAATTATTTTTTTTTTAAACTGACTTGTAAAAGGTGAAGCTAAATGGCGGTGGCCTTCCGTGGAGGCCGGAACGGCGTCGGATCAGGACTCCGCAGTTTCTTCTCGTACCGGATCTTCATCTCCGCCTTGTTCTCTTTTCTCTTCCTCGCCACCTTCTCCGTCGTCCTCAACTCCTCTCGTCACCAACCTCACCTAGATCACGTAAGCTTTTCCCAATCCGATCAAAATTTAGAAATGAATTTAGAATCTGAGCTTCAATTTTTGGTGTTCAGACATTGCCGAGGACGTTTCAATCGGATCCGTTGAAAACGAGGTTAGATCTGATCCACAAGCAAGCCACCGATCACCTCACGCTTGTGAACGCCTACGCTGCTTACGCTAGGAAGCTCAAGCTCGACGCGTCGAAGCAGCTGAAGCTCTTCGAAGATCTGGCGGTTAACTTCTCCGATCTGCAGGCCAAACCTGGATTGAAGCTCGAAAACGGGAACGCGATCGAGGAGGATGCGTTTCGGCAGATCGAGAAAGAGGTTAAAGATAAGGTGAAGACGGCGAGGATGATGATCGTTGAGTCTAAAGAGAGTTACGATACACAGCTCAAGATCCAGAAGCTCAAGGATACGATCTTCGCTGTTCAAGAACAGTTGACGAAAGCTAAGAAAAACGGCGCCGTTGCGAGCTTGATCTCGGCTAAGTCGGTTCCCAAGAGTCTTAACTGTTTGGCTATGAGGCTTGTTGGTGAGAGGATCTCTAACCCTGAGAAGTATAAGGATGCTCCGTTTGATTCGGCTGTTGAGGATCCGAGTCTTTATCACTACGCGGTTTTCTCTGATAATGTGATTGCTGTTTCCGTTGTGGTGAGGTCGGTTGTGGTGAACGCTGAGGAGCCGTGGAAGCATGTGTTTCATGTGGTGACTGATAGGATGAATCTCGCCGCTATGAAGGTTTGGTTTAAGATGCGTCCTTTGGACCGTGGTGCTCGTGTTGAGATTAAGTCGGTGGAGGAGTTTAAGTTCTTGAACTCTTCGTATGCGCCGGTCTTGAGGCAGTTAGAGTCTGCTAAGTTGCAGAAGTTTTACTTTGAGAACCAGGCGGAGAACGCGACTAACATCAAGTTCAAGAACCCGAAGTATCTCTCGGTGTTGAACCATCTGAGATTCTACTTACCGGAGATGTATCCGAAGCTGAATAAGATCTTGTTCTTGGACGATGATGTTGTGGTGCAGAAGGACGTGACTGGCTTGTGGAAGATTAATTTAGATGGGAAGGTGAATGGAGCTGTTGAGACGTGCTTTGGCTCTTTTCATCGATATGGTCAATACTTAAACTTCACTCATCCTCTGATTAAAGAGAGCTTTAACCCCAATGCTTGTGCTTGGGCCTTTGGGATGAATATATTTGATCTCAATGCTTGGAGGCGTGAGAAATGCACTGATCAATACCATTACTGGCAGAACTTGGTAAGTCCGTATATTTTCTTTGTAACTTATGCATATCAAATAATCTCTTTATCTTGTGTTGATTGTGTGTTAATCTCTCTTGAGCAGAATGAAGACAGAAGTCTCTGGAAATTAGGCACTCTGCCTCCGGGACTGATGACATTCTATTCAAAGACGAAATCACTGGACAAGTCATGGCATGTGCTTGGGTTAGGCTACAACCCAGGAGTGAGCATGGACGAGATTAAAAAAGCAGCAGTGATACATTACAATGGAAACATGAAACCATGGCTCGACATTGCTATGAACCAATACAAGTCTCTCTGGACTAAATACGTCGACAACGAAATGGAGTTTGTGCAGATGTGCAATTTTGGTCTTTAAAGAAAGATATCGATGAAGAGGTAACCTCAGAATCGATATGTGTTCAGTCATTCAGGGCATTCTTTAGCTTATATACGTTTATCTTTTACTAGGGGTTGGCCCGCCCTACGGGCGGGTAAGTTTACAATATAATTCTTTATATTAAAATATATTTTAATTTTATAAAACATTTAAAAATTATTTTAAGTATAATTTGTTTTCTAAGATCATATTGTAAATTTCATTTGTTAAACGTTAAACAATTGTTATAAAAAAATTTCTAATATCATACCTTATTTGTTATTTGAGTTTCTAAGAAAATGTAAATTGGTAGTGCATTAGGTTTGCATTTGGAATTGATATGTGTGATACTGATTTTAGTTTTTTTAAAATGTTGTGTGTCAGGAAGTGTGATTGCATGAGGTCACTTGGATGAGGAATTAAATGTGATGTGAGTGAGTTTGTATGATTCTGAAACTGATTTATAGTATACAATACCAGTAAATTTGATTTGTATGAACAATTTGAATTGGAGAAGAAGTGTTCGGTTAATATATTTCAAAACTTTATGGGCTTTCAAGGATTTTTGTGTTGTTGGTCGTTTAAGTTTGGAATCCACACTCCATTGAGTAACTGTTTTTTTTTTTTGCGCTTGGGAGCTCGTCATCGTTTTGCTTGGAGTTGGAGTATTTATTTTTGCAAAGCAGTTGAGATTTATACTTATATCAAGTGATTCGTAATAAATTTATGGTTAAACATTTGGCCTCACAATGTCTATTTTAGTTATTTCAATCTCATAGGAATGAGTTTATTTGTTTTATACAACCAATTCTCATAGTTTTATGTGAGTGACATTCATCCTACATAAAAGTTGAATAGGAGTAGTGTGTACTTTGTTTAATCATTTATAATCAGTTGGTATATTTTCTCTTTTTCATAGTGGGATGATTGGTTTAAAGAACTTTAATGGCAAAAAAGGAACCTTAATGGCAATCTGAATTACGTTGATTGAATGATGCTCTAAGGCATAGCAAAGTCGGATTTAGAAAGGTGGTAAAATCAAGATTTAGCCATAGGTCAATGAAAATGTTAAACCGATGGAGGCATTAGTAGGAAAGCAATGGTTTGTCAGCTCGATCAGTTGGTCTAAATGTTAAATTAGTAACGCCAATTAAAACCAAAGATTCCAATAGGAAAACTTGAAAAAACTTGTGAAATGGAAGGTTTTGAACACGAATGGGTTCATTTAGTATATTGATATGTTTGTGATTTTAATGTTTTTATTTGTGTGTTCCTCAGTTAATTTATTCTCAAATGTTTTTATATGCTTATTTGATGATAAGTGATTTTTTTTATAACATGATTACGATTAGCAATTTTGTGATAAGTTAACTATCACATTATGTGTCATGTTTTACAATTATATTTATTCATATTTTGGTTTCCTAATATTATAATTATTATTTTTATAGGTATTTTAACGGCTAATGACTAATTTTTTAGTTGTTGATTTATATTTTTAATAGTAATTAAAATTCTAAATTCTTGTTCTGCTTTATTTTACTTAACTTTGCTTTCAATTAATATTTATTTTATTAATTGTGTTTTTACAGTCTTAATATTGTTTTTTTTTTTGGAATTACCATTTTCATTATAAATTAAAAGGTTTTGGTTCAGTATATTTATGTATTAGTATAGCTTTTTCCGTTTTTAGATTGAAGAGAAAAAAAATGAAAATATTTGAAGTTTAATAGAATTTCAAATTAAATGTTATATAAATTATATAAATATTTGATACACGTCATTTTATATTTATTATTTTAGTTTTTATTTAGATTTGTAACAATTTATGTAACTGGAATTTTTATCACAAATATACAATTTAATTGTCCCAGCATATCTTTACATTTTAATCAATATGTTTAATTAATGTTATTTCATATTCGTTTGATTGTAATTTCGATATTGGTCATCATGTTTGTTACGGTTAGTATAGCACATCAAAATTGTGAGAATCTGAGAACCTGTTTTTTCCCCAAGTTTCATCTCCCAATGAAATTTGTAAGCTTCCACTCTTTGGCTCAACAGCCCCATAGTATGGAATCGAAACCTGTTTGGGCACTTATACAACCAATTTGAGCATGGAAGAGTGTGATTCTTGTCGTGTCTAAAACTTGTGAGCAGAAGTTGGGTTACGGAACTAAAGACGATAAGTGATAATCGTAGGAATTTTCTTTATTGTTAGGATAATTTCAAGACAGAGGAGATGATTTCAGGGTGCCCAAATACAAAGTAAAGATAATCTTATTCAAGAGTTGTGTTATAAAGTCTTGTGTGCCTTCTTTGATGGGACCCTTTGGCACAGGAAACAGAGCTTCTCCAGCAGTGTTTCCGCTCAATACATTAGGTACTCCAGGTGATGTGTCCGTATCACTTCGTTCGTCCGCCGGTCGGTTATGCTTCTGGAGGTGTTCTCAGACCCATGGAGTCAGAGCCATTGCAGAAGAGACACGTAGATACTCTATTTTTATGCACCTCCACAATTATCAGAACTGGATGATCAGTTGACGTCACTCCCACGCAATCTGCAGTTGAGAACGTGTAAGATTCTTGAGAAAGTGTGTAGGAGGGAAGTGATACAAACATCCTGTTGTTCAAGATTCTTACTCTTGGAAGAAGCTCTAGCCAGAGCCGCTTTCATTGTTAAAGTAGAAATGAGTGTCAGATGTTGTATTAAGGAATAGTCGACCTGCAAGCAGAACTAAGTAAGCTCCATAAGATGTTCTGAATCAGAACTTCTGATGCACAAAGTGAATGCACAGACTCTGTGATCTTGACGATCTGGGTAAGTTAGGTGTAGCGAATCGCAACTGTTGAGTCTGAAAATCTGAAGTGATTGTTGATTCTGTAAGACTATGTAGCAAATTTTGAATAAGCTCGTTGTGGAGTTCATTCACAGAGTGCTCTCGCTCCTTAGTTGTGGCAGCTTTAGTTTTTGCTTCCTCGATATTCGTAGAAGTTTAAAAAAAAATGAAAGAATACAAAAATAAATAGTTGATAAGCTGTATAGCAGTGATTTTCAAAATAGTGTGGGCATAAAAATGAAAATTTGGATATATTAGTCGACACATACTCTAGTGAAAGACATTACCTTGTTACAATATGCAATCTCCAACTGTTTAATGTTTCTGGCCTCTAAGCACACACCAGTTATCTCCATTCCAGTACACGGGGAAACAATGCCTCCTCACCAAGTTCAACATGTCAGAAACATAGTTTGGATATAAGCACTCTAAAGGTTAAACATGTTAACATTTTAAAACACTGCAGAGAACAATGGTACCTCATATAAACGACTCTAAACAGGTGCACCAGCTATCTCCTCTTGTAGAAGACGCAAAATCTTCTGAAAGAGTTTTAATTGATTGCTTATTCGAGTTACTTTTAAGGAATGGAAGTAAACCTGGTGATCGGCGGTGGGACTGTCTAGTGGAGATGATGCGAACGCCGATGTTGTCCTGTCGAATCCGCTGCGCTGAACCAGTTCCTGTTGTTTTAAATCACATTAATCAGACCAAATATTATGCGAGTATATTCATTCTTCAATTAATTATTGAGTGGCAAAATTAAAAATGAAATAATCAATTGTTACAAAATGGACAGAAACTTTATGTTTGTTTAATTTTTTTAAAAATTTTGTGCAGTTAAGTGTTAGTTGATAATAATTTTATGCAAACAATACTTTTAAGTATTTAAGCTGCTGGTTTCAAATACTTTGGTAATAAAATGTTAATGTCCTAAAGTATAAGGGTGAGACTGGGGTTTTAATAATATTGAGAGTTTATATCTACACTATAAATTAGTAATCTATTCTATTAAAACATCAGTGTGACCCATTGATATAGGTTATGTCCAATTAATTATTTTCAACCATACTAACTGCATATAATTATATATTGTGGAACCACCAGCATAATAATCGGGCAGGCCATGTTTACTTCAGCATAATAATCGCAGCATTGCATAGAACTAAATATAAACATTATATCGTGGATGTAACCACCATTTTTCTCCGATATATACTTAAAGGTTTCTGTCATCTTCTATTTGGTACCTAATTAAATGGCCAATATCTAATTTAAATTCTGAGTATATTTGAAATGTGTATTTGATATTATTATGGAAGTACTATTTATAAAGATATACTCTATGGGTTTTAATTAAAAGAGTTTTTTAAAATTTATTTGATTAAAAATTAATATTTATTAAATGTGATTTTACATAAAGTTAATGAAGACCATATTAATCCATTTACACACACACACACATATATATATATATAACATAATATGTTACAAATTATTATTTTCAAAAAACTTTTCAAAAATTTTGTTTTATTTTCGGTGCGGATTGGATTTAATATTGATTTTCAGATATAATTTTTTAAGAACCATTGGAGTATATAGGCCAGATCTAATAGAGTATGAGACTTTAATTTTTGGGTCGATTCCGAATTGAGTTTTTTAAGTATGAATATTATTGACTAATTATGTTAGGTAACTACTAAAAAATATAATATGTTGCACATTTTAGAAATAAAGTTTAAAAATAATTTCTGAAATGCATATGGCATAAGTGAATAATTATGTAACTTGACTATTTAATATAGTTATCAAAAATTTTATTAAATTAAATTAATATTAAACACAAATATGATTACAAAAATATTATTCAAAAAAATTAAAAAATATATATCCGCCCTTTATTAAACCAATGATTAATGACATTAACGTGTCTTCTTCACTAAAATGTCTTTGAGATCTCTATCCATCCCATCACTCTCCAGAGGCTAATTCACACTCTATCGGGCAAGCAAGAACCTCATCCCCATCTGAACTTTTTTTTTTAAACTGACTTATAAAAGGTAAAGCTAAATGGCGGTGGCCTTCCATGGAGGCCGGAACGGCGTCGGATCGGGACTCCGCAGTTTCTTCTCGTACCGGATCTTCATCTCCGCCTTGTTCTCTTTCCTCTTCCTCGCCACCTTCTCCGTCGTCCTCAACTCCTCTCGTCACCAACCTCACCTGGATCACGTAAGCTTTTCCCAATCCGAATCAAAATTTAGAAATGAATCTGAGCTTCGATTTTTGGTGTTTAGACATTGCCGAGGACGTTTCAATCGGATCCGTTGAAAACGAGGTTAGATCTGATCCACAAGCAAGCCACCGATCACCTCACGCTTGTGAACGCCTACGCTGCTTACGCTAGGAAGCTCAAGCTCGACGCGTCGAAGCAGCTGAAGCTCTTCGAAGATCTGGCGGTTAACTTCTCCGATCTGCAGGCCAAACCTGGACTGAAGCTCGAAAACGGGAACGCGATCGAGGAGGATGCGTTTCGGCAGATCGAGAAAGAGGTTAAAGATAAGGTGAAGACCGCGAGGATGATGATCGTTGAGTCCAAAGAGAGTTACGATACACAGCTCAAGATCCAGAAGCTCAAGGATACGATCTTCGCTGTTCAAGAACAGTTGACGAAAGCTAAGAAAAACGGCGCCGTTGCGAGCTTGATCTCGGCTAAGTCGGTTCCCAAGAGTCTTAACTGTTTGGCTATGAGGCTTGTTGGTGAGAGGATCTCTAACCCTGAGAAGTATAAGGATGCTCCGTTTGATTCGGCTGTTGAGGATCCGAGTCTTTATCACTACGCGGTTTTCTCTGATAATGTGATTGCTGTTTCCGTTGTGGTGAGGTCGGTTGTGGTGAACGCTGAGGAGCCGTGGAAGCATGTGTTTCATGTGGTGACTGATAGGATGAATCTCGCCGCTATGAAGGTTTGGTTTAAGATGCGTCCTTTGGACCGTGGTGCTCGTGTTGAGATTAAGTCGGTTGAGGAGTTTAAGTTCTTGAACTCTTCGTATGCGCCGGTATTGAGGCAGTTAGAGTCTGCTAAGTTGCAGAAGTTTTACTTTGAGAATCAGGCGGAGAACGCGACTAGAGATGAACATAACATCAAGTTCAAGAACCCGAAGTATCTCTCGGTGTTGAACCATTTGAGATTCTACTTACCGGAGATGTATCCGAAGCTGAATAAGATCTTGTTCTTGGACGATGATGTTGTGGTGCAGAAGGACGTGACTGGCTTGTGGAAGATTAATTTAGATGGGAAGGTGAATGGAGCTGTTGAGACTTGCTTTGGCTCTTTTCATCGATATGGTCAATATCTAAACTTCACTCATCCTCTGATTAAAGAGAGCTTTAACCCCAATGCTTGTGCTTGGGCCTTTGGGATGAATATATTTGATCTCAATGCTTGGAGGCGTGAGAAATGCACTGATCAATACCATTACTGGCAGAACTTGGTAAGTCCATATCTTTTCTTTGTAACTTATGCATATCAAATAATCTCTTTATCTTGTGTTGATTGTGTGTTAATCTCTCTTGAGCAGAATGAAGACAGAAGTCTCTGGAAATTAGGCACTCTGCCTCCTGGACTGATGACATTCTATTCAAAGACGAAATCACTGGACAAGTCATGGCATGTGCTTGGGTTAGGCTACAACCCAGGAGTGAGCATGGACGAGATTAAAAAAGCAGCAGTGATTCATTACAATGGGAACATGAAACCATGGCTAGACATTGCTATGAACCAATACAAGTCTCTCTGGACTAAATACGTCGACAACGAAATGGAGTTTGTGCAGATGTGCAATTTTGGTCTTTAAAGAAAGATATCGATGAAGAGGTAACCTCAAATCGATATGTGTTCAGTCATTCAGGGCATTCTTTAGCTGATATACGTTTATCTTTTATATTATATAGGGTTACAAAAGTGTTTTGCTTTGTTCTTTCTGTCATAGTTATGTTCTTTATTTATATTTTGTGTAACTCTTTCACATCAAAAGCTTTATCCAAAACTACAATGTGTTAATGTTTGTTTCATGCAAAGTTATGACTTAGGATTGAAACATTAAAGAGAAATGGATTAGGAAGATAAAATAATTTTTATCATATGTTGATTTAGTTGCATTTTATTACTCAAATCATGATGAGCTAACTACTTTACAAAACGCAATAAGGATTTTATCATATGTTTGTATATCTACAAAAAAGTTAGAATTCAACAAAGGTGTTATGACCGTTTCTGACCGCAAGACAGAAACTCAAAGATCCTGTCTCGAGTCAATGTACGTCCAAACTGCACAAACCCATCGCACCTTCCGGTCTCTCTGTCTAGGTCAACGAGCGTTGACTTCAACTTCTTCAGTTCCTCCTCCATCCCTCCCATAGCAAATGCCACAGACGACCGTTTATTAACAGCGATGTCCACCGTTAGTCTAATGGATCTCTCCACCGCCTCCAACCTACTCACAAGTCTGCTCATCTTCTCAACCTCCTTGAGAGCCACCATCGTTTCCCTCTCCATCGACGTCACCGCTGTCTTCTCCCGTTTCAGAGTTTCCGACGACTCTCTCCACCTCGAAGCAGCAAAGTTGGTCACTGCTTCAACCGGTACAGGTACAAAGATACCCGCCACGACTTTTCCCACGGCCACTAGAGCGATCATCGCCGCCCCAACAACCGCTCTTCCTCCACGTAAACGTCTCAGCTTCTTGTCGATGTCTTTCATCGTAGACTCTAGTTCAACAATCATCGTACCTAAGTCTCGGTGACAGATCTCAAGCTTCTTGAGAAACTCCCCGGAGAAAACATCGTCACCGTGGTTGCTGAACTTACTGAGATCTTTGAATGTTTTTCTGAAGCTAGCTTCTAACAAATCGCCGTAACCGTTCTTCTCCTCGTGGAAATCACGCAACGTCTCGTCGATCAAGAAGCACTCGTCGCGTTCGGCTCTCTCCAAGCACTTGCGCAGAGACTCGCAGAGCTCGGTGACTGATTTGCTAGTGGTGAAGTAATCGCTGAGAAGACGAAGCAGCTCGGGGTCTTTGCGGAAGTCGGTTTGATGGCACTCCATGAACATCTTCGAGACGTCGTCGTCCATGTTGTCCATACAGTCGCTTAGTTTGCTTAGGTTTTCTTCTGATTGAGATTTGATCATCATCGAAGAGGAGGAGGGTCGTGGTAGGAACGTCGTCATCGCAGGGTAAACCGTTGAGATTCCTTGACGGAGACGTTTACTCGAAAATATGGCGCGAAATTTCATCTTATTAGAACACACAAAGATCACTTAGAAATTTATAGAGATGAACAGAAGTAACAATAGCAATTCACAGAGATGATTACAGAAAGTATTATGAGATAAGCGCGTACTGTTAGGTTGTGTTATATAGATAAAAGTTAAGAGCTAAATTTCCTTTTTTTTAATTTTCGTAAAAGTTTCCATATTTCCTTTTTTTCGTAGGTATTTCCATTTTTAATTAAATATTTAATTTGTCATTTTTATAAACATTTATCGTGTTCATTGTTTTCTTTTTCGTTTCAGAATTTCCTTTTTTGCGTTAAGTACAGCTGTAAAATGATAAAACGGTAATTTTTCGTATTATTATACATGATCTAGAATAAAATTATTACACGAATAAACTAAGGAAGGTTGGTGTAATAATTGTCTTTCTTATTATTGTTACAGATCGTAATTTCGGTTAAGTACAGCACTAGTTTTGTATTGCATGTATCGATTACGTATTGGCCAAGTTTGACTCTTTATCTCATCACTTGCCCTGTTTTGATATGACTTCTTTGTTCTGTCTTTCTTAGATCTGAGGTTTGTGAGATGTTTTCTTTTTCTTTTTTCAACTGAGAGAAGACCAAGAAGAAGAAGAAAAGAGGAAGACAATGGCTGTTGAGAAAGGCTTCCCAACCTCTGTTTACAACGTAACAACTACTAAAGTTGACGAGACCGTTGAAATCAATTTTTTTTTTTTATATTCTTATTACAGCTCTACCCCATATCTCTTTCTTGTGGTAACAATCCAGTTAGGCACTGTTCCAGAGGATAACATTTCACATATGATAGGATTTTAATTTTGTAGAGAGGTGTTTCATGTTTGCTTAAAACCACTCAAGGTATATATGTGAACACGTCTGATTAACTCGTAATAATATTACAAAAGTCACAAAACCAAAGGATCCACACGTGAAACAGTGGTAATATAACTACTTGTAATAAAATCCAAACTAGAATTAATTTACAGCATGCAATCTAGTTCATCTACCTCTGCCGTAAGAGTTCAAAATGAAGGAACAATTCCATATCCGGCCATTAGAGATGTTGAAAAGAGTTGTTCTGCATCAGCTTCAGTTTCTGTCCTCTTTGCAAAACGTCCCTTGATCCGTGGTCTTATTTCTGCATATGCCTTTCTTGAAGCATACCTTATTGTCTTCTCGAACTTCCTCCTCTTCTTCTTCTCTCTGTATCTCTGGACCCTAGCCTCCCTGTCCGCTGGAGTTAGCTGCTGCACCATCTGACTAGGTGGGCCAGATAGTTGGTCTATCGTCTCTTTATAGTATTGGACTGTTGTGTCACTCTCTGTTGACTCTGGCACAACAGTGATGTCCATTGATGAAACAGATACCTATAATGACAGAAAACAAAAGACATTTTCAATCCTCCATGGTAAAGAGGACTAAAGAGTTGATGAGTGGGAAGCACGCTATCTAAGAAGGCTTACAGTATGGTTTAGGTCCTTTAAGGAACCATTGTAGTTGTAGTGACCATAGTTGTGATGGCTTTGTTTTTGGTAACTTTTTGGTTCTTCAACTTGAAGTGGTACAACTCCATCTTCTCCCCCAAAGCTCCTCTGGTAGTGACTGTACTGATCTTCGAACTGGTTGTCTACGCTGCTGCTGTAGTCCACAAGGTCAAGATACTCAACACCAAACAAGAACCCATTGTTGTGATTATCACTGTCTTTCCCTGCATTCAGCATCAACCATGAAGCCACCTCTCTATCAGCCTCATCGTCTTCTTTACCCGCCACAAAGCCACTCTCGTTGGTCTCTTCTTTCAACATAATAAAGACTAAACACTCTGTTAGTGTAATCACAAAGGAGGGAAGGCTAATGAGACTGTTATATAGAATACTGGAAGTGAACACTTGGCGCATAGTTAGTGGTTGGTAAAAGTAGTTGGATCATCTTGTGGCTGTCCGAAGTTTGAAGTAAGGATATGTATTAATGATGAGAAAGTCTTGTCTTATATCATTGGCAAAGGAGAAGAAATCTACACCAAGTATATATATCTTCTCTTCCTTTGTATAGCTTTCCTTCTTCATGGGATTGGGACCACCCTCATGAGTTGACGTGGATGATCATGTTTACCAATTTGCTACCGTTTACTTATTTCATTACTCATAAGTGATTAGATTACACACTGTTACACCTCTTTTGGTTAAAAGGTAGAGTAAAGAATTTAGACATTATTTTTTTCAAAAAAAAAAAAACTTTGGCATTATCCCTTCTTGAAACTCTATAAATGTGAATACTGTGCTATAACATTTTTTAAAGATTACAATATTACGGACTTTTACTCTATCTGTTTAGAAATTTATATATGTTGAAAACACTATATTATATTTTTATATATCTATATCAACTTCAGCTCACTTCCTGTTTGAATTTATTGGTAAATCATGCATAAACTATATATTATTTACAAGTGAAGTTTCTTTGGTCAGTTATTTTGGTTAAATTTTCATTAATATATCTATACTATAAGTTTTAAAAATAAAATAAAAACGATTTATTATCAATTATACAATATTCATAGAATTTTTTTTACGTAAAATCTTCAATAATGTGTAAGTAGAACAATCAGACATAAATGTTTTAATAAAATCACTCAGTTTAATATAAATAGAACCATCATATATATAAACCTTCATAATAAGAAAATGAGAAAATGTAACTTGAACATTTGAAATGATTCATTACGAAGAGGAAAAGCCCATGGGCCTGCAAAGTTTATTGCATTTCAGGTTCAGCGTCGTTTCTTCGTTCGTTCGATTTTGCCAAATCCGAAACGATTCAAATTCCCTCCGACTCTGAACCTTCTCAGAGACGCTCTTACTCTCAAACACGATGACTCCGCCACTGCTGAAGCTCGCGCTCGTCAAGGGCCCAAGAGAAGGCGAATCTTTCGAATACAAGCCCGGATCCACTATCCGAATCGGCCGATTCGTTCGTGGCAACGAAATCGCTATCAAAGACGCCGGAATCTCCACCAAACACCTCCGAATCGACTCCGATTCCGAGAACTGGATAATCCACGACCTCGGATCTTCCAACGGCACCACGCTCAACTCTGAATCTCTCGACGCAGACGCTCCCGCTACTCTCCGCCACGGAGACGAAATCAAGCTCGGTGAGTATACTTCCATTGTAGTGAGCTTCGAGACTGATTTTCAGGCCGAGGAGGTGGAGGAGGAGGAGCATAAGCTTCCCCCGAGGCCGAGAAGGAATACGAGACGACGCCTTCCTGATCCAGAACCGGATCCGGTTCAGGAGAAACCAACGCAGCCTGAACCGGCGAAGAGAGGTAGGGCTACGAGAAGTAAAGTAGCGATTACGAAGGAGGAAGAAGAAGCGGCTGTTGCGGTGGAGAAGAAGGGAAACTCTAGGGCTCGGGGAGGTAAGAAGAAGAACACTGAGGCGGTTTTGGATTCAATCAAATTGGAGATTGAGGATACACCGAAGGGAGTGGAGATCTCAGCGAAGAAGAGAGGGACAAGGAGCAGCAGGCAGGTTGGGGATGTAAAGAGTGAGGATACTGGTTTAGAGGAGATGAGAAGAACTACGAGAAGCAAGAGGAAAGAGATTGGTGGAGATGATTCTTTTCTGGATTTGGATATGGTCCTGAGCCAAGCCCGTGCTAACAAGAAGAAAGTGGAGAAGAAGAGCGTTGTAGGAGAGATGGAAGCTAGAGATGAGGATGTTGAAGATGATAAGGAAAATGAAAAGGATGTTGAAGCTCAGAAAGGTCGCAGTGAACCTAGTGATGAAGAAGATGATGCACCTAAGAGGGTAGAGCAGGTGGAGACTGAGTCAAGAAAGACCACATTAGGAGAAGATGATGCATGTAAGAGGGAGGAGCAGGTGGAGATTGAGTCAAGGAAGACCACATTAGGAGAAGAGGATGTTGTAGAAGATAAGGAAAATGAAAAGGAGGATGATACAAGTGATAAAGATGATGAGACGTCTAAGAAGGTCGAGATTGAGTTAGGGAAGAGCGCATTAGGAGAAGATGGAGAGGCAGAGAACTTACAAGATGCAGTTGAAGAGAGCGTTGAGGTTGGAGTTGAGACATCAGATGGAGAGTGTGATGAAGAAGAAGAAGAAAAGGCTGAGCAGGAATCAAGGAATGAAAAGAATGTAGAGAAGGTGGATCTAGAGAAGATGACACTAGGAGATTGGTTTGAATACATGAAGGTGTACATGCGGAAAAAGATAGTGGATGAGACAGAGGAGCTGATAGAGGGAATGAGAGCTAAATCTCGGAGAGTTCACCAGTATATTGCAGAGCAGAAGCAAGCACAGGGCAAGAAAATGGATGTGTAGAGTTTAATTTAGACCCATCCCCCTGAGAGAGAACTATGACGCTAGTCCTTATGAAGTTAGGTAGCTAACATCTTTTTTTAATCGGCTAAACGTTTTTCTTCTGGTATGTAGTATGAAGCACAGGGAAAATAAAAGCCTGTATCTAATATATATAACTCGCTTTGGTGGTGCTAATCTGGATGATGATTTTGTTTGTGCTAGTACTAGTAACCGCAACTAATAATGTTGCACCTTCTTTGACAAGCTATGCCGTAACGCTATTCAACTTCAAAGCTAAGCTTTGCTTCTTGTTTACTAATGGCACACCTTTATTTTCGTGCTTGATTCTCTACTCGTTTTAGAAATGGGATGTTTACATTAGTTGTCACGAAGCTTTAGCAAGTTGGCGCCAGATCATCAAAAATAATATATCAATAATCAAATAAAATTAAATAAATAAAGAGGATTAATTTATGATTCTCAACGGCGTCGTTTCATGCTTGTTGCACTGTTCTTTTCTCTTCCTTTTGGCTCACAACATTTTCTCTCCGACCGGATGAAAACTTCAACGGATTGGTATGAGCTCCTGAACGTTGTAGTTTATCTTCGCTTTTCGTTATCTTCTTCGATTCCGTCTCGAATTTTGAATTGATGATTCTCCTTATTTCATCGGAAGCATCGAGGATTTGGAGATTACGAATTTTTTTGATCCGATCAAACGTTGGTGAGTGTTAATCGTGTTTCCTCTTTCACTGTAGTTTTTTGGTCTTCTTCTTCGTTTAGTAAGTTAGGAGCTGATATGTCCTTGGAATATTAATTTTAGTGAATGTCTTGGATTTGAGTTTTTTTGGAATGTTCTATAACCATAACAATCTTTGTTAGGAGCCTCTTCAGAAGATAAAGTAGAATGAGTAGAAAAAGAACAGAAAATGACACTGAGTCAGGATCAGGAACAGCCACTCCGGTGGATAGATTCGGGTTCCTCAAGCAAGAACATGCCAGCAAGGCTAGAACAACAACAACAGCATCATCCACTAACCACGACAGGTATATATCATAAAAATGAAATTGAGTTAAAGAGTTTTCCAGAGAGAGAGAAATGGTAATGATAGTGTTGTTGTTCGTTACATAGAGAGGAGAGAAAAGTGAGGAAATGGAGGAAGATGATTGGGGTTGGAGGCAGTGACTGGAAGCATTACGTTAGAAGGAAACCTAACGTTGTCAAGAGGCGTATACGCAAAGGGATCCCTGATTGTTTAAGAGGTCTTGTTTGGCAGTTGATCTCTGGAAGCCGCGACCTTTTGCTTATGAATCCTGGTGTTTATGAGGTGACTTTCTCTGTTTTATATATCGCTACATTGTTTGCTCTTATGAGGAAATCTTAACTAAATTTTACTATGCAGCAATTGGTGATTTATGAGACATCGGCATCAGAACTTGATATCATTCGAGACATATCACGTACTTTCCCGTCCCATGTTTTCTTTCAGAAGCGACATGGGCCTGGACAAAGATCGTTGTACAATGTTCTTAAGGCATACTCAGTTTATGACAGAGATGTTGGATATGTTCAGGTCTATCCTCCTCCTATATATATCACTTGTTACTTGTTTTCTTATAGTATGGTATTAAGATTCATGGTTTTGATAACTTGCAGGGGATGGGTTTTATAGCCGGTCTGTTGCTTCTTTATATGAGCGAAGAAGATGCCTTCTGGTTATTAGTTGCGTTGCTCAAAGGAGCTGTTCATGCTCCTATGGAAGGATTGTACCATGTAAGTCTTGTAGTGGTTTAGAGGGAAAAAACTTAAGAATGCCTGAATTAGAAGTTTGTGATTCTTTATGAAAATTATCATTTTTTATTATGAATGGACTATCCAATAATAAAGGATGTTGTACTGATCTTACTTCGTTCCTATCGTGATTTTGAAAATAGTTGATGTCTTAGTGCCAACATTTCATCTATTTTTTATTAACAGAAAAAAATTACATAGGTTATGGTATTCGATAGTCTAAGAGCCATTGCTTGTGGTGTAATGTAGGCAGGGCTTCCTCTTGTACAACAATACCTGTTTCAGTTAGAAAGCTTGGTAAAGGAGCTAATCCCAAAGCTGGGAGAACATTTTACTCAAGAGATGATCAATCCGAGTATGTATGCAAGTCAGTGGTTCATCACCGTCTTCTCTTATTCATTTCCGTTCCCTTTGGCTCTTCGGATATGGGATGTGTTTCTCTCTGAGGTAAATTTAAAAAATTCTCTTTCAGTGATTTGCTGTAATCAAAGTCTTATTCTTTTTATTTTCTTTGGTCATTGTTTCTTTAGGGAGTTAAAATAGTGTTCAAAGTGGGCTTAGCATTGTTGAAGTATTGCCAAGATGAGCTGGTGAGTGAAGTTTTCCTTATAAGCTGCAAGTTAACAGAGCCTCTCTTTTTTTTCTCTCTAATTGGATCTTATATTAACTTTGTAGGTAAAATTACCGTTTGAGAAACTCATACATGCTCTGAAAACATTCCCTGAAGATGCAATGAATCCGGATACCTTGCTTCCATTGGCCTACCCCATTAAGGTTCTCTCCCTCCTTCGAAGAATGAAAGCTTACTCTATTGTCTCTGGTTTAAAGAACTCTAGAACTGTTGAAAGACAGTGAATGAATCAGATTCGCAACCTGGACATGATTAACTTGATGAACAATTTATCTATATGTTGTTAATTATGTGTGTTAAATCTCAGAGCTTTCCTGAGTTGATTAACAACTGTGGTGTTAAATGGTTTGCTCATCCTCAGGTATCAAAACGTTTGGAAGAACTGAAAGTGGAATATGAGAAGACTATTGCCAAACCTGTTCAACCATAAGAAAACCGGTTTGGCTAATAATCTGTACACATATGCTTGGATTCAAAATTCTTTACTCCTCCCTTATCTATATCTTATTGGAATGTATTCTTTCTATCATCATATTGGTCAAGTTGGGTGGGGAATCTCTTTATCAGACACCCTCTGATTCTTCTTAGCAACTTCTGGGAAAGAAGAAGGCATATGTCCCACCTTTGTGTTAGGAGGTATAGTGACTTGTGCTTGTAAAATATTCTCATTATTAGTAATGTGAAAAAGGTAAATCATGCTGTTTAAAATCTTTTGTTAATAAAAAGCATATGCTTTGTACAATTTTTTAAAAAAGAATTAATTCTTACTTTTTGATTAGAATAATTACTTGTTGATCGGACCAACTTTTACATTACAAATGAGGACATGGAGTGAGTCACGGGAGGGTCCTCCTTTATTGTCGTTTAGCGGAAAGGGCTTCGAGAATAGAAAATAGAATTTGATTCGCTGGGCCTACGTTACGTGACGGCTCACCTCGAGTTATCCGCTCAAATGGTGCACGTATCTCAACACGTGTCGTTCATTGATTGGTTGATATTTCTCTGGCTTTAGCGTAATCTAGTAATATTGTTATTCTAAGGCCGAAGATAATGTCAAAAATAGATGTTCAAAACAAATCTAGAATTAAATAATTTAGCTAGTGGCAGCTGGAAAAGATAATTAAATACTATAAAAGTTTATTTTATAAAGATTTGTTGCTTAATTTATCTGTGGTCAAGATTCAAGAACACCGTTTCCACATATTAAAAAGGGTTTATAGGTCATCCTACTATATAAAAAAGAGCTAAATCCTAGCTTCCTAAACCTTGCCACATGAACAAAATAATCAGAACCAACCATTATGCCATGTCATTCCGGACTGGACTTTAAAAAAAAAAACCAACCATTAAAATATGCGAAGAGTCACGGTTTAACCTGGTTCAACTCCAGTTACATCATAATAAAACAATGCATGCATTGATTGTTGATTATTAGTCTTCTAGCTACCACATCTTTGCCATCCTAAATCAAAATCGATTTTTACAACTTTAACTTGCCTCATACTTAATATTCTTATAGCTGGTGAACAATTTAATTTAGGAAATCGTTATATTTCATGTCAAAAATGCATACTGTATTCATTGAAAATTAAATAACATATATTCTACCATTAGGATCAAGAACTCTAATCTGAAGACTATATATTCATCCCCTCTCACTCTGAAAAAACCACCACCGCCAACCGTTCAAGATTTTGTGTAAGTCAATATTTGAAAGTCACAATTTTGTCAATTTTTTGGCATAAGTGATATGTTTAAGAGTTGGATAGTTAAGTCCGTATGCGGTTGGGGACGTGGGGTTTGGCTCACCTTCCACTGTTTATTTTCAATTGTTTTAATAATAGATTCATATTGATAATCTGTGCGAACAAACGTATAAGATTTTAGTTGGTTAAGATTAAACATAGACCGACAATCTTCCGTCTTTAGCTATTGGTCTCCGCCAAAAAAATTTGATTTAATATAATAGTTCCTGCCTGCTAAGCTACTACAATTGTAGTTCACGTCTATCGGTCATGTAAAATATTTAGTTTTTTTTTGCTTTATAAGATTTTAGTTTGTAATTAATCTCATGGTTCGATTTTATCCATTGAGACCTTTTTCACTATGTTTTATTATCAAACCATTTCACTTTGCCTAAGATTTAAATATTCTTTCCTTTGTTTAAGGATTGATTGTTCCTCAATACCATGGTCAAACCAACCGCCAAAGATCTTCCACTTATGGGAGGTATTTTGAATTTACAAGTGCATTTTTGAATCAAAAACATTATTAGTATTGATATATTAATTTAATACTTTAATCCAAATCTTTAATAAAACAAATATAAAATACAAATTATGTTTTATATATATATATATATATTTATATTTTTGACTATTTACATCTTATTAAATTTGAAGTGCACAAAAAAAAAGAAAAGTTACATCTTATCTGATAAGATTCCAAATATATAAATACAATGCTACGTTTTGATTTTTGTTTATTGCTACGAAACGTTTTAAAAACTTGGGAAAAGGTAAAAATACAGACGACATGACCGACCACTCCTTTTCTCCTGGTTTGCAAGAATCTAATTGAGTTGCTTAATATTTGTTCCAAATTAATATATAGTCCCATCAGAATCATAAATTAATAATCTATCTCTATATAATTTTATATAAGTACTAAATAAAGATATTTTTGTTCATTTTATAGTTACAAAACTCTAATAAAACAAATATAAACATTATTAGTAAAATATGTTTTTTATTTAAAAATACAAATTATGAAAAAAACCACAATTGGTTCTTAATAAAAAAATCATGCTCCCAACTGTATCAACAGATTCGTCATTCACCCCTAGAAGACACATATAGGAATAATTAAATACTTTGGCAAAAAAAAACATTTTTGTGATGAAGATTCTTAGATGATGATCGTTTTCTATACAAACATGCGGCACCTCTACACCATTGTTTTAATCACAGGAAAACACGTAGAAATCCATTAACACAAATATTAACATACTTTAATTAAATATGTAATCCGCGCGGAGCGCGGACACCGGCTCTAGTTTTTGGTAAAAAAAACAGCAAATTGTTGAGAAAAACAAAACAAAAATCAACGGTTCAGGAGAGAGCGTTACACATTTGTAACGCGGAAACCTTTAATATAAAGGTTAAAAGGGTAAAAGCGTAAAAGCAAGTATTTAGGGCTGGCTGTTACTATATAAAGAACCGTCTCTACGTTGCTTTTCTCTTCACGAACGAACGCTTCTCATTGGCTCATCATTACCAAATCATCATAATAAATCGTCATTTCTCTCAAAATTAGGGTTTTCTCTTCCGGTTATCTGTATCTGGGGTGAGCTTTCGTAGATCTCTTACTTCTCAATTCGTCTTTCGTAGATCGGATCGTTGTTATCTTTAACGAAGAATCCTTCGTTTTGTTTTGACTTTCAGGTTTTGAAGGTTTCGTTTCGTATCTGGGAAGAAAGGATTCGTTAATTCGTGGTCTAGATCTAAAATTCATATATATGTAAGCATCTCTAACGTCTTCTGATCTTCGAATTACACATATATTTTTGGTTTTTTGTGTGAGAGATTCAGTCTGAGCTATGTTGGTATTCAATTATATGTTATTATTGATCGAATAGCTTAGGTTTTGATCGTTATATATAAACATAACAATTCGTTTAAGCTCCAGCTGTAATCTTATGGTTCTAGATCCAATGAAACAATTTAATCATGTGTCTCATCTGATTAACTGATGTGCTAGAATTGAGTTTTAAACGTTTATTTGAGATCTGTTGTTGAATTTTAAAACTTTGAACATTGGGACTTTGTTGAATTTAGTACCGTATGGTTTGAACATTGAATAATCTTCTCTTGGTTTCCTCTTTAGCTAACAGTATGGTTTGTTTGTTTCTTGTGAATTGCAGAAGGCGTGAATGAGATTATGATGGAATCGAAAGGTGGTAATAAAAAGTCGTCGTCTAGTAGTTCCTTATTTTACGAAGCTCCCCTCGGTTACAGCATTGAAGACGTTCGCCCCAACGGTGGAATCAAGAAATTCAAATCTTCTGTCTACTCCAACGTATGCTTCCAACCATATGAGTCATGTTTCCTTCGGGACAGTATCATGTTTCTTAACAATGTTTTTCTTCCTTTCTTTGCAGTGCGCTAAGAGGCCATCCTGAGTTGTAGCGTGCACCGAGTCCTCCTGCTATAGTTATAGCTTTTTATAATTTCCAGTTTATAATTTACTTTTTTCTTTCTAAGCTCCGTTTCTGCTTGGTTCCCCAATCCCATCGTTCTCTCCTCCTACTACAATGGCCTTATCTGCAATCGGTTTCGAAGGCTACGAGAAGCGCCTCGAGGTCTCTTTCTTCGAGCCTAGCTTCTTCCAAGACTCCAAGGGACTTGGTCTCCGTGCTCTGACCAGGTCCCAGCTTGACGAGATTCTCACTCCTGCTGCCTGCGAGATCGTTTCCTCTCTCTCCAACGATCACTTGGACTCTTACGTCCTCTCTGAGTCCAGCTTCTTTGTCTACCCTTACAAAGTCATCATCAAGACCTGTGGCACCACCAAGCTCCTCCTCTCCATCCCGCCGCTTCTTAAGCTGGCCGGTGAGCTTTCCCTGAGTGTTAAGTCTGTTAAATACACTCGCGGCTCCTTCCTCTGCCCTGGAGGCCAGCCTTTTCCTCACAGGAGCTTCTCTGAAGAAGTCTCTGTTCTTGATGGTCACTTTACTAAGCTGGGTTTGAACAGCGTTGCCTACTTGATGGGTAATGATGATGAAAATAAGAAATGGCATGTCTATGCTGCCTCTGCTCAGACCTCCAGCGACTGCAACAACAATGTCTACACGCTCGAGATGTGCATGACTGGTCTTGACAAGGAGAAAGCCTCTGTCTTCTACAAGAATGAAACTGGTGGGGAGAATGGATCGATGACCGACAACTCTGGAATCAGAAAGATCCTCCCTAAGTCCCAGATCTGCGACTTTGAGTTCGAGCCCTGTGGCTACTCTATGAACTCCATTGAAGGAGATGCAATCTCCACTATCCATGTGACCCCTGAGGATGGGTTTAGCTACGCTAGCTTCGAAGCCGTGGGTTATGACTTCAGCACTCTCGACCTGAGCCAGCTTGTGACAAGGGTTCTGTCTTGCTTTGAGCCAAAGCAATTCTCTGTGGCTGTGCACTCGAGCGTTGGAGCGAACGCGTACAAGCCGGAGATCAGTGTGGACTTGGAAGACTATGGGTGCAGAGAGAGGACATTTGAGTCTTTGGGAGAAGAGAGTGGGACGGTGATGTATCAGACGTTTGAGAAGCTTGGCAAGTACTGTGGATCGCCTAGATCTACCTTGAAGTGTGAGTGGAGCAGCAACAATAGCTGCAGCAGCGAGGACGAGAAGGACGAGGGAATCTAGCAGAACTATTTATGAGCTTTCTGTTTTTATGCATCTTTCTTTTGTTTCGTAATGAATAATGGCTTGTGAAGTTGAGGTACTCTCACCTTTCACAAGCATGTGTGCTGTGTGTTTCGTACTGTTATGTTTGGATCTTTAATATATGAAAAAGACTATTATGTTTGCTATTATGATTTAAGGTTTCTTGCATTACTCTCGTCTTTCCTAGTGTTGTCACGATTGAATGAACAAAAAAAACTAGAGGACCATTAGTTTGCATCACACTGCAATAATTTTGATCTCGAGGACCTAATTTAGAACATTGCTCATATCAATACAGTACAATCATGTGTGTTCCTAATAAGACTCGCCCCATGTTCCTATTCTTGATCGTTCACTTTATCTTCAAGAGTGTAACATTGAACAAGTGCCCACTGGCTCTTAGAGAAGCTGATAGAGATGAGAGATAGCGTTGATGAACCTGATGTTTATCTGACGAAGCATGCTGTACATCTCTGGTTCCTCGAACGGCATCTTTAATCACACTCCAATTTCAATAACTTGTGAGTCATTGGCCACATAAATCTAAGCTTGCATGTAAAGTTTAACGATGTTATTTATCAAACTTTTAATAAAAAAAACATGTGTATTGGGATGAGAGATCGAGAAAACCACGTACTAGTTTACTACTACTACGTAAGAAGCCTTTATGTCCTGGTCAAACGGTTAACTAACACGTGGATACACCACCTACCGACGGAGGCAGCGTTCTCGAACCCATCCTCGTGTCCTCAACACGTGGAAGCATACAAGCACGTCCCTTGACTCCCTTCTAATTATAAATAACAACCCGAAACTAACACTTTTGCATCATCAACATACAAACAACCAAACAATCAAAGTACCAAATTAAGTTTTAGCAAAAACGAGAGAGAGAAAGAAATGGCAGACAACAAGCAAAACATGAGCTACCAAGCCGGTCAAGCCACAGGCCAGACTAAGGTCTCTCTCTCTTTCTTTTAGATCTTGCACTAAACAAGTTTTGTTAAACTAAACAAATTTGGCAAAAATGTTGTTGGTTATATACTGTTAATGTGTTACACAGGAGAAGGCAAGTGGTATGATGGACAAGGCCAAAGATGCTGCTGCTTCAGCTCAAGACTCCATGCAACAGGTTCACTTTGATTTCTCAATCTCTCATATGTTATCTACTCGCTTTTTTACAGAGTAGTATTAAACATACACATATATATATATACGGTCCTAACCATATAAATGCAATTCATAGGCTGGGCAACAGATGAAGCAGAAGGCACAAGGAGCTACTGATGCGGTAAAGGACAAAACCGGCATGAACAAGAACACCTAAACAACTTTCAGTTTCCTTTCTCTAATCTAATTCCACTCTTGGAGTTGTTTAATAAATTTGGGAAGGGCGGTGATTCTCATTCCTGTGTTCTTCTGATGTTATAATTTCCCTTTTTGTATGTTTATGTAATCTTCTCAAATAATCAATAAAATCTCAGTTTTCTAATGTGAGATCATTATAAGAACACACAGAGAGGAATCAATAAATATACAACTCAAATAATTAGTTAAACAAGTGAAAAACATAATGTGAAATCATGGTTGAAGCACAGTATATAACTCATAAAAATTCAAAGGCATTGTATATACTATATAGTGGTAAGTGAAAAAGAGTGAGATATTGTAATGATTATGTTGGCAATTATCAATCCAATTGATAAACTAAATTTTTTTTTTTTTTTTTGAAACACTGATAAACTAAATTTAGAATCACATATTTAAACCCCGAAAGATCTTTAGTAGAACCTTCGGACTCAACCAGAGGTTTCTCGTTTTAAAAGCGAAATTAGAAAAAAAATAAAATTAAAATCTCTCTTAAACCCTAACATTTTCCACTTCCTTCGCCATCGCTCTGCTCATCTCCTTCACTTCGAAAGATCCGAACTTTCGATTCAGATCGAGCTAGTAAGCGAAACCCAATTGAAAGAAGGATGAGATATCAATGGCGATTGATTCTCTTACGGAGTTACCGTTCTTCATTTTGCTCCCGTTTCCAGGTAATCTCCAATTCGACCCGATCTCTCACTTCTCTCCTCCACGAACGTTCTACGTTTCAACCTCCGCAACAAAGCCAGTGGCTTTACTCTGTTAACCGAAGCTTTTCATCTAAACCCGTGATCCAAGAGAAACCTTCTCCTGAAGCTATTGTAATTGATACTTTCACCAGATTGAACACTAAAGATGAAATTAACAAAGAGCTTGATTCAAATAGTATTGTGATTAGTCATGACTTAGCTTTAAAAGCTCTGAGATCGCTCGAATCAACCCCTGATGTCGCACAAAGGCTTTTCCTTTGGGTCTCAGAAGCTTCCCCCAAGAAACTCTCCTCCAAAAGCTACAACACGATGCTGCGTATCCTCGGCGTTAACGGACTCGTTGATGAGTTTTGGAGCTTGGTTGATGACATGAAGAAGAGAGGACACGGTGTATCAGCTAGCGTGAGAGACAAAGTGGGCGTTAAGTTTCAGGAAGATGGGCTTGAAGGTGATTTGAATAGGCTCAAGGAGCTTTTCGCTTCGGGCTCTATTGATAACTCTGTGGATAAGGTTTGCAATAGAGTTTGTAAGATTGTGATGAAGGATCAGTGGAACGCTGAGCTGGAGAAACAGCTGAGGGATTTGAAAATCGAGTTTAGCAGTGATCTTGTGAAGATGGTTGTGGAGAAGCTTGATGTTGAGCCGAGGAAGGCGTTATTGTTCTTTAGGTGGATTGATGAGTGTGGCGGTTTTAAGCATGATGAGAAGACTTATAACGCTATGGCGAGGGTTTTAGGGAAAGAGAAGTTTCTCGATAGGTTTCGGATCGTTATCGAGGAGGTTAGGAGTGGTGGTTACGAGATGGAGATGGAGACTTATGTCAGGGTTTCAGCGAGGTTCTGTCAGAGTAGAATGGTTAGAGAAGCTGTGGAGCTCTTCGAGTTTGCGATGGCGGGGAGGAACACGCCCACGGCGCACTGCTGTTGTTTACTTCTCAAGAAGATTGTCACTACAAGGAAGTTAGACATGGATTTGTTTTCGAGAACTGTGAAAGCTTATACATGTAACGGCAACGTTATGACGGATCAGATGCTGCAGAGTGTCATCAAGTCTTTGAGAAGCGTTGATAGGTTTGAACAGAGCAATGAGGTGTTGAAGGCCATGAAAGAAGGCGGTTATGTCCCTAGCGGTGACCTGCAGAGCGTGATTGCTTCGGGGGACTTAGTCGTAAGGGAAAGAAAGATGAAGCCAATGAGCTTGTGGACTTCATGGAAGCCTCTGGGGATCATCTGGATGACAAAGCAATGGCGTCTTTAGTCGAAGGGCACTGTGATGCCAACAATCTTGAGGAAGCTTCGGAGTGTTTCAAGAAGATGATTGGCAAAGAAGGAGTCTCTTACGCGGGTTACGCATTTGAGAAGCTGGTGCTTGCTTATTGCAATAGTTTTCAGGCAAGAGATGCATACAAGCTCTTCACGGAGCTAGTGAAACAGAACCAGTTGAAGCCTTGGCACAGTACTTACAAAATCATGGTGAGGAATCTACTGATGAAGAAGGTAGCGAGAGATGGTGGGTTTGAAGAAGCTTTGAGTCTTCTACCTATGATGAGAGATCACGGTTTCCCTCCTTTCGTGGACCCGTTCTTAGATTACTTAGCTAACAGTGGAACAGGAGCAGAAGCTTTTGCCTTTCTGAAGGCTTTGACTTCTAAGAAGTTTCCATCTAACTTAATGGTTCTGCGTGTGTTGGAAGCTATGTTGAAGTCTGCAAGGCATTGTGAAGCTCAGGATCTGCTGTCTCTATGCCCCAGTTATATCCGTCGAAATGCTGATGTTTTGCAACTTTTCAGTTCCATGAAACCTGATCAATGTTCTTTAGAGAAACCTTTGCCAGCACCCGCTCAAATCGAAGCCTAGTCCATTAGTGATGTTTGGCATGGTGAATTAGAAAGCTCAAAGCATCTCCAAAAGCAACCTCATGATTTCAAATATAAAGTTTTGTACACTTTAAAATAGCCTTAAAACCTTAAAATGTAAGGTTATATTTGATATTTTTTAATTCTTCAGGCTTTATATTTGTGTAACTTTAAAATAAAGTTAATAACTTTCTTTTTCAATCATTTTTAATACAAAATATTTAATTAACTATTAGGGCATCTTCAACCCCGCTCTATTTTCTCTTCTAAAGTTTAGAGTAAAAATACTTCAATGATACTCTATTTTCTATTCTATAATAGTGTAAACTTATTTTTTACTCTATATATTGACTAATTTTTTTATTTTTTGTTCATCATTTTATTTTTCACTCTAAAATAGAGTACCATTGAAGCAACATCCAGAGTTACTCTATTTTAAAGAAAAATATAGAGTAAACCATTGGAGATGGTCTAACACATGTTATACAAAAATAATATTACATCAAGCAAATATGAAATACAAGAAACTGAAAATACAAAAAACAATAATAAACATATGATGAGTATTATATTTGACCTACTTACTAAGTCAAATTCAGGTCAATTAGTTACCAAAAAAAGATGAGTAATTGCACGTCCAATATCCAATATCTAAAATTTGCCAAGATTATAAACTTAGATATATATATAATTCAAATAGTGGAGAAAACCACTCAAAAATATTTCATATAAAATAAATTTAGATATTTTAAGTGGATTTCTCTACTATTTTAGAAAACCAATTATTTAAGTATTGTTATTTTTTATCGGGACCCTTTGTTTTTCCCATATTAATCTTTAGTTTTTGCTGCATTTTTACTTATGTTCTTATCACAGGATTAAAAGAAAATAACAATAAGAAACTCTTAACGTATTAGATGGAACAAAACGAAAAATAGTCAATGGAGTGATAATAACACAAGTGAGTGAAGAAATGTAAGGAAATGTAGAATGATTTCGAGGAAGCTACATACATATTTATACATGTGAAACCCAATCTCTTCTCCCAACTTGCGAATTGATTAATGAACTATACTTTGTGACACTGTTCCCAGCATATGAAGCATACTATATTACTACTATCTTATTCCCCATACATCGAAAAAACTCATATACTATTATGAAATGCAATGGCCGCTCTTTCAATGTATTTCATGTATTGTGAGATACATGTAGCCATCTTCTTTATCCTTTGAAACGTATAAATTAAATATGCATCTACATTGTTTCTATATGAGTGAATTATTAAAAATTCATATAGCCCGTATTTTCAAGTTTCTATTTTACTATACGCACTTAGAATCAGAATAGCTAAATCTTTGTTTAATTTATGTTTCAAAGATTCGATAAATGATGAACAATCAATATGTTGTAGTAACAAGTAACTTTTTCATTTACAAAATTTCGCATTAGGGCACAAACATTTATACGTGTGTATACATGCTTTACCCTGATTTCTGAACACTCTCACACACATATATACACGTACATGTATATATGTTTGTACATGTTACAATGTATCGTAACGAATAAATGAAATATCAATCACGTGAACAAAGGAGCATCATCACACATCTTCTAATGATGTAAATCCTCCCTTTCTGTTCTTTAAGATACTTCCCAAGTCTTCTACTTTGTGATTTCTTCTCCTTTCTCTTCAAGTTCATGATGATGCTTTCCATATCCGCTTTGTTTTTACCTTGAATAACAGGTTGATGAACGAATCTTCTAGAAGATTTAAGTAGGGATAGAAAGACTGTGATTTTTGTTAAGAGAGAGTTGAGCTTTAGAAGGTTAAGTGATTTGATGAGGAAGATACTCGTTCGAATGAGTTTTTATAGCTATAAGTTTTTGTCTGCATTGTACGTTTTAGTTTAAAATAAACGAGTAGATATCCATAAGAAAATTATTCTTAATTTCTTATGGTTGAGTCACGTCACCAAACTTTACATAACAATGTGAAAATACACCAACCAAGATACATTGGTCGGCCATTTGGTTGCATACCTTATTCTTTTATGCACTACAATAATAAGTGACGATAAAATATATATTTTTTGATTAATAGTAGTTTTTTTTTTTTTTGAAACACCGATTAATAGTATGAAGTGTATTCTTATAATGCCGTAAGCTAAATATAGCTAATTACATAGCTCATGTAAGTGTTAATCTTTTGATTAGACTATCCATTTGGGGGCGTATATGGTACATCAAAGATAGCATACTTGTAACTGCTTTGTCATTTGTTTTGTTTATCATCATGTTGACTGATTCAATGTGACTAGAGCCATTTTGCCTCAAATGAGATAAACAGATCCCACAAAAATGGGGATGCTTTGAGTCGTTTTTACTCGCAAAACAAAATACAACCACTTTCATATATAACTTTAGTTTCTTTTTTTTTTTTGCTGAATCACAGATTACACTTTAGTTAGTTTATCTATATACTAATATATTAGTTTGATATATACTAAGTTGTAATATACGTGTGTGAATATACATGTAATTAGTATGTATATTTGCAGTGTCTAGCTTCTTAGACTAACAACACATATATAATGGAAAACCAAACTTATGAGATATTGTATAGTTTCATATGGATATCATAGTGAGAAAGATGTATGAAAATGCACCAGTGGTATTGTTTTCCTCACCGTTTAACACGTATTATACATTGAAATACTTGTGTTTTGTAACGAGTGTGTCACGTTTATTGCTTTACAAAATTGGTTAAATTTCCCAAGCATATTTTAAAACTTATTTCCAATTAATTTTCTTTTTAGTAGTGTAGCTTAAGATAAACATCTATACGAAACTTCCTAAGCTCAATTACTATTTTTTTCTACTGGAACAAGTTACTTGAAATTTGTGACCTGTTAGCTTAGACAAACGTTTAAATTAATCTCAAGGCCAAAACACAATCCCACATGTCTTTTCTCGTGTTCCACCACCAAATCAGCCGTAACTTGAACGGTTGAACCTGGCCTACTTCATTCAGCTCGCACTGAACCATTCACATAATTTCACTCAACCTCTCTTATTGTATTAATCAATACAGCTGTTTTTAATTAACTTCACTTAATTACTGTTAATACCAGAACCATATTGTATTAGTGCCTTAATTCTTGGAAGTTGTTTTGTGTGTCCCCTCTTACATATTATAACTCGATATTCCGTATGCCATGTTCCAAAACAGAACATTTTGATCTTCCAAATGTTGTTACATATACATGCGTACTTCAGTACATGTCTTACCACAGCTCAGTCCGTACGTGTTACTATATGTTGCGACGGGACAAGCAATATATTTATAACCAAGATACCATTCATTGTATATTTTTCAAGTAAAATAAAAAAACTAACCACTAAAAGTTTAAATATTCGTCCATTACTGATATATCCCACGTAATTATTACATTTTCTTACCAAATATATAAAGCATGCGTTTACTGTAAACATAGATTCACGTTTGTTGTCAATGGTACTCTCATTTTGAAAGGAATGATATTCGTATAATAAGATAAGGTTGATTATTTTAAATAAAAAGTTAAATAAGTGTTGAACTTGTGTTGTCTTGGTAGTTGTTTGCATCCAATTATTTATAATTTCAGAACAAGATAACAAAGCTAAAGATAAAATAAAAGAAGCATGTAGAGCATGCCGCACGTGAAATCCGCATGGCTAAGGGTTAATGTTTGGCATAACCTAGACAATCTTCGTTATTCTGTCTCCTAACTTAATATATTACTCCATTCATGACAAGTTTACCACATTAAAATATACGATTAATTAACAAATAACTTAAACACAATTAAGAATCACTAACCCGTATCTTGGTCTTGGATGATTCAAAAGATAGTGTCCGTAATTAAACACTTGTCCAATGCAACGCATCAAGAACCAGTTTCGACTTTGTATTATCTATTTTACTAATCATTTCAATTAAGGTTGATTAGTTTCGCACTCATGAAGCATCCAATATCTTGGAACTAGTAATCTAATAAAGACCACTCGTATACAAACAATAGTGTATCCAGTATATACATTAATTCCTGTGTTGACCCCTATATAATGTCTTTAGTTTATTTCTCTGTGTGTTTGATCAAATGTATCTTTAATTAAAGCCTCATTCCAATAATTGTAGTGTTAGATTGATTAGGGGCGATATATGCCCTGCTAATTACTCTAAATGGAAAAATATAGTCCTTTCTAACTATTGTTTAATTCAAAATCTGTTGACTATAGTGATGGATAATACAGCTTATATGGGATTTGAATTTATGTATTAGATGTAAAAATTGAAAAAGAAAACATATTATATACGCTCTACGAGCTTTTTAAATAGATTTATTGGACCTAAGTATTTCATAAGTTAACATGGGCTTACAAAACCTTTTTAACGATGTTCAACCCGGGCTTTGATAAACTTTGAGTGCTAATGAACAATTACATGGATTCCATGTGAAGTCCATGTACTTCACATTATGAAAACTTGTCCAGTGCTAGTAATAATCGTTGTTTAGTTACAGTTACTTTAGCAAAAATAAATAAAAAAGGTTACAGTAATCAAACTAGCCCGATCAGTTTACATTTATATCACATTTCTATTTATTAATTAACACCATAAATAAGTGAATACACACTTATATCAACCTCACACATACAACCCTGAACAAGTGAATAGACTCTGCCATAACTTTCAACTCATTAATATAGCTCATAATCGTACATAGTCAAGAATATTCACAGATCCATGTATATATAATTAAATTACAACGGCAATAACATCCTCCATGCTTTTATGATATTTAAAATTTGGGATACAAGTCAGTATAGGCGTTTGTGCGATCAATCGGTCATCTACTAAACAAAATTTTAAAATGATAGTTAAAGAGTTAGCTTAGCCGCAGAGCCAGATTTGAAAATTTGGAACCCTATTTAAAACAAAAATATTTATTATTATTTAATATTAAGTTTGCAATTTTAATAAAAAATATAGTTTTCATGTAGTATAAAATTTATTCAAATCTCAATCTACTATTATAAAATTCTTCCAATAGTTATAATATTTTTTTATAAACTAATTTTTATCTACGTTTGTTGCATTTAATATTTTATGTTATTATATCAAAACTATATACATATACATATATATATATATATTTTAAATGGAAGCTTCATAAATTTGGATGCCAAATTGAAATGTTTGAAAACTTCTTTAGTGTAAGTCTAGACCTTCGTCTAAGCACTTAAATATTACCTCTCTAATTTGAAAGAATGATGTTTAAGGTTATTCATACATATTTAAAAAAAAAAATATTTACTATTATATTTACTATTATTTACTTTCCAATAAGTTTAACCATTTGTATATGTATATTTTAGTTTTAAAGTAAAATACATTAGTTAACGTTAGAACATCAATTTTTTATATAAGAAAAAGCTTGGTAGATCAATTTTTTTTGGTAAATAGAATCGTAGTTTCCTATAAAGCGTCTAATTATGTCTAGTGATTTATTAAATCATTGTTATATATTTATATTATATTTCTTTAGAAAGAATATAAGACTTTCGATCTTTCACACAAGTTAATTGTTAATGTTCTTATACGCAACTCATATGTTTCAGTCAGTTTTGATATGCAGAGAGAAGGATAGCCAGACATGTTAAATCAATCAATCTTTTCTTACTAATCAATTCCACTATTTTGAACTGTCACTATACAAATTAAGACAAGAAAAGGAAAAAATAACTAAAAAGATTAGAAAACTAAGAAGAAAAAGTGGAACATGCCAAGAGAATCTGTTTCCCATATATAGATTACCCCCAAAAACAATAGACAAAAAGAAAATAAACTATTCTATAAAATGTTTTCAATATATGTTAGGTGTCCAATTATAATTCAACATATAATATATTCCAAAACTTGATGAGAAATTATATTAAAGATTCATATTTTATGTGAAGATCTGTAATCCCTTTAAGTTTCAAGGTACATATTACCTCCCATCTTCCTCCTACGTGGCTAACCTTTGCTCTTTCGTAATAAACATTGTTCTCTTTTCAATGGCTTTGCGTGGCAAAGAGCTTGAGTTTAACCTACAAGAATGGAGTCGAAAAGGTCATTTTACTCGTGAAACCCCTGGTTCTAGAAGGTTTTCTGCTTCCTCACGAGAAGATCGCAAGTCTTCTAGAACAACCTTCACCATCTCTAGTACTCTCTCTTCTCCTGGCTACTCCCATACAGGCAAAATTAACAACTGATCTTCCTAAATCTCTCTCTGTGTTTATATGTAATGTTCACTTAGAGGAATGTTCTGAAGATTTGAAGTTTTTTGAGCAGATCAGGAGATTGACCCATCAAATTATTCATTCACTAGTGCACTCAAGGGTAAGCCTTTTCATGGCTCTCAACTTAACGCGTTGTAAAGGAAAAGAACAGAGAACATGCATAGAGTGACCTTTTGTTTGTTCTGTTTTGTTCTTTTCCTTATAGCATTGCAAGCCAAAACAACGTACAAGAAGAATCAAGATTGGTTAAAACCAGAAGGTGTTGAGTTAAACTCGAAATGGAACGAAGCAGAGAAGTACATTTGCAATCCTTTGTCTGGTGAAGTTCCTATGGAGTGTTTGTCGTCTAAAACCCTAAACTCAATATCCTTCAGAGACGTATCCAACAAGTCTACTCCACTCATGAATTTTCCCTCTAATCACAATCTCAACAATTCAAGAACGAGTAATCCCAACGTCAGAATCATTCAAGAGGATCATGTATCCACCAATCCTGTTCTTATTCAAGGTCACTGATTATCATCTTTGTTAAATAATATCATAAAGGCGGTTTTGTGTTGTGGGTTTAAGAGTTTGGAGTGTTTTTGAGCAGAAAAGAAAGTTGTGGGGTTGAAACGAGATGTGGGTGTGCAGAGTGCACCGGTAAGTGTTAGCCTGGTGAAGACGCCACCGACGAAAGCTGATGATTCGCAGGACGAGTTTGCACTTGAGTTGAAAGCTCAACAAGAGGTATGCATACAAACGTTTCTCTAATTCTTGATTTTACATTATGTTTCTTTCACAACTTGATGTTTACACATTCAGTATTAATTGTAAACGTCTAATAAAATATGGAAAATTCATTTGATTGGAGCCATGTAAAAGGCACATACGTAAATAATTGCATAAAATTTTTGAACTCGTCTGTGCAACAAATGAATTTAGATTCTTTCACACTGTAAGAGAAAGACACCAATACATGTATGCAGTGTATACTTATTCTCAGAGTGTTATAAAAGATAATGATAAGATTGCATGTTTTGTATGTTTCTATATATACAATATTCTTTCATGATAAAGTAATATTCATACAATATTGTATTCTTGTTATGATTTAGATTCTTTCATGATATATTTTGGAAATGAAGCACTTTATGTGAGAGTATCAATAATAGAAATTATCATCCAACTTTATTTCATTTGGACCCCTTTGTTATGATTAGTATATTCCATATTGAAAAGGCTAATGATATATGTCATATGTTTGCATCTATAATAAAAGTCACAAGCGATGTATTGAGCATATTCTGGTTGAACCATTCATTCAATTTTTTTTCTTAATAATTATATAAACTTGGAATTTCTTGCGCATACGTAGAAATAATAATTTTAAATATAACACTCTTTTATTTTTTAAAAAAAAATTTACATTTACATTTGCATATTATTATTTTCTATTTTTTTTCTTTCTATTTTAACTTTATAGGTTTGGAAAAAACAAACCATATGAACTTATTTCTTTTGATTTGGTTTAACTATTTCAGTTTAATTTTGCTTAAATTTCAATAGAGTTAAAACTACATTTTTAAAAGCAAAAAAAGTTACTTCTATTATTTTCATTTAATGATTATTTATTTTGCATATATCTATTATCACATATTTTAAATAGTCTATATTTAAATATATATTAATAATAAATATAGATTTGTTTTTATTTTTAGTTAAGATATATTAAACTTGTAAAAATCAATTTGTTAACTAACCTAATGAACAATAAATTTAAATAGATTTTTTATCATTTAACTATGAACAAAAATTTTATTTGATTAGTGTTGCTTTAATTTTGTATTTGTTGATGTACACTTACAATTAATTTTGATAACATGTATATATTTAAGCAAAATATGATATAAGTTGATGTAAAAAAAAATTTGTAACTAAATTTAGTTTTTTTTTTTGTTAATATGATATAAATAATAGTGATATATGAATTATTAATATTTAATATATTTTATTAGTCTTTCTAAAATAAATATTTGTATATAAAATTTACATTAATGGTGATATATGAGTTACTAGTCATTGTTATATTTGAAAAATCTTGCCCAAAACTATACTTTTTCATAAAATTTTAGTATGTCACAAATTTATTAAAGTTATGTCACATTTTTCAAAAGTCATATCATTTTTTTTCTGTTGAGATGAATATTGTGACGATACATTCACAAATTAAAGTTACCCACTTGATTACTTGCTTATAATAAGGGGTGTTTCACTGCTCTGTGGTTGTAAAGGATTTGAAGGTAGATGAAGACAAGAAACATATGATGACAAAAGAAAATCAAGAAGAGAAGAAGAAAACAGGAAGAAGGTTGTTTTCATGGATGAGAAAAAGGCAAAGGCAACCAACAAAATCCAAATGCTTCTTTCTCATTTGTCTTATCAAAGCTTTTTGAGCTTCAAAACCAATAATATTATAGTAAACAAATAAAATAAAAGGTTAATGGTGTGTAAAATAAACTTGTTTGAACTCTGTTTTTATTGTCTGTGGTCTCTGCATAATTTTAAAGTTTTACTTGTTTCTCGCCGGAGTTGGAGCCTTGGGAGTGTTTGATTTTGTTCCCAAGATTCATTAAAGATGGGGGTTTCACTTCCAAATAAATAGTACTAAACTACTAACAAACAATAAAGTAAAACCAACGAAAGACTCAACAGCTTGAAAACCCCATTAAAAAAAAACAGAGTTTAGAGTTTCCAAAGAAGAAAACCAAATCATGGTCTTCTCTTTGCTTCTACAAACCTCAAATCATACTGTTTAAAGAAACTAAAGCCAAATCCAATACCATACTTAGAAATCTCTTGCTCGCTCCCTTCCTCTGATCACTTCAACGTCTACGCTTGTTTCCCTTCTTCAGGCTCGTCTTTTGACGCCTCCTTGATCTCGTCACCACCCACCTCATCCTGTAAAATGAGCAAGCCATGAGCAATTAGTCAAAATTTCACCCAGGAGTTAAAGTAAACGAGGGAGATAGAAGAGTACATTGAGGTCAGAAGTCCAGAGGGTCAGATTGTCACGGAGAAGTTGCATTATCAGTGTACTGTCTTTGTATGATTCTTCTCCTAATGTGTCCAGCTCAGAGATTGCTTCATCAAAAGCCTGCGAAAACATCTGAGTGAATAACATAATTCAGGAAGTAAAGGATAAACCCATAAGGCAAAACACAAACCTGCTTGGCGAGACTGCAAGCACGATCAGGAGAGTTGAGAATCTCATAGTAGAAGACAGAGAAGTTCAGAGCAAGCCCCAATCTAATCGGATGAGTTGGAGGTAAATCAGCAAGTGCAATATCCTACATCAGAAGAAAAAAAAACACCATTAGCAATTCATCAAGATACCTCCTTTTAACTACTCTCAAGCAGCAAAACCAGAATGTACCTGAGCTGACTTGTAAGCCAAGAGAGTGCTCTCAGCAGCATCCTTCCTCTCAGCACCAGTCTTGAACTCAGCAAGGTACCTATGATAATCTCCCTTCATCTTCAGGTAAAACACTTTGGACTCAGCCAAAGAGGCAGCGGGAACAAGGTGAGAATCCAAAAGGTTCAAAATCCCATCACAGATCTTCCCGAGCTCGGTTTCAATCTTCACTCTGTAGTCCTTGATAAGAGCAACGTGATCATCGTTCCCTCTGCTTTCTTCCTTCTGTTCAATGGAAGAAATGATCCTCCACGAAGCTCTCCTTGCACCAATCACGTTCTTGTAAGCAACGGACAAGAGGTTCCTCTCTTCCACAGTAAGCTCCTCGGAGTCAACAGTCTTGGCGACTTTCTCCATGAACTCAACCATCTCCTCGTAACGTTCAGCTTGTTCGGCTAACTTAGCCAAGTACACATTCTCTTCCCGAGTAGACGACATCGTTTAGTATCACACTCTTGTTAGAGATCCTGCTTTCAAAAAATACGTTTCATGAACTTTACTGTAACTATGCTAAAAATAATATATATTAGAGATGAGAATGTGGTTTAGACATTAGACTTTGGTTTAGTTCGAACCGGTTTGTACCGGATAGATTAGAATTATTTATAATCACAATTTTCTAAATCCTCTCGAGCAAACATAATCTACTAAAATCATATTCGTACAGATCTACCGTCAATACCAAGCAATCGAAGATGAAGCGAACAGTAGAGGTCAACACAGACAAAATCTAGCGAGATAAACACGAAAATCGATGGGAAAGATTCGTGAATATGGCCAGATCTCGAAATAAGAGCGAGCACAGACAAGAAAACCAACGACAGAGTAAACGAAACGATAACAACAAGGAGCAGCAGAGAAAGCTATGAGCGACGCAAGGTCAGATCTAGAGGAGCTTACCGAGGGGGATTTTTGGAATTAGGGTTTGTGGAAGTGGAAGCACGAGACGCGAAATGAGGGTAGTGAGAAGAAATAAGGGGGAAAAAGGGCAGAAGATGGGCTTTTTTGAGTTTTGGAGAAAAGGCCCAATCAGAGTACGACAAGTGTCTAACTCTGTTGACCCGTCAAAGACTTTAATTTCGTGATACAATTTAATTATATGGGCCCTGATTTCCCGTGATTTGTCGGTATCCTTGATTGATTTATTTTTATTTTTTTGAAAATATTTTTTTGCGTCATTTCCATTAGAGACCACAATCAAAACATTAATTATATATTGCAAGAGATTGACATTGATAAAACAACTTACGTATGACGCGTCTCTTGAACTTTTCCCATTGTAAGCAGAAAGTGAAACTATAGAAAAGAGAGAAAAGAGAGAACTCAGAGGAGTACGGCGGTCGGCCGGCGCGTGAGCGTCCGTGCCGCCGCCGGAACCTTTTTTCTTTTAGAAAAATGATAAGGTTCTTGCTTTCCTTTTAGTAGATCGAGTAATAATTCCGGGAGATGGAGGCTATCTCAGATCCGTCGCCGCCGGCCTTTTGTCTCCGTGGCGGGGAAGCTCCTTCAGTTCCGCCGTCATCGGCTCTGGTTTCCGGGGGGTGAAGGCTTCCAAAGCTTTGCGTCGCCGGCTTTAGGTCCCTAGTCTCTTAGGGTTTTGTTTTATTTCGGGTTTGTTCATGGTTCGGGTGTTTTGTGGGTTCGTCGGAGGAGGGAGAAGTTCTCAGGCGGAAAGGGTGTCGATGCATGTGTTATTTTATTGGAGGTCGGCGGTTATCGGTGGTGGATGAGATCTCGCCTCGGCGATTGACTCTCTCCAGTTTTAGAGACCCAAGATGGTTTGAGTAGAAGATGGGCGGAGCTTTTGAGGTCCGGCGTGGTCGGACGATCGGTTGTTTGGATCGCCGGCGGTAAAGAGAAACGGTGGTGACTCGGAGTCTTCGCAACACGTGTACCCCTCGACGGCGAGGATGGCAACACGTGGCCAAGTATCAGTAAGGCTGATATGTGAGGCGGCCGTTGTCTTTCGCGTTTAGTGTCTAGGGTTTTCCTCAAGTTGGGCCCGGAAGTTTTGGCCCAATTGAGAAATGTGTGTTACCCGTTTGATGTATCTGGGCTTTTGTATCTTATTTTCTTGTACTGGGCTTGGCCCGTTTTTAATTTTAAAAAACATTTCGATGGAAAAAAAAAAAAAAAAACAACTTACGTATGAACGAGAGTACACGAGGGAAGTTTTAGGAGATCATTACAGTGAATCAACTTTGGGTTTTCATGTTTTGTTTTTACGTTTACTATTAATACATTCATATACAATACATATTGTCTCCAGTTCGACAAAATAAAAAAACAGGAACATGAGATTTTGCAACGACTAGATACGATCAACGACAATACAAAGAGCAGAATGAGAAATTCCATTTGAAACTGACAACTGAGAGTATCCATGACCACGGACGAGTAACGAAGTTCGAACTTGGCAATCCCCACAATTTTTTAAGTAAAACATATGAACCAATGAGAAGAGACAGAGAGAAGAACAAGGGTATTTTTATAATAAAAAGCTTATTCCTCAAACTCATGCATGTGATCCAGAAGATAGTTTGCAGCCAACTCTTCGTTCTTGTTGCACGCAAAGAACACTTCCAACACCAATGCTCTCTCAAATCCCATCGCTTCCAGCTGCAGTTTTTGTTTTAATTATCAAGTTAATGAATCAGTAAGAGAGTGAAGAATGCGAGAGGAAAGAAACGAAACATACCCTTTCAATTGCATCCCGTTCCTCAGGTGTGACCTGTATCGCCTGTGGCTGTGGCATTCCTTCGCCGAAGAGGTTGGCGCTGAATAACACAGTGCACAAATTAACCAAAAGAATCACTGTTTAAGTAATTGAAAGCCTCACAATTTTGGTTTTTATATGTATGTTACATACGAATCATAATCGTAAGAGAACAAGGATTATACATACCCTTCTGCCCCTCCTTCAACGGGTTCATTGATTAAACGTAAGAAATCAGCTTGATGTTCTTGAATCAACCGCATCAAGTTTGGGTTTTGCTTTCCCAGTTCCTGAAGCATAGGCTGCAGATAACACATGGACAACATTATTATTCATTTGTAAAGCTATCAAATGACTGAACAATTATTGCAGTTCTTCTGTGAATTGGATAGACATACCTGCAGAACTTGAGGGTTTGCTTGCACCATTGCACGCAGAGCTTGGAACTGATACACACCAGAATAAACAACAATAAACAAGTCGCACATTGATAGTCTTATATGCTCTTCTTGTAAGCAAGTAGAAAAAAACAGCTTATACCTGTTGGCTGTTGCGCAGGAAGTCAAGTGTTCCACCACCAGGGTTTGCTCCAACATTTGGCAACCCCTGCCAAACATAAACGTCGATTACTACAACATACCCAATGATGATCAAAAGTTTTAAATGAAACAAAGTATGCTTCTTTGATCTCCAAATTTATTACTTGTGGGAAGAGATCTAACGGATTTGCATTAGGACCAGTAGCAGGTGCCGCTGCAGGTTGCTGAGCCTGTGCTGGAGGATTTGCTGGCTGCCCACCACTAGCTGGAGCACGAGCAACTGGTGGAACTTCAGCTTGCTCGGGGATCCCCTAATGCATAAACATAAGTGTTTAAAATATGTAAATTATCATCTAGCTTTAGTGTCACTAAAAACAATAGCCTATAACAGTGACAAAGAAGAAGATTAAAGGCCTAGTGATCAAGATCATAGGACTCAGCATCTACAGCAAGAAAATACAAAATAGGACTCACAGAGTAAAGATATTCCACAGCTCTTTCAGGGTTGTTAAATGCAGCACGCAGTGCACGGACGACAGTGTCCCGATCCCAGGCTCCTCCACCCATGTCCAGAATCTGCAGAATGGTACTCTCTAAATTACTTCCAGCGGCCAAGTTCGATGCTGCTTGTCCGTACACATCACCCTGAGACCTACATTAACCAAAAGAAACAAATATAAGAGTAGGCCAATATCTGAACTAAGCAGACATTCGAAGGACTACATATATATATATAGTAAATATGCTAACCCTGCAGGAGTTGATTCGGGTGCAGGAGTGCTTGCTGGTGGAGTAGTAGAAACAGATTCAGGTACAGGTGCAGCCACAGTTTCAGTGGCAGCTACAGGCGCTGGTGCAGCTGCAGCTGGTCTGCACAGATTTAGGAAGATTAGAAATTTAGAAGGAGAAAATCGCAATTAGTATATAGAATAGATACATATTTTAAGATAAAATTTTAAGAAACTTCCAAGCAGATAATATTTGCCCATTAAACTCACATTGCTACAGAAGCTGGAGGCTGTGTTGATGAGGTAGGCATCGACTTAGCCTAAACCAATTCCAAAGTAAGATCATTCAATAAACAAGTTTTAGCATCTCATTGTTTATGTCATGCTATAACACCAGAACCAACTCACCTGCACTGTAGAACCAGAAGATGCACTAGACGATCCAGTTGAGGAAGGTTTACTCTACATGTTTCAACCCCATAGAACACAAGTCAAAATTAGGTAATCAAAGAACTAAAAGAAAACAAAACAAACACTTTAGTTTCCTAAGATCGAAGCTCACCTTGGCCATCATAATGACAATGAAACTGTTCTCAGCGACCTTGTTCTCCTCAATGGTGGTCTCATCTTTAAGCACTTTCCCTTGGTGAATAAGCATGAGTTTCGCAGCAGGATACACGTCTGCTCCCTGCACAGTCTCTATGTTCTTCTTCACATCAGCAACCTGAATTTAAAATATTCAAGAAAATAGTCAAAAACATGGAACCTTGACCACAAAACTTTATTCAATTACATCTACAACCAATAAGCTAGCAACCTGATATATGAGAATCAAACACGCATTCACTACAACCAGATAAAATTAAAAACAGCAATCATAGTGACGATGCCTAACAAGTTCCAATTAAAACACGCGATAGTCAGCTCAGCAAGTAACTATATAGCACCAAAACCGTCTCTAAATCAAAGAGTCAGATACTAAACCGGATCAAAAACCGCATCGGATTACGGAACTAAACCGTCTCAATTAACGATTAAGAAAACTATCTACAGATTTTTCTCATACCGAATCCTCAGGTTTTACTTCGATCTCGAAGTGAGTTCCCTTGAGAGTTTTCACAAATATCTTCATCTTCGGAAAAAGAATCCCCTTAGTAGTGACCGATCCTCAGGCGAAACTGAGCTCAGATCGATCGCAGCTGGCAATCGCAATAACTTGGGGAGAAGGCGAGTAGGTAAAAGATGATGCACACGAAATGTAGCCCCTACCTTGGTGGTTCCCTCGATATCTCCACTACTGGATTGTGGCCCAAGAAGCACATGTCTTGGTACTTTCCACTCTGCCACGTCATACGTCATTAGGCCACTTAAAATATGCCACGTCATGTTGACAGCTTCCGGATTACAGCTGTTAATAGATAGGCCCAACAACTTCTAATGTTTAGAAGATAGGCCCATAGTGCTTTTACTATTTAGAAGATAGGCCTAAGCCAACAATATTTACTAAATGGGTAGGCCGTTTTCGGCTTTTCTATTGTTTTTGCTATGGTTTGGTAATGGAAAAAAATAAAATAAAACAGAACGGTAATAATCACTTTATCCAAATTTAAATTTATCTCTGTAAATAAGTTTGTACATGCACTATTTTTTATCACCAGAGGAAGTACAAACTCAAAAAGGAAACATAGAGAGAAATACAAAAAAGAGTTATCGGCCCAGTTTGATGCTACAGCTTGGCCCAGCCGAGCCGAACGAAGCCGACGCGAGGCAAAACTACAAAGGAAAAAAGTTAGAGCTTAAGCTCAGTCTTACACGGGATGTCCTCCTGACACGTGGCGAACGCGCCGATCTTTCTCTTCTTAAGAGGCACCACGTTACACGCATGCGACACCGGCTCGAGCCCTAATGTTAAGTCAAGCTTTATCTCGCCGGAGCTCTGCACAGCCGGCGGAGAGAACGTCATCACCTCCGAGATATTGCTCTCTCCTTCCTGAGCAGCCACGACTTCAGACTGGTGGCTCAACGACGACACGTGGCTAGCCTCTTTTTCCTCCGATTCCGACGGTTTAGCAACACCGGCGACACGTTTAGCGCGGCGAGGTTTCGGCCGTTTGAGATCGGTTGAGCCAGTAGCTGCTGCCGCAGCTACGGCGGCGGAGCTCTCATCCTTGAATATATGTCGGATGTCGTACATTTTCAGCGGCGGGCCTTGGCCGTTGGTGGCCGCATCTGTGGCCATCTCTGTGATCGGTTCACCTTTCATCACCGCCTCCACGGCGGCTTGGCAAAGCTGCCAGTTTCCCGACCATAACAAACCAACCGAACCGTAGATCGGATTCACAATCCTCCCACAAGCTTCATGCAACAACGATCGGAAAATCCCTGCAAATTATAACGCAAAGTTCGTTAACCTTAAATGACCTTTCGTCTCTCCACTAAAGATGACTTTAATGAAAAAAAAAACAACTCACCAGGACGAAGGTGATCGGGACCGGCGTTGATGAGGTTCATGAGTCCAGCACGGCCATAGAACTTGGCGAGAAACACCGTTGCGTTTGCTTGCGCTTCAGGCGATTTGATCCAAGACAAACACGGTCGTATACTACAATCATCACTACACCCTTTTCGAAGAACTCTGCATCCATTACAGCTCATCCGCATCTTGTTTTGTCTTCTAGACTCTGTTTCGTAAGATTTCTTGGGAGATTTTTGTAATAAGGACGGATTGAGATTCACTAATTATATAAGAAAGATGTTGATTGAGTTTGTTAGATAATAAGCCCCCGGGTTTTTGGAAGCTGAGAGATGAAACCAAGGTTAATAAGAAGAGAGAAGACAAATAAAAAGAAGCTGTTTTGCTAAACACGCCGCGGTTTTTTTTTTCCGGATTCAACGTTTTAATCCTTGTCTTTCTTCCCCAAATTTTGTTTCTTGTCCACTCTCAACCCCCACGCGTGTGCCGTACACGTGTTAGTACATTTAATTATGAATTTAAATCAATTATTCAAAATCTGGTATTTAGTTACTTTCATCCAAAATATTTAATATGCAGCGTGGATATTAGATCATGGAGTACTTTATTTGAGAGAGCATCTGACAAGTTTATAATGCTAAAAAAAAAAAAAAATAACATAATTTCACAAATTATTATAAACAATCTATCATCAATCAATTAGTATTATCCTTTTGAGTTCGTGCCTTTAACGCTCGCGCGTCAGAAAATTTGGTCGAATCGCCACGTTTGAGCCAGATAGGATTTGAGGAAGATGGGACCCACATTGAACTCCTGGTTTTCTGGAAATGAACCCGTTTTCGAATACTGCTTTATTATTGTCCGAAAACTAGCGCCTGGTTTCTGGTTTTCGGTTTTCCGGGTTTTGATATTTTCTTCTTTGTGACTGTGGGCGGATCTCTGTGTCGCCGACGGTTTTGTTCAGAAAAAAGAAAAGTAAATCTTATTTACCTTTGGCTTAATTAAGACTACCAAAATTCAGCTTTAATATGATTTCATTAGTTTGAAACTTTGCACATTTGAGATAGTTGAGAAGTGGATTCTGTAATGTGATTTTTTGAAAATTATTGACAGATCATTATGTATATAATAAATGAAAATAATCGTTTTGTCATCTGAAATTTGCATAAGAAAATAGTTTGAGATCTTGTAGTTATTGTGGTTAGGTCACCATTGCATACATACATATTACATCGTCATGTGTTACAGTTCATATACATGTCGAGCTTTACAAAATTACATTTTTACAAAGATTGAGAACCTCTCTGAAAGAAGAACAAACACTCCAAAGTGGTTTGATATGTTACAGTGAGAATAAGGATAACACATCTTAATTTACGGTATATATACACAATATTGATCTCAAAGCCTTAACTAAGGATGTTGACTGATCTTTTTAACTCTTCTTAATATTCAAAAAACATATAATCGAAAAAGGGATTATGGATTTTATGAATCTCTGCTCCTTCTTCTAAGCCATGGCAGGTATGCTTGAGTTTTGGCAGTCCCTGTTTAAGCAATCGAATCCCTTTACTCTAACAGAAGCAGGCTTAATCCCAAACTTCACTCGACCACAGCTTCCTCCTTTGACACGAGATGGAGATGGGAGGAATGGTGAGATAGGGTTGAGTTTGTTATCTCCAAATCGTGCATCTTGAGCTAAAGGGTTTGATACTCTGCTCGGGGGAGACCCGAGGAAAAATGGAGGTGATGAAGCTACACCAGATAATGTTTCTTCCTACAGAGAAAGAACAAGACAAGAGAATCAAAGTTTAGATACTGAATCCTTTCCGTATCTGACTAAAGATTCAATCTACATAGGCAAACCATTCTGTAGAGAAGAAGCAGAACAAAAACAATAATTCAAGCAGGTGAAATCTGATGAATCCATTATAAATATGGATTAAACAACTTGAAGCAACTATATAGTCTAGTGTTTTGATACAATACAAAGAAACACAAATCGACGAAGAATGGTGCAAAGTCTAATAGTTCAAACAAAGGAAGACAAGGGATTGTTTGATTTCAATACACCAAGTTCAAAGAAGGAGACAAACCTTTCTACGAATGATGATGTCCAAAAGATCAGCCCCAGCTTTACAATCACTTACATCAGCTGCTCTGGATTGACTGTTAAAATCCCAAACAAAGCATATAGTAAAATCAGCATTTAGTATTGCAAAAAACAAAAACAATATGATCTCTGTGGATAAAAAGACAAAAGGAAGAGGCTTTATGATGATACCTTGAATGTAATAATCTAAACGGATGAATAACGTTATTAGAGAGAATGACACGGCGAGGCTTAGGACAAACAAGAGAGATAGGATCAGAGGAGACAGGAACAACAAATCCTCTAGATTCGAAGGCGTTCTGCTGGAGGCTATAATGATTCATCTTCGAACCACTTTTGTCTCAAGCGAAACACAATGGAGATATCAGAACAATCTGAGGGACGGGTAATAATAAAAAAAAAAAAGGATCATTTCGAAATACAGAGAGAGATTGGGTATAAAACAGAATGTTCAGAAACAGAATACGTTGACCAGAATAAACCAGTTTCATTGAGACGTATTGAGTGGACTATATAAACAGCAAACTTTCGTACGAACAAGATAAGGATTTTGAACGTTTTAAAATTTACAACAAACCCGTTTACGAGAAGAAACAAAAAACTAACTTTGATCTGTCATTTACGCTATTATTAAAGGAACTTGGAGAAGAAAAACGAAAGAGGGAAGTACTACTACCTTACGAACTTTTTGACGAAAACGCGGCGATAAGGGTGAGCGAAAAGTAGAGAAACAGAGTGGCTGTGAATAATAAGCACTTTATTATATTAAGACGACGATGAGATAAAGGTTTTGTGTCACGAAACTATGTCGTTTCCGCCAGAAAATTATTCAACTTTGTTTGTTCTCGCCGTCGTTATTCCGTAATTTATGACTCCGAATGGTAACTGCGGTTTGAGCGGTGCGGAACAAGTGGTTTAACTGCGGTGCATGTTTAACAGTTATAAAAACGTATAGATATATGATATATGTAGAAATTTTTGTTACTGTTTAACTGCGGTGCAGAGCGGGCCGGTTCGTAACATTCAAAGCCATATAAACTAAAATCATTGGCAAGTTGTTAATTGTGTAAAGAAACCATCAAACATTTTTTTTTAAATTTTATTTGTTGGGTTTAGAATGTTCAATTACGTCTATTTCGTAAGACTTGTGAGAATATATTGTAATTGTTTATTATGATATACTGTGGGTCTCTAGTTCTTAATGCTTTTCACGTTTTAAATGTTTACAGTCCCCTTTAAGTAATCTCCATTATCTTCTAAACAGGGTTATCGTCATCATCCCAACTCCAAAAGACTTTGACCAATTACTTTGGCCTATTGGGTTAAGCTCGAAATATGTCTATTTGGCCCATTAGCTATAGTAACCTATCAGCGGCCCAGTTAAGGTAATAGCATCAGCCCTGAGAAGATCCAGACCGTCCAAAATAGGGATCTCAAAAGAAACCCTTACTATTTAAACCTCTGCTTCACCAGATTCGCGTCGCCTCTCGAACACGAAGCTCTTTAAGCAGGAAGCCGTAAACCTCTTTTCACCACCTTCCAGTGTTCTTCGTCGTTGCTAACTGGTACGCTTCACTATACTATTCTGGAGGCTAATCGTCGTTTTTCTTAATCTAATTGCATACTCTGTTATTAGCTTTAGTGAGAGCTGTAATTCATGGGTTTTATTAGGGTCACAATTTAATTGATCTGCTTAATGATGTTAGCTTTTGTAACCAATTGAGAAATGTAGCTCATTCTTTTGCGTTGAAGCTATCAAAATGTTGATTGGGTTATTTGTTTCTGTGTTTATTAAATTGTTTTAGAATCTGCAAAGATGTTCTCTGCTCAGAACAAGATCCACAAGGACAAGGGTGTCGCACCAACTGACTTCGAACAGGAAGTTGCTCAGGTTCTCTCTTCTTTCTTAAACCTTGTGAATGTGTTTTTTATTGGTTTCCTTATTGATTTATTTTAACTGCAGGCTTTCTTTGACTTGGAGAACACCAACCAGGAGTTGAAAAGCGACTTGAAAGATCTCTACATAAACCAAGCTGTGTAAGTTTTCATTTAAAGAGGCTGTAAAGATCTTAACTTTTGCTGAAATATCTCCTTTTTTTTCTATTTTGTGCAGTCAGATGGATATCTCTGGAGGCCGCAAGGCAATTGTGATCTATGTCCCATTCAGACTGAGGAAAGCCTTCCGCAAGATCCATCCTCGTCTCGTCAGAGAGCTCGAGAAGAAGTTCAGTGGAAAAGACGTTGTCTTTGTTGCCACCAGAAGAATCATGCGCCCACCTAAGAAAGGCTCAGCTGTTCAGAGACCACGCAACAGGACTCTCACTTCCGTCCATGAAGCCATGCTTGAGGACGTTGCTTACCCTGCTGAGATTGTTGGAAAGCGTACCAGATACCGTGTTGATGGCACCAAGATCATGAAGGTAATGAAAAATCTAACGTTTATTGATCTTTTCATAGCTTTAGCCTCTTAGCTAACATGTTTCAATTTTTGGCAGGTCTTCTTGGAGCCTAAGGAGCGGAACAACACTGAGTACAAGCTTGAGACAATGGTTGGTGTCTACAGGAAGCTTACAGGGAGAGATGTTGTTTTCGAGTACCCTACCATAGAAGGTTGAAGAGATGAATGTTTGATTCTTTTTTTTGTCGGATAGAGAGCTTTTTGATTCTGTTTTTGAGTAAAAACTCTTTGCAAAAGATTTTTCTTGTTTAAGTTGTTGCATCTCAGTCTTCCTCAAAACTTGTGTTTAAACAATAGCTTTCTTCTGTTTCTCCAAATGATTCACTGTTTAAAATATATATATCTCAAAAAAAATTCTCATTGAATATAATTTCTTGGCACAAGGTTGACATAGATACATTAATCTATTATTCACTCATGCTCTGTACAGCTTTAACTCAGATGAAGAAAATAGATCTCAGTATCTACAGGCACAAAACATGACATCTCAGACATTAGGATTTCAGGAAAGCCCTGAAACTCCGAAATGAAAACTCAGTAACTACATTGTCTGAAGTATGCATGAGGCTTATACCTTGGTGCAAACGAGCCCCATGCATACTTAGAAATGGATCTCTCCATTTGCTGGTAAGAATGACAAATGTTTAGAAGAGATCGCGTGCTTTGCCGACGGATTTAAGTTAACGTCCGTTGTTTTGTTTGTGGGCCGATTCCTAGCTGTCCACGTCGACTGTCACGATGACTCGCTGCTCTCCAGGTATCGAATGCTTTTGCACTAGACTAGTTTGGGCTTTATATTATTAGCCCATTTAAGTATCATGGGTCCTAGTTTTTTTGAGTGGTTCTGACAGCGCGTGACTCTTTTTTGTTCCACGTGCGGGGGGACTTCGTGTGTCTGAACTCCGTCGGGAATTAAATGAACTCCTACTTTTGTCTCTACACCAAATATCCTCGTACTTCTTTTGCATTTATAATCCCATGTCTTTTGATATTTTCCAGTTTTCACCCAAATATTATACTAATCACCAACTCATACCCATTTTTCTTTTTAAAACTTAAAACAAAGTGCATACACCCATCCACTACATCTTCAAAAATAAAATATACTAATTTTGGATTCAAAATTTTGACTCGGATTAGTTTTTTCTACAAAAAATGACTATATTTGAACACTAATTTGATATATAAGTTAAAATCTTGAATGATTCTAATACAAAAAAATTCGAGACCAGTTTTTGAAAATCCAATAACAGCCATTTCCTTTTCTCAAAACGTGTTTTAGACTTTTAGTACAAAATCTTGAATATTTCATATATTTCGTTAAACCAATATACCTAGTGTTGTGGGTTAATAGTCGCTCTATACAAAATACAAGGTCCAAATTGTAAATATAAGGAAGAAGTACAGTTATTTCGATAAAAAACAGTGTGCCACTGCCAACGAAACAGTGTGCGCGAGATTTGGGATGACTTGTTCTCTGTGTGCGGGCATGCACGAGCACAGTTGACTCGATCTCGTTCAGTTCAGGAAAAGGTTAAACTATAAAAAATCAATCCGGCGGTGGATCGCCAATTTCTCAGACGGCGAATTGATACTAAAATGGCGGTGGATAATGCGTCGTATCTGATGCAGTTTGTGGACGAAACCTCGTTTTACAATCGCATTGTTCTCAGTCACCTCTTGCCGGCGAGCCTGTGGGAGCATTTACCACATTTTCTCCAGACATGGCTAAGGAACTACCTCGCCGGAAACTTGCTTTACTTCATCTCAGGCTTTCTCTGGTGCTTCTACATTTATTACCTCAAACTCAACGTTTATCTCCCTCAAGGTAACTGTACTTTTATTACCTAACTTAATTGTCTGATTGGTTCTTGTCTTTTTTTTTTTCAATTTTAGGTTGTTCTTTTTTTTTTTTGTCTTTAGATGCGATTCCGACAAGAAAGGCTATGCTTTTGCAAATCCACGTGGCAGTGAAGGCGATGCCTTGTTACACTCTGCTTCCAACCGTCTCTGAGTATATGATCGAAAGTGGTTGGACCAGATGTTACTCTAGTATAGGCGAACTCAGCTGGTTCCTCTACTTTGTTTCTATCGCGACCTATCTTGTTTTAGTTGAGTTTGGTATTTATTGGATGCACAGAGAGCTTCATGACATTAAGCCTCTTTATAAGCATCTCCATGCCACCCATCATATCTACAACAAGCAGAACACTCTTTCTCCCTTTGCCGGTAAAGTATATTTTAATTTCTAGTCATGTAAAAGATTGGTTGCATTCAGCACGTTTTGTTTTTTTTTTTGTTCAGGGCTTGCGTTTCACCCAGTAGATGGGATACTTCAGGCAGTACCGCATGTGATAGCTCTGTTTATAGTGCCAATTCATTTCACAACCCATCTAGGTCTTTTGTTTATGGAAGCGATATGGACAGCGAACATCCATGACTGCATCCACGGTAACATTTGGCCTGTAATGGGTGCAGGGTACCATACCATACACCACACTACTTACAAGCATAACTATGGTCACTATACCATATGGATGGATTGGATGTTTGGCTCTCTTAAGGACCCTCTTTTAGAAGATGTTGACAACAAAGACATCTCCAAGAAAGCAGAGTGAGAATGCCCTTTTGTTTTGTCTTTCTTTTATAACCCTTTTTTCCTTTCTTCTTCATGTGTCTCAATCTTTCCAATTATTTTGTGTCGAACCATTTACTGCACATTTGCTGTCTAAACGTTCTTCTTTCTTGATTAACAAGTCACCAGCATTGTTGACCATCAGAGAAAAGACTATGCAGTGTAGTCCCTGAACTTCATACGTATTTGGAAAAAGACCCTAGAGAACCAATTCTACATTTGCTGCAAGCTAAAATAACGTTAGTTGCAAATCCTTTCAACAGAAGTTCTGTTTATTACAGAACATTTAACCAAACAATGTCTTTTAACTCTGATAGTAATAAGAACATGAGGCTGAATATAAGTTGGGGGTGTAGTCTTGTAAATAGTCTAAATACCATGGCATATATTATATAAAACAATTACACGTGTTTCAAAAAATAAAGATAAACAAATTACACAAAGCTTTGAAGACTTGACATCTAGCGATTTAGACGCAGAATATTATCTCTCTCTCATAAAACGCATTATCAGAGGTTGACTTTCCCACGGCGGATACATGGCGGCAGAGAATGAGTTTCTTACTCAGTTCGTCGACGAGACAACGTTTTACAACCGGATCGTCCTGAGTCACCTCTTGCCGGCGAATCTATGGGAGCCTTTACCACGTTTCCTTCAAACATGGCTCCGGAGCTACCTCACCGGAAACTTATTTTACTTCATCTCCGCCTTCCTCTGGTGCTTCTACATCTATTACCTTAAACGCAATGTTTACATCCCCGAAGGTGACTATTTTAGTTTCCTGCTTTTGTTGTTTTCATTTAAGGTTAAAGTTCCTGGTTTCCAATTTAGATTCGATAGATGTATTTGTTTAACTCTCTTATGTATCTTATGTCCCATCAAAATTCTTGATATGAAATCTTGAAATCTTTTATTCTCATAAATTTTGAGGTAGAGTGTACTCCCTTCATTTCTAAAATAAAGATTTTCTAGATTTATATTTTTGTTCTACAAATATAAAATTTCTAGACTTCCAAGTTATTTTCTAGGTAGAGTGTACTCCTTCTGTTTTGAATACATGATGTTTTACTAATTTTTATGTTGTTCCAAATCAAATTTTATTTTAATTTTTTATGTAAAATTTATTAACAATTAATGTTATATGACCAATGATGGTATATCTTCTACTTTATTTTAGTTTCACGTAAATTGTAATGTATTTGGTTCGGTTTCGGTTCTATATTTGGATAGCTCAGTTATTTTATTTTGAGATTTTGGTTAATTCGGTTAGTTCGATTCAAAATTTGGTTAGTTTTGTCTGAAGCATTAATAATTTGTCTTAGTTCTGTTTTTGTTTTTAATGAATCTACAATTTACTTCAGATTCTATTCCTACAAGAAAGGCAATGATTCAGCAAATACATGTGGCAGTGAAGGGTATGCCTTGGTACACACTTTTCCCAACTGTCTCCGAGTATATGATCGAGCGTGGTTGGACCAAATGTTACTCTACACTTGACCAATTCAACTGGTTCCTCTGTTTTGCTTACATCGTGCTCTACCTCGTTATAGTTGAGTTTGGGATGTATTGGGTTCACAAAGGCCTTCATGACATTAAATTTCTCTATAAGCATCTCCATGCCACCCACCACATGTACAACAAACAAAACACACTCTCTCCATTTGCTGGTAAGTCACACCCTCTAATTTCAAAACACACTCTTTTCCATCCATTTACTTAAAAACGTTTTTGATTTTTTTTCTCAGGGTTCGCGTCCCATCCATTGGACGGGATACTTCAGGCTGCACCACATGTGATAGCTCTGTTCATAGTGCCGGTTCATCTCATAACGCATATGAGTCTTTTGTTTTTGGGAGGGATGTGGACAACGTGCATCCATGATTGCATCCATGGTAATATCTGGCCTATAATGGGTGCAGGGTACCATACCATACACCATACTACATACAAGCATAACTATGGTCAATATACCATTTGTATGGATTGGATGTTCGGCACCCTTGAGGTTCCTTCTGTAGCCGAAGATAACGGCTTAGATCAGAAAGCTAAGTGTGATTAATGTTCAAAGTTCACTTGTGGGTGTCAGTCTCTTTTTTTTTTTGTAGAAAATAGTAAACTATATATACTTTATGGTGAGGTTGCTAAAGATATAACACTATGTAAGATGCATAGTTTGTCTTTTTCAGTTAAGGTAGGAAATCTTTAAAAAAAGATGATGCAGTGTAGTATAGCCCCTAAAGTCTAAATCAGGTAAACGTTCTTCTTTCTTGTTTAACAAGTCACCAGCATTATTGACTATCAGAGAAAAGATGATGCAGTGTAGCCCCTAAAGTTTATACATATTCAGAAGAAGACCCTAGAAAACCAATTCTATGGATATGGAGCTTCGAAGAATTTGTTGTGAATCTGATTCATCTCTTCTGATCAAGGCGCTGCAGACGAATGTCATGATCATGGAAATCTACGGTATCGTGGCGGATATCAATGAACTAATTCTTGCTTTTGATTCTGTTTCTTTTCGTTGGATTTCTAGAGAGAAAAACATGGAAGCTGATCTGTTGGCTAAGAATTGTCTAGCTGATGAACAAGTATTGTATGCTTTAAATGTTACCTAACTCTCTGAATGAGTAATGAATGTTCGTGTTTCAAAAAAAAAAAATACTTGCTGCAATCCACTTTTACAAATAACGTTAGTTGCAAATCCTTTCAACAGAAGTTCTGTTACAGAACTACCAGCAGAACTTCCAGCCAACATAATGGCTTTAACTCCAATAATAAAAACATGGGGCTGAATATAAGTTTGGGATGTTGTCTTGTAAATACTTCTTAATAAATGTTTGAAAGTAACGTATAAAGCAAGGAACATGAGCAGAGATAAACAATTCACAAAGCGTTAAAGTCCCTCCATCTAGCGATTTATACGCAGAGATTCGCTCTCTCTCTCTCTCTCTCTCTCTCTCTCTCTCTCTCTCTCTCTCTCTCTCTCTCTCTCTCTCACACACACACACACACACACACACACACTCATAATACGCATTATCAGAGTTTTAACTTTCCCACGGTGGATACATGGCGGTGGACAATGGGTTTCTTAGTCAGTTCGTCGAGGAGACTACGTTTTACAACCGTATCATCCTGAGTCACCTTTTGCCGGCGAGCCTGTGGGAGCCTTTACCGCATTTTCTCCAAACATGGCTCAGGAACTACCTCGCCGGAAACTTACTTTACTTCATCTCCGGCTTCCTCTGGTGCTTCTACATCTATTACCTTAAGCTCAACGTTTACATCCCCAAAGGTAACTTTACTTTTAATTTTCTGTTTTTCTTGTTTTCATTTATGTGGTCAAATTTTGTAGTTCTTGATGATTTTTGAGCTAAAATGTAGTATATTATAATCACCTTGAAAATGAAAAAAAAAAAAAAAATCCCAACTGGACTGCACTTTTATGTAGTGAAAATTTTCATAAATGCTTAATTCTATTACATTCCTCAAATTATTCACCAGTTAATATGAAAAAAATATAATTGATATTCAAATTTCATTCTATAACATTCCATGCCATTTCAGAAAGAAAAAACATTTCTTTGAGAAATCATTCCAAGTAGAAAATATTGAAATAGATGAAATACTAATTCCATTCCATTATATTTAATAATTATTTAGTTCATCCTTTTTTTTTACTAGTTACCAGTTATTAGAGGGATCATAGTTTTTTATTTCCTTTAATTTGTCTCAGTATTGATTTTTTATTTATTTAATAATCTACCATTTGCTTCAGATTCAATTCCTACAAGAAAGGCGATGATTCTGCAAATACATGTGGCAATGAAGGCTATGCCTTGGTATACACTTCTTCCAACTGTCTCCGAGTATATGATCGAGCGTGGTTGGACCAAATGTTACTCTACACTTGACCATTTCAACTGGTTCCTCTCTTTGGTTTACATCACACTCTATCTTGTTTTGGTTGAGTTTATGATTTATTGGGTTCATAAAGAGCTTCATGACATTAAGTTTCTCTATAAGCATCTCCATGCCACTCATCATATGTACAACAAGCAAAACACACTCTCTCCATTTGCTGGCAAGTCACACTCTCAAGAACTCTCTTTCAAAACACACTCTCTCCATTTACTTAAAATGTTTTTGTTTTGTTTTAGGGCTCGCGTTCCATCCTTTGGACGGGATACTTCAGGCAGTACCGCACGTGATAGCTCTGTTCATAGTGCCAATTCATCTCATAACACATCTGAGTCTTTTGTTTTTAGAAGGGATATGGACAGCGAGCATCCATGATTGCATTCATGGTAACATATGGCCTATAATGGGTGCAGGGTACCACACCATACACCATACTACATACAAGCATAACTATGGTCATTATACCATTTGGATGGATTGGATGTTTGGCACCCTCAAGGTTCCTTTAGCCGAAGATGACAACGAGAAAGCAAAGTGAGATTAATGTTTCAAAATTCACATTCTTTTCCCTTGCATGCATGTGTTGTTCTTCTCGTGAGTCTTAAAAGCTTTGTAATCACTTTGTTGGAATAAGAAACATGACTTGCACTATTTGCTGCAAAGTTTCTGACTTTTCTTTTAATTTTCAATTCTAAAATGTTGTGTATTTAGACTTATATGGTAGGTGAGGCTGCTAAAGATATAAGCTTATGTATGAGGCATAGTTTATCTTTTTTTCAGCCGTTAACAAATTTTATTTCTCCTTGAAAACTATCATATAGTACCATGTTTATATGAAGTTAAGACTACTTCATTCTATACATCTATCTATTAAATAAAAGTTAAATATCAGCTTCCTCAGGAAAACCAAGTATTGGTGTCTAATGGTTAAACGTGCATTGATAAACAATAAACTAAATTTAATCATGGTTTGGATCATTGGATGTGAGCTGATTTCGAATTTTGAACTTATTAGAGGGACAAATAAATTCAAACTTTGATTTAAAAGGAGAAACAAATATTTTACTTTTATTTGATGGGTATACAAAATGTAGTATTAATTCCGCGTGAACATTGTGTTATATCATAGTTCTGAAAGAAATAAATTATTAAAATTTAAGTTAAGGTAAAAGATTTTAAGTTAAGGTAAAAAATCTGTAAGGTAGAAAATTAGAAAACAAATCAATTTTTTTTTTAATTTAAGCTCTAATTGCAACACAAATACAGTATAAAGCTTCTATCTGTATAAAAATGTGTTTCATCATGAGTTGCAACAAGACGCGTGCTGCTCTCTCTCAATCTCTCTGTTTCATCCGCCGTGAAAATAGAAACACACCCCCTTTTTTTTTTTAACTAACCCACGTTTTCTTCCTTACCATCAAAAACAACTCATACGGCGAATCGACCAGACTCAGTTTTTTTTTTAAACTCCTCGTTTTCTGCTTTTTCAGACACGAGATAATCGAACAGAGAGTCAGGTAATTTTCACTCTCTAATTCTGTTTTTTTAAAAAAGATCTATTTTTGTATAAAGTTAGCTCCTTTGACATGGGGTTTAGTATTTGTGTCGACATACAAAACATTTAAGATTGCACACTGCTCCCCACTTGTGTAGATTAGATTAGGTTGTCCCACAGAGTCACTATTACTTTGATTACTCTGATGTTGAATTGGGGTTTCATCTACTCATCACGATGGCTTTTACCTGTCTACTTCCCTCTTTCTTCAATCTTAATTCTTCTCCACCAGCTTTAGCCTTTTTTTCTCTTTATTGCTTGCTACTCTTCAACTAACTTTTTTTTTTTTGGGGACTTTTTTAACTGCTACGTTAATACACGGAGTCTGTTCCTCGTTTTGGTGGTTTTTTCCAGGTTTGTCGGTTCTTCTTGCCAATGGTTTTGGACAAAAAAAAAAGGGTTTTAAATTGGTGGTTTTATAATTTTTTTCAGTGTGTGTTTGGTTAATCTAATTGCCGAGTGTTAATTAAACCTTGTAATTTGCAAAGTAAGTGACTCTTGGTTCCGGATTTGATGAGATCATTATCTACTTAATCATGCTTTTGTTCAGTGCAAGTTTTGGCCTGAAGTTATAAAGGATTCATCTCTCATCTTTTGTCTTGTGGTTGGTTCTGTGTATGGAGTTCTTTGTAGATATAGGTTTCTTATAAACTTTAGTTTCTAGCTTGGACATGGGAATGGTTATTGTATTAGAACAAAAACAATTAGTTATGGCAATGCCAGATTTAGCTTTTACCAAAAGAATGAGCTGTGAATTATAGAATTAGTAAGTCGTTAGAAACGTTGTCCGTGGACAGAATATAGTAAGTGGTTAGGAATGTTTCTTCATTATTTTATTGTGGTAGTTCTCTGTAAAAAACTTTTTGCCCGGACCAGTTTGTGATTATTGAGATTTTAGGCTGTAACAATCCGGGGGACCTGAGATTTCAAGAAACTGCTGATAATTGAGTCTCACCATCTGACATTCAACTCATAGTAACCTTATAGGTAAAGAGGTACCTACCCCTAACTGTATTTGTCTTTGGTTGTTCTTGAGTTCATGTTATTTGATTAATATCATATTTAAATGTCTCCAAGCAGGACATGATGAGAGAGGCGCACCAAAGCACTCACACCGTGAGGTCCCATGGAATGACACTCGCAAGAACTCACATGCATGACTGGATCATACTCGTACTACTTGTTATCCTCGAGTGCATCCTCCTCATAATCCACCCGTTCTACCGCTTTGTCGGTAAAGACATGATGACTGATCTAAGCTACCCTCTAAAGAGCAACACCGTACCTATCTGGTCTGTCCCGGTAAGCAAGCTTCCTCACTAACTCAAAGCTATTAACATTGACTCCATACATTTTTTTCACAACCATAACATATCATTCCTTTCCTTCAGGTCTATGCGATGCTGCTGCCACTGGCGATCTTCATCTTCATCTACTTCCGTAGAAGAGACGTATACGATCTTCACCACGCGGTGCTAGGTCTGTTGTACTCTGTTCTGGTGACGGCTGTGCTTACTGATTCGATAAAGAACGCAGTTGGTAGACCGCGTCCTGACTTCTTCTGGCGTTGTTTTCCTGATGGCAAAGCTGTAAGTATTACTCCTTCCGTTTCAATATAGATGATGTTTGCACAAATATATAGATAATTTAATTTTATCAAAAAACTGTGTAGCTAATTGTATTTTTTGTTATATCTATTTATAATTAAATAAACTATTTAATTATAATTTAGTGAAACTTTTGAATAAAAAATAGTTTTCGTAATATATGTGCATTAAGGTAAAACATCATGAGAGTACTACTACTGTGTGTTTTAGTTCATGTTCTGTCTCTTGAGTTTTGTTTTTTTGCTTCTCAGGTTTATGATGCTCTCGGAGATGTGATATGTCATGGTGATAAAAGTGTTATAAGGGAAGGGCACAAGAGCTTCCCAAGCGGACACACTTCATGTAATAAGACCAAACCTTTCTTGAGCATTATTAATACAGAACACTAGAAAGAAGCAAAAGAGAGTGAATAGTTTTGGCTATTGTAGGGTCTTTCGCGGGACTAGGGTTCTTGTCGCTGTACTTATCAGGGAAGATTCGAGCGTTTGATGGTAAAGGACACGTTGCGAAGCTGTGCATTGTCATACTCCCTTTGCTAGTTGCAGCTCTTGTTGGTATCTCCCGTGTGGATGATTATTGGCATCACTGGCAAGACGTCTTTGCTGGAGGCTTGCTAGGTTTGCTTGTTTTCACTCTCTACTCAAAAAGTTCAAAACTTGTTTCCCCTTAAAACATCACACCATTGTCTACAATGGCAGGTATTGTGGTTTCTACGTTCTGTTATCTTCAATTCTTCCCGCCACCATATCGCACTGAAGGTAAAAAGAGAATTATTGATTCCTTTTGAGAAGATAGTGTTGTGAATTGAACGATAAATATATGGTTTTTTTTGTTGTAGCTTGGGGACCATATGCTTACTTCCTTGTGTTGGAGGCAGCACGAGCTCAAGCTCAAGCAGCAGAGAATGAAATGGCGCAACGACCGCCTCAGGGAGATAACGGTGAAGAGGAAGACGGTGGGTTTATGGGACTACATTTGGTGGATAATCCGAGTATGAGAAGAGAAGAAGCAGATGTAGAAGCTGGTAGAGTGCCGTCTAGAGGCTGAGATTATACAGAATCACTGAAGCTGGTTTGGTTGAAGCTTAGGACACTTTTGTCTTGTTCTATACATTCTTTTGTTTGCTTTTGGTGTTTGGTTTACTGGTTATACCCCGGTTTTTGTTAAAGTTTACTGCTTTTAATTTGTTCAGTTCAGTTTAATCGAACCAAATGTTAAAGCCAAAACGCTTCTATATCCTCGATGTTATAGATAAACGAAGAAAACGCGATTAAAAGATCATGCGTTTTAGTGAATGGGCCTGTGAAATAAGCAACGAAAATGAATGGCATGGATGAAATAAGAGTATTAAATGGGTCAAATATCATTAGGCCCATGGGCCTGTTAATGTCCATAGTTCGATCATCACGCCCTCTTACTCTCGTTTAAACCTTTCACATTTGTCACAGTATCGTAGCTTCGCAGCAGCATAGAAATAATCGAAGAAACCTCCTTCATTCCATCTTCCATTGATTTGAGTTTCTTCGAGAGGAAAGTATAGAGGAAAATGGCTATGTCTATGGATCGGATCGTCGTTTCGCCTTCATCTTACGTCTGCTGTCTCTCTCAAGCTCGGGGATCCAGATCTTCCGTAGTTTCCATGGCTTCCACGATTCGCTCCGCTTCTACGTGAGTTTTTTTTTCCCCTCGCTTCATTGCCTGATCTGGTGATTTAGATTTGAGTGTCCATCGATGATAAATATCTAGATTCGAATGAAATGAAAATAAACTTCTGATCACTATATATGGTTTAGTAAAAGGAAGCTAAACCAACTGATAACCGTTAATCTAAACCGGAGTATACTATCAGCTAATAATGATTGTTTTGTAGTGTATTCATCTGAAACTCTATTTGGCTTAATTACAGAGAGGTTACTAACGGAAGGAAACTCTACATCCCTCCACGAGAGGTACACGTCCAAGTGAAACACTCTATGCCACCACAGAAGCTGGAGATCTTCAAGTCCTTAGAAGGATGGGCCGACGAAACCCTCTTGACTTACTTAAAGCCCGTTGAGAAGTCCTGGCAGCCGACACAGTGGCGGAGGCAGAGAATAATATTGTTAGGGGCATCTACACTAAACTAAAATATTTACAGTGGGGGCATATGGATTGGGATTAATAATTTACACTAATTTCTTAAATTTTGTTGGGTTCAATGGCCCCCACCTTGTTCTATGTGGCTCCGCCACTGAGCCGACAGACTTTCTCCCGGAAGCTGAGTCTGAAGGGTTCTACGACCAAGTCAAGGAGCTAAGAGAAAGGTGCAAGGAGCTTCCAGATGAGTATTTCGTGGTGCTTGTTGGTGATATGATCACTGAAGAAGCGCTTCCGACTTACCAGACCATGTTGAACACCTTGGACGGTGTTAGGGATGAGACGGGAGCGAGTCCTACTCCTTGGGCGGTGTGGACTAGGGCGTGGACTGCTGAAGAGAATAGGCATGGGGATTTGCTTAATAAGTATCTTTATTTGTCTGGGAGAGTTGACATGAGGCAGATTGAGAAGACTATTCAGTACCTTATTGGCTCTGGAATGGTAAGTTCTTATGTTTCAAGTTCTGAATTGATTTGCTTGATTGATTTGTATTATGTTTTGTAGGATCCGAAAACTGAGAACAACCCTTACTTGGGTTTCATCTACACTTCCTTCCAAGAGAGAGCCACCTTCATCTCCCATGGAAACACTGCCAGGCTGGCGAAAGATCGTGGAGACTTGAAACTTGCGCAGATATGCGGGACCATTGCTGCTGATGAGAAGCGCCACGAGACTGCTTACACCAAGATTGTGGAGAAGCTCTTTGAAATTGACGCTGATGGCACGATCTTGGGATTGGCTGATATGATGAAGAAAAAGATCTCAATGCCTGCGCATTTAATGTACGATGGCCAAGATGATAACCTGTTTGAGCACTTCTCGACCGTTGCTCAGAGGCTAGGTGTATACACTGCCAAGGACTATGCTGATATTCTGGAGTTTCTTGTTGAGCGGTGGAACGTTGAGACTTTGTCAGGCCTTTCTAGTGAAGGACACAGGGCCCAGGTAAATTGCCACCGTTAATATTTTCTGGACTGCTTGGTTTGCTTTGTGTATTTGATCAGGACCTGAACTTGAACTCTGACTCTGTCAATGCCCTTGACAGGACTTTGTATGCGGATTACCTGCAAGAATCCGCAGGATTGAAGAGAGAGCACAAGGAAGAGCCAAAGAAGCAGCCAAAAACGTACCATTCAGCTGGATCTTTGGTCGAGAGATTAGGGCTTGAGCAAACAGTTCTCTTTCAAATTATCCCCAGAGTAAGCCATAAATTTCTTCACCTATGAGGAACCAGTTTTAAGACCACGAAAGTTCATTTGAATATGTTTTGTTTTCCACGGAACATTGTAGATAAAGGTTTGTGGTTAGGTTATGTTTCTTGTTTGAATTAGTCAATGACCGTAAAAGCTGTTTTGAGTGTTTGTAGTGACAGTGTCTCGTTACCAAAGCACAAAACTTAAGAGTTTGCTCTTTATATTTGGTTCTCTTTTCGTTGTATCAGTACCGAATAATGTTCTCTCTCATAAATAAAGAAAGGTTTGTAAACTCAATGATTTTCTCTCTTGCAGTTAATAACTAAACCAAGCCTTGACAGTTTTATTACCACACCAAATATAAAACTTAAGAGAACGTTTTTAATACATTTGAAACAGAGTAAAGTCTAGAATGATACCAGAACTGCAAACAAACAAAGCAATGTGCTTCTTCTTCTTATGTTACCGTCACATTGTAAAAAGAAGAAAGACTTGATTCAAAATTTTGTTTTTTTTGGCTCAACTTTAACTTTCATTCCATCATTTCGTGATAACGAGATTACAATCTTACAAAATTTTCATCATACTTACAATATCAGGATTTAGTATCACCCATGAACACTTAGAATTATCCTATATTATCTGAATCAATCCGATATTTGCATTTTTCACAACTACTAGAACAAGATTCAAAATCTTTGTTTTGCTTTTAAAACATAAGATTTCTTTTTATAGAAATTTGGTTAATTTGAAGTTAGAAAGAAAAAACTATTTGTTTTGCAATACTAGTGCTCCACTTTTATATTCCTTCCAACTATATCCTCAAAATGTATAAAAATAGACATTGAGCGAGAGAGAGAGAAAAGGGTTTTTGGGGTTTAGAATCAGAAACTGCAGCTGAAGATAGTCGCTGTGAGAGAAAGAAGCAATGTGGAGATCCGTCTTATGTCGATCGCAAAATGCCTCTCGTTGTCTCGCCTTTACTCGAATCTCGACGAAGAAGACACATGCTCCTTCGCTAACACCCCTTCCCAGATTCTCATCCTCCGAAAATGCTTCCCCCCGAAACCTCAGGCTCTTCTCCTCGACCCCTACTGAAGAGAAGAACCCATTTTCATCAGCCTCAGAGCTCGCCCACAAAGAATCAAATCCTTCCCATTCTGGGTTCTCCGAAAGTCATGATTTTTATGTAAATGGTGCTGAGATCGCTACAATTGAAGCTTCTGAAGGTGGATCCGTTGCAGAAGCCGAGGAAGCTCAATCTGAGGAAGTGACTCAATTTGACGAGGAAAAGTTTGAATCTTTGCTATCTCTGTTACGAAGTGAAGAGGAGTCTTTGGAGTTTAGTCTGAAGACGCTCGACGTCGATCTAAACTCAGACCTTGTCGTCAAAGTGTTTGAGTCCTCTCCAGGAATCTCAGGTAAGAACTTGATTAAGTTTCTGAAGTGGGCAATTAAGAAAGGTGACATCACTGTCACCACATCGCTTGTGGAATCTCTCCTTGTTGCAATATCTGTCGAGGGACGTAGATTGAACGCTTATGCTTTGTGGGATTTGGTTAAAGAGATTGGTGAGAATGAGAGTGTTTTGAATCTGGAGATAATGAATGAGTTGATAGCACTGTTTGGTAAGCTCGGCAAGTCCAAAGCTGCTTTTGATGTGTTTAGTAAAACAGAAGAGTTTGGGTTTACTCCGAATGAGAAAACTTATTACGTGACGTTGGAGGCGCTTTATAAGCGGTCGTTTATGGAGTGGGCAGGGGCTGTGTGCGAGAAGATGCTCAAGAGTGGTGTGTTACCCGAGGGAGGAGACCAGGTTGGTAACATCATCACTTGGTTTTGTAAGGAAGGGAAAGCTGAAGAGGCTTATTCGGTTTACGAACTGGCAAAGGCGAAAGAGAAGTTGCTGCCTCCTAGTTCTGTTGCTACTCTGATAAGTGCGCTCTGCAAGAACGATGGGACTGTTGCGTTTGCTCAGGAGATGTTGGGAGATTTGTCAGGAGAAGCTAGGAGACAGGGGATCAAACCGTTTTCCGATGTGATACATAGCTTATGCAGGATGAAGAATGTTAAAGACGCTAAACTTTTGCTATTGGATATGATCTCGAAAGGGCCTGCTCCTGGGAATGCGGTTTTCAATTTGGTTGTGCACGCTTGTTCGAGAAGTGGAGATCTTGATGAAGCCAAAGAGGTTTTGAGGTTGATGGAGAGTAGAGGTTTGAAACCAGACGTGTACACATACACTGTTATCATCAGCGGTTATGCTAAAGGAGGGATGATGAAAGAAGCCCAAGAGATGCTAACAGAAGCGAAAAAGAAACATAAGAAGCTTAGTACCGTGACGTATCACACACTCATCCGAGGGTACTGCAAGATTGAAGAGTATGATGAAGCTTTGAACCTTTTGAATGAAATGGAGAGTTTTGGAGTGAAGCCTAGTGCTGATGAGTATAGTAAGCTGATTCAATCGTTCTGCCTCAAAGCATTGGATTGGGAAAAGGCACAGATGTTGTTTGAGGAGATGAAGCAGAAGGGCTTGCACCTCAATGCCATTACTCAGGGGCTAATAACAGCAGTTAAAGAGATGCAATCTGAAGATGTTAATCTACTTGCTGCAGCATAGAACTCAATTCCTTTATTTTGCATTTGTTCTATCAATCTGGAATAGCTTTTGAATGTTATTTTTGTTGGTTTGAAACCCCAAAGGTTTTGTATCCATAAACTGGTGAAAACGTAATCAATAATACATCATTTTTATTCAAAAAATTTAGGAAATTCTGATGACTACTTTGTTCTTCTTGCCTGAAGAGAGAACCAGACCTTTCCCTTCAACAATGTCTCCCTCTTCAACTCTCTTATTCTCATCATCAACTCTCTCATTGTTCATATAAACTCCACCTTGCTTCAACATCCTCCTAGCTGCAGACTTGCTCTCAAACAACCCTGCAGAAACAGACACATCCACAATCGAAACACCAGCGACTCTATCAACAGGCAGTGAGCAAGTCGGTATATCCTCTGCGATTCTCTCAATCAAGTTCCAATCAAGCTTTGTCTCAGCTCCTGGTCTTAAAGCCTCTGTTGCTTTCATTGCTTCCTTCAAACCCTCTTCACCATGTACAAATCTGGTTACTTCTTCAGCGAGCTTCATCTGCACGGTGTTAGGGACATACCCAGGCTTCCTCATCTCATCTTCCAACGTCTTGATCTCATCCAAACTCAGAAAGGTTAGAGTCTTCAAGAAGCGTATCACATCAACGTCTGGAACTGAGAAGAAGTACTGATAGAACTTATAAGGCGACAACATTGAAGGAGATAGCCAGATGGCTCCATCTTCTGATTTTCCAAATTTAGTCCCATCGTTTTTCAGTAGGAGAGGGAACGTTAGCCCGTAGGCAGCTTCTTCGGTTTGGAGTATCTTACGGATCAAATCAGTTCCAGCTGTTATGTTTCCCCATTGATCACTCCCACCTATCTGAACATTAACCCCTTCCTTGTCCAACAAGTGAACAAAGTCATATCCTTGCAGTAACTGATAACTGAACTCCGTGTAGCTCATACCTTGCTCTGACTCTAACCTTTTCTTCACACTCTCCTTTGCCATCATTGGTCCAACTCTAGCAAACCGACCGACGTTTTTCAGAAAGTCTAGCATCGTCATATCTTTCCACCAGTCATAGTTATTGAAAATCACATAAGAGCTAGCATTGCCACCAAGAATCTTGACGAGGATGTTTTTAATCCCGGTTATGTTTTTCTCCAATGTAAGGGCGTCAAGCTCAGGTCTCTCTAGGCTTTTGCCAGACGGGTCACCAACGCGTCCAGTGGCACCACCGATCAAACCAACGGCTTGGTGTCCACATCTTTGAAACCAAGAAAGGACAATGATACCAAGGAGGTTACCCAAGTGTAAACTCTCAGCAGTTGGATCAAACCCGCAGTAGACTTTTAGAGGAGCTACGTTGGGATCAGAACAAGCAGACCTGAGATTCTCGCTTGTTATTGACTCCAGGAGTCCTCTTTCTTCGAGTATAGTAACTACATTTGGGCGTGAAGCAGCTGTCTCAAGAGAGGAAGTAGAACACTTAACAGAGGAGAAGAGAGGAGCTGTAGAAGTGGAGAAAAGCTGATGAACTTGGACCCTTTTGAAGAAAGTGGAGGGGGAGGATGATTCAAGCATAGAAACCACACGCAAGCGAGGTAACAAGGTTCTGGAACAAAAAGGGAAGATAGTCCTTGAAGCAAGGGTCACTCCTGTTGCATATGCCATAAGTTTACTATATTGCCGTGACCTTTCTTCAGTAGAGAAGCTGGTAGAACTAAATAGAAGAAAAAAAAAATCAGCTGAAATGTTAAACAAACCAATTCAATTAAAAGCCTAATTAAAGGAAAAAAACTGATTTCCAAATCCAAAATTCTCAGGCAGGCAGGCAATTTAACAAACACCTTATGTGCATTGACAATAAACCCAGGAACAGATAGTTCAATCTCCAAAAAAATTGTAAATTTTCAGAGGAATTATTGCATCTAAGACCTTAATGCATTTCAAGAACTTCAAGCAAAGACTAGAGAACACAACTAAAAATGGATAAAAGAATCAAACTTTGAGCGTGAAAGAAGTGAAAGAGCTTACTGGGAAAATGGACTTCGTTTTCGACCTTTTTGCTTTGCCACACAGACCAAAATGCTTCAGATTATTTGAGATTTACATGGCAAACCGGAAAAGTCTCCGGTTTAAACTTCAGACATAGAAAACCGGAAATTTAAAATCTTATTAAAATAACTAGGTGAAGAAACCGTGGGGAGAAAATATATATCTTTTGATTTTCCAAGATCATTGAAATGTATAATATAAGTAAATATAAAATAACCACAAACTGTATCAATAAAAAAACATTCAAAATGAAAAAAAAAACTGATAATTACATATATTATATATGTTTTTACTGAAAATAATTGTCGAATACTTTATTAGTGACAATATTTTTATAGTAAAAATATTTTCTTAACTAACAAAATTTTCACTCAGGACATTGCCTTCGACCTCATTGTCACTGTTATTTTCATGTATACTATATTTAATATCATAATTATCTTTAAAAATAGAAGTATCATTTTATGTATTCAGAATAATTTATAATATATTCAACTAATTTGATTGATAACTTATTTAGAATCTTTGAAACATCTTTGTTAACATTAATAAAGGGACGATGAATGTGACTTATGTTGATATGAATTTTCTCATTTATAATATTTTCTTGAATTTTTATGCATAGTTTTTATAAAACACCAACACTTATTAAATCAAATTAACAGTCATTAAATAAAATAAATGATAAATTATATGATTTACCTTTTTGAAATCATGATAACTTTTGTTGGATCAATAAATATTATTTTGAAGTCGAGGTGGTATTGAAATATAAATACTCAAGAATTGTATCATTCCTCAATCCAATTTTCAAAACTAAGATACAAAAATATTAAATAAAGATCTCATGTTTATACGTGTTTTTTCAAAGATATTTGAAAATCGTTTAACAATGAATCTCTACATTTTTAGTCCTTTGTGATTGTTGTAATTTTCTGATTGTGAGTTATATGGATCAGTAAATGTTTCAATGGTTGTAAAGGTTAACACCAAAAATTTCAATGGTTTATCATCAAATACTACAATCACTAACAGCTGTAAAGATTCATCACCAAAGATTGCATTGGTTCACTAAAAATTATATTCATCAACTGTTGCAATAATTTCTTTAAACATTTTAATATTACAGATACAACTTTTAAGATGAAAAGACACATTCTTATACATTTGTGATGCTACAAAACAATCGCATTGCTCTTACAGGATTCTTCATGAAGCTTGGCAATTGAAGTTATGTGGTTTATTTATCTTAAGTACTTAAAGCTCTTGTTTAGCCAGCAAATTGGCAGTTTATAATGCTAATGGAGCTGTAAAAGCTCTGAACTATTGTAGGGTTCTTCAAGTTTAATTAATGGAGAACATGTTTGCACAAAAAAAAAAAATCCTCTTGTCAATTAATTTGATCGTTAGAGATCAATGTAGAAACGTGAGAAAAAAAAAAGACACAATCTCTCCTGGATTTTATTTGATTATATCTCTTTCTTCACTTCAAACTCTTCTTCTTTTTTCACTTTCCAGGCACAAATCTTGGCAAGTTCAAAAGTGTATTAACTCTTGCAACACCTTCTAGTGCAGAATACTCTGTTCCATGCTCTGTATCCATATTATCCTCTTCTTCTTTTATCAGCCTTTCAGCTTCACTTTCATCAAGAGCAATCTCTTTACTCGTCCTGACACTACTCGAACGGCCTAGACCGCTTAGTCCTGATTCATCATCATTCTCAGACGCGGTTTCTAGTTCCTCATCTGCCAGTTTGGAGATGGAAGAAACTGTAGTAGATATGGCGTTTGTGTTGTTATGTAGATACAAGCAAACCGCAGCACAGTCATCGACTTTGGAGGTCGGGTATTTATATCTCCAAGCTCTAACCGCAGACTCAACTACAGCTCTTGCCGCAGAGGAACGAGATGGTGCTGCAGCTACAATCCCCACTACCTCTTCGTTTGAGAGTACATCCCATATCTATCACACGTAACATAACATTAGACATATGAACAACAACAAAAAATAAGAAAATATTTATTACTTTGATAATGATTACAAGATGCACAAACATAACCATTAGACATGTGAACAAAAAAAAATGCACAGAGAGAATAAAATGTGTCAAGATTACCCCATCTGAAGCCAACACTATAAACTCATCTTTTTGGGTTAATCTACGGAATGATACATCAGGGACGGAGATTAGACCGAAGTTTTTCAGACAAAAGTCTCCGAAAGCACGTGCCATGGCAAGTCCAGGTGAGTCACAGTTTGGCAGCCAAACTCTACAAACTTCAGGTTCATCTTTGAGAGCAAACACACGTCCACGGCACTTTTTTATTCTCTCTTCCTCAGCTGCCAAAACCAATCAACGGAAATTAAATAAAAGGATCCATCATATGCATCCATGATAAGGACTTATTATATCATTCAAACCTGGAAGATTTGGCTTGAGATCCACGGTTAGTTGAACAGCAACAAGACCATTTTCACCGTCTCTTGTCCCCATCACAGCTCTAGAGTCCCCAACGTTTCCAACAACGAGATACTCACCCTACGATAGAGCATAGGATATATAATGAAGACCCCCTAAGCACTTTAAACACAACAAGCCGAGACAATACCTGTTTGATCAAAGTCACAGCCGTTGTCCCACTACAGAAACAGTCAACGCTGCCATTGAATATAAGTTCTCTGTCCACAACTTTATAAGCCTTGAGAAACGCCTCTTTTAGAGTTTGAAACAATTCAGAATGTGACTCTTCCATGTTCTCCTCCTCCATGTCAGTAGATGGCTTAGGTTCTTCCTCAGCAGATACAAAAGAAACCGCAGCAGCGTCTTCAGAGTTGTTGTCACTATTAACGGTGGTGATGGGCTTTGGAGAAGCTTCAACTGGTACTTTAGGTTCCCAATAAGCACTTAATTTGAGAGGGAGATTATCTCTGACACTCTTTGCAACCATATGACCATATGGACCATGCCCATCAAAGACTCCACAGAAGATTGTATCTTTCCTTGAACCAAAGTTCTGCACACAGAAACTATAATCAATCAGAATTATTCTCCTAGATCAGTATAAAAAACCTGCTGATTCTAAGCATAGCAGAATCTAAACTAAAAGGTGAACAATTTGATGTAAGAATCGATGTTATTCTAAATCATTTATTGGTTGCAGTGGGGGAAACAACAGAACAACACATAAGAACCAAAACAAAGACTTAATGGTTTATAACTAACCTCCCAAACAACCATGGCATCTTGATTAGGCCCTTTCTTGCCTTGTTGAGTGAAGATACAAGCAACCTCACTTGAACCATTCAAGAACATCCGACCCGGAACCGTAGACAACGGATCATCATCATCTCTCATGCGATTAAAGGAGGAGTTCCTGGAACCAAGTCTCTTCTTAGAGTTTTTTCTTTTCTTCACACCAAAGCCAGGAGAGCAAGGAGAGCCCGGTGTAGTAGGACTCATGCTCTCTGCAGATAAACAGGACCCCATTCTCAGGGCCCTGATTATATTAATAAGGCACTCCAGACCAACTATTGTAAAGTCACACACACAGTCCTCCAGCGAGTAAAGATTGAAAGCTTTAGACCCCAATGATCACCACAAAGAGCGAATGAATACTACAAGAACAAACATATACACCTCCTACTTTAGTTCCAGCTACTTTTATGCAAGAATACTAATGATGAATATAGTTCTTCTTACAAATTAAAAAAACTCCAAAAAGGAAGAGAGATCAACGTATATATTTTTTTTCCTATTGGCACCAAACACACACACTCACAAAAGGTTTGAATAGATGTTTGTTTATTTATAACATGAGAATGCATCAAACAGTGATTGAGAAAGAGACTACAAACACGAGAAACATCAAAACCCTTTCTCTATCTCTCACTCTGTTTTCTTCTTTGTCTGCAACCAATGAAAAGAAGAAAATGACTGAAAAAAAATTAACACCTAAAATAAGCAAAAAAAAATTTAATGGAATTCGAGCTGAAAAGACACTCACCAGGAGAGGACAGATCAATCAAAACGTAGGAGGATCTCAGAATCAGATTCAACCGGGTAAAAGTTAAAACGAGAAACAGAAAAATAAGTAACTGAGAGAAAGAAACGCAACCAACAACTACAAACCCGTTCTTTCTTCTTCTTCTTCTTCTGCTCTCTCTCTACTTTCTTCGTAAAGAGAGAGAAGAGACAGAGAAACAACAATGGAGACAGAGACTTTTGTTTCTGATGATGAATTTTATTTTGTTTTCGGCTATTTTTTTTTAAAATATAAATGGTTTTTATTAATATTGTTTTTTTCAGGCTGGTACAAAATTAACATGGGGGTTGGATGATACGTTTTCTTCTTACACAATAATAGTTTTCTGACATCCACCAAAATAAGATTTATTATAATAATTGTTGTCAAATTTAATAAAAATCCTTACAAAACGAGAAATAATGTTTCCTTTTATATTTAAAAGTTTATTATGTTTATTTGATTTGCTGTATAATAAATAATAATGTATGTTGTGAAAAAAAAATGTCATTTTAAGTATTTCTTTTTTTGATTAAATAGGGTTAATAGAGATGGTAATGTTTGTAGTTAACTTTATTGGAAAATCTGTTGGATTTAGATATTATAAAAATCAAAGTGACAGAACAGAATAGTACTTTCCGTGGAACCCATAAGTCAATACACACATGGTGATGAGTACAAAAAAACTGGATCCACATGTCGGTAACGAGGCATAGATTCCAACACGTATCAACTTCTTTCACATTCAGCAGATCTGCAGATCAACATTTTGAATGAAGACAAACATGTGTTTGTGTTCATTTTCTACTCTTTATCGGTCTCAATCTCATCTCGAGTCCAATCTCAATCAGATAATCGATCTCATTTTGGATCAAATCAAAGATTTTAAGTTTAAAAGGTTTCTTGATTTGGATCAAGAGTCTAGGTAGGGTTGATAATAGTCTATCATTAAAAAAAAAAACTCGATACAAAACACGAGAGCCAGCGAGTGTGTCTAACTTTGATCTCTTCCAGCTCAGAGACGCTTCAACAATTCTGCAACGAAACTGTCTCTAGGAACATCCTTAACCTCCTCTTTACTTCCCTCCACCACCTTCTTCAACGTCACAACACCTCCGCTGAGCTCATTCTTGCCCACAACCACCATCCAAGGGATCCCTGAACTCTTTGCACGATCAAAATGCTTTGTTTGCCTCTTCGTCACTAGATACTCTGCATTGATGTCAGCTTCCCACAGCATACTAGCCAGCTCCGCAGCTTCTCCTAGCTTGTTATCCTCCATCACACTAACCAAAACCTGAGTCTCCGTAGCTCGAACAGCCTTAATTCATACCAAAACAAAAAACAATGTTCATTAAACCATTCTTTTGAATATAAGGACAACAACTAAAAAGAGTGTAAGACTTGGGAAGCAAGTTACCTGTTTTTGCTGTTCTTCCATTATGTTAAACACTCGCTCAATCCCCAGGCTCATACCAACCGCAGGCACTTGCTTTGATCCAAACATTCCTATAAGGTTATCATACCTCCCACCAGCAGCAATTGATCCAACCTCAGCTCCTATACAAACGGCTTCAAAGATGACACCCGTGTAGTAATCAAGACCTCTCGCTAGACTCAGATCAAAGACTATCCTGTGACTGCACTTTGACCTCTCCAGAGCTTCAAACATGATACTCAACTCATCAAGAGCTTCTTTTGACGAGCTGTTGGCTAAAAACTCGCTCCCTTCTTGTCTCAGTTTAGTCAGTAGCTCCATGGGAGCTCCTTTCTCCTTGACAAAGCCGCCGATTCTGTCTGCAATCTCTGAAGACAAACCCTTCTCCTCCACCATCTCTTTCTTCACTTGCTCGAATGTTTGCTTGTCTAACTTATCGATACTAGAACAGATGGTTCTGAATTTCTCAGCTGGTACTCCACATATCTCCAGCATCCCATCAAGCAACTTTCTATGATTCAGTTTCACCACATAGTCTCCAATCTCCAGTTTGTCAAGGAGCTCCGTTAAGATCTTAACAACTTCGAAATCAGGTCCCATTGGTTCAGACAAGCCAGCGATATCGAAATCACACTGGTAAAACTCTCTGTATCTTCCTTTAGATGGATTGTCTCTTCTGTACACCTTTGCTATTTGGTATCTTTTGAATGATGCGATACCATTCATAGCCACATACCGTGCAAATGGAACTGTTAGATCATATCTTAAAGAGCAAAGCTCTCCACCCTGCAATCAAATAACCAAACACATGAGCATGCATTTTAATCATCATCATTATCCACAAAACATATATTTAGAGATGGAGTTTAAACCTGATCAGCAATGTCGTAGATCAGCTTTGAGTCTTCTCCATACTTCCCCATAAGTGTCTCTCTCAGCTCAAAAACAGGAGTGTCAAGTGCAGTGGCACCATGTTTCTTGAAAACGTTTTGTATGATCGAAAAAGCTTTTTCTCTCACTATCATTTGCTCTTTAGCGAAATCTCTAGTGCCCTGTCATAATATCAAACAAATGAGAAATAGTATATAGACTCAAAACGCCTAACAATTTGAAGGTGAGACCTAACTGTTTACCTTTGGAAGCTTGGGAAGTCTCCTGTTCTCATTACTTTCTACAATCTCTTTCACTTTAGCCAACAGATAATCAAAACAGTCACTCTCAGGATTATAAAGACTCAAGATTTGCTCCACCTGGTCACCACCATCATTCACCAATCTCTCTTTTATAAACTGGATAACCATGCTTGTCCCCTTCCCCAAAACAGCTTTCTTATCATTCTTCTTCTTCTTCTTATCGCTCTTCGCCTCCTCTTTGTCTGCTGCATCTCCGCTCTTGTCTCCACCACCAAGTACAAAAAAGGCAGCAGCTGCTTCCAAACCAACGATTCTCCACACAATCCCCAAACACTCATTCAACTTATGCGCAAATCTGCACTGATCCTCTTCAACAAGAGCCGACTTATAACCACTCTTCAGCTTCTCATACTCCACAAAGCTCTTCTCCAACACCACTTTCCTCACACTCTCATCCCCAATGGACTCAGCACACAGCTTACGACGAAGAAACGAACACTCCCCCAAGCTCTTAACCGACATACACAAACCCAACAACGTTGTCCCCAAAGCCTCACCAACCGCAGAGTTCCCAGACCCAGTCTTCCCTCCTTTAACACCAGAGTTCAACTCAACACGAGCATCCGAATGCACACCCCTCACAACCTCCCTAAACTTCCCGTGAATCCTCGGAATCTTCGAAACCTCCTCAACCTCAACCTTCCCCACAGCTTTAGACCCGTTAAGCAAAACCTTGAGATCGCCAGCAACACTAATCGCGTCTTTATAACCAAACCCATCTCCAGAATCCAACGAATTAAACGAGGAGACATCACCTTTCGCCGCCTCGCAGCTCAAGGCGGCAACAGAGTCAACAATCTGCGACAAAGCCGTTGACTTGTGATCTATAACAGAACACACACCAACCAACGAGGAACAAGACTTCTCCAACACGACATTCTCACCTTCCGTCACTTCGATCTCATCCCAAAGCTCGAAAGTCTCGACCTTTGAGTTCAGAAGCTCCAGTATCTTAACCGGGAGAGCGGACCGGACCGAACCGGAGTTTGACAAGAGAAGCTTGTTCAAGAGCACGGCCAAGGAAGCTCTGGTCTCTTCGGTGGTTAGACCTTGAGGGATGCCAAAGGAGGCTCTTTTGATCAGTGGGAGGGGTTTGGTGGAGAATCTCTCGATCGCGGAAGAGTCGATACGTACGGTGGCGACGCCGGAAGCGATCTTGTAGACGGAGGAAGAGGAAAAGGAGGATCCTTTGCCTCCGAGAGTAATCGTCGTTCTCTCCGCCGCCATTGTGAGAGCAAAGCCACGAGAGATTGATTGAAACGCTGTTTAGGGTTTCGTAGAGTGAGAGAATATGACTATATTACTGTATCGGGTAAAAGTTGTATATTTTTTTACATTAACATAGGGTAAAAATTGTATATAGACAAAACTTATACTTTCTCAAATATGGATAGAAATTATCTACATTTTCTGACATATTTCTATAATCTCTATCAGAAAAAGATATATGATTTTTTGGATTGGACAAATTAATGTTAACCAATTTACACATATATTGCCAAAAATTAAATATATATATATATATATATATATTAATTTATTCCTTTTTGTTAGGTTTATTTACTTTCTAACAAAGTTTATCATTCATATTTTTAGATTTTAATTTTAAGCAAATGCATTAATTAAAATCAAAACATCATGTATACAAAAAAGAGTAAAATATCATTTTTTGTATAAAGAAGATTTAATTTGAGTTTCACTTTATAATCCAACTTCAGCAATCTTTGCAGTTAGCTCTCATTTTGCTCTTTAATAGTTTTTAATTGGAGTTTTTATAACCTAAACGAAACGCAGTTTAAACTGAACGAGCGATTGGGAAGAGAGAAGAAAAAGAGAAACGTTTTTCTTTATTATTACCACAAAACGACAAAAAGATCAAATTTTTCAGACAAAGCTTCCTTCAACATTCAAACAAATCACAACTCTTCTGTCCTTGTTTCTAAACCGATAACTCGATATGAGAAACAAGGATGCCATCAGTATCTGCGTAAAGCCACTCGCCATCGCAGATCCTAGTGCCTGCTATGTTGAGAGGGACTCTTTGTTCACCAAGTCCTTTCTTACTAGCCTTTATAGGATGAGAAGCTAAAGCTCTCACTCCAATGTCGCAACCATTGATCTCATCAACGTCTCTGATGCAACCGTTCACTATGATCCCCGCCCACCCGTTGTTCTGAGCTTGTACTACCGGGTTTCCTCCAAGTATGGCACAGCGTAGACTTCCTCCACCATCCACCACAAGGACTCTTCCATTGCCTGTTTTTTAAGGTTTCAAAAAACATCAGTGAGCTTTTGCTGTGAAAGATACATGAGAACAGGTTGGTTTATTGTAAGCAAAGATTCTTTTTTTAGGAAGAGTCATCTCATTTCTATTCACTAGAAATTTAGAATGGTTAGAGAATCCGGTATACACCAGGATTGATACAATTACTAATATCCAAAAAAGGTAACAAGTTCAGATATAGATTTCTATGTTATGACTAGGATAAGCTTCTGTGTGTTTGAAATAGGATTATATGTTGTTTTAAAAAGAGTTCATGTATTTGTAAATGAATTCATATGTTTTGTACCTAAGGGAATTATATGCTCTGGTAATAGAATATGTTTGTATTCCTACCAAAAAAATAGAATATGTTTGTATTTATAAGTGAATTCTATGTTTCTACCATGTATCTATGATTATTAACATCTTGTTCCCTCAACATATCAAATGATTATCATCATCTGTGAAGAGTTCTTGATGTGAATAGTACAGGACAGATTGGTTTATCTTAAAGCAGTAGTGTTACAGAGTTTCATTCTCTATAAACTAAGCAGTAGTATAGAGCTATCATTACTACTGAATCAGATAGATGATCTTAAACTTCATCAACCATAGTTTCAAGCAAATAAACATTTGAAGCTGCTTGTTAAATAACGAACCAGAGCTGAGTTATGTAAAACTCTAAACCATGTTCAATGATCCTATGAAAGTTCATGTCTCTTAAGGTCTCTCTAAGAATAAAGTTTTTGAGTCTTTTGAAATCTATATAGCAAGAAGAAAGAAGAATGAATATACATACCTTTCTCTTCAAGAAACTGACGGATCAAGCCATTGTCTTCAAACACTTTGACGGTAACTACAGGACCTGAGAATATTTGACGACGACCGTAAATCTGGAAACAGGGTTGCAGAGCTCTGAGCTGGCCACTACGGATCAGATCTTGATTCGCGTCACATACTTCTGCAGTGGTCACAAACGCCATCTCTCTCGTTCTCTCACCTTGCTTGATTCAGAACTATATGATCATCAATACAAGTAATCTTGGAACTGGTTATATATTAAACAAAAATTCAAATCAAGATTAATCTGACACAAACAAAGCGATGAATCTAGACAGAACAAAAGGGAGATTAGATCGAGTCTCATCATTCTTTTACCTGAAATAGAATAAACTCGGATTAAGAAAATAAAACTCTGTCTGTCCGTGTCCTCGAGCCTCAGAGAGATGGAAGTGATGATTTTATAAAAGCAGAACCAAAGTCATAAACACATACAACAGTACTTGCTTTGGTCATTTCATTACAATAAATAAATAAACTAGTGACTTTATGTAAAAAACAGATCGAAAAATGGAATCTTTGCTTTTCCTTTCCTCTGTTTTCGACTCTGTTTGTTTCCTTTGCTATCTCACTTTCTCTTTATGCTTTTTACGCAATGTAAAATTCAAACTTTAGATTACTAAAAGATAATTCATAAAATCCAAATAAAAACGAAACTTGGAATATCTAAAAGTATCACATCTCTCAATTATTATCACCAAAAAAAATATCTAAAAAACAGAGAAAAAAAACTTAGGGAAGAGTTCAGAGTTTGTGGATGGTTTTCATGTCAACAGCTTCACTCAGAGTCCCTTTCTCAACATGATCCCACCACTTCATCAAGAAGTTATCCACCACCAATCTGAACCACGGAGACAACTTCAAACCTTCCTCCCCCGCATCTGCTTTCTTCACCAGCTCCTTCAGCTCTTCCCTGCTCACATACTTTATATCCGCTACTTCATCCGGGTTTGGTTGGACCTTAACATCCCTCACAATGAACAGCAAGTAGTCCACTGCAATAAACAAAAGAAACATCAATGTTCCCATCAAATGAAGGTCAGGACGAGTCTCAGGGGAATGGTGATTACGTTCGTGCTCTCCCCATTTGCCATCAGAAGGAGCCTTGTAAAGCATACGTCCCAAGGGGGTGAACTCGTCGACTGGTACATCTTCAGCTACAATACCGAGCTCGTCAAGAAGCTTTCTCTGTGCAGCATTCCTCACTCCTGAATGAGAATTGACCAAACAATGAGATCAGTAGTCAAGTGAAGCTACCATTTGCTGCATACTAAATCGTTAGCCAAGAAGATACCAACCGAGTGTATTTTCCTCGATAAGCTCAGATTCACGGTAAAGAGGGTGGCTGCAACAAGTGTTTGTCCACACCAGAGGGAAAGTCACCTTTGCTTTCGACCTTTGCTGTTTAAAAGACATGAAGGAAGTTCAGTAGAATAACATATGAGCCCGCTTATTAAGACCCACCAACCACCCAAAATCACAAGAGCATCATAGCCACATCCAGTGCAACCAAATACCTTATAATAGAGCTTAGGATCTACCCTCCCATATATATTGAGCTTACTACTATCCACAAAGGTTATTTAAGATATGACACTAGTAACAAGTCTATGCATTTGTAAAGCAAAATACCTGGAGAAGCAACTCATAGTTGGAGTTGAATAAAAATACACTAAAGGCCCTGTGAAGCAAATTCTTAGCTTCAATATTCTCCATCAGATGACCTTCACATTATTTTATAAGGTATCATCAGTATCTCAAAATAGTGGCATAGACAGAGAGATAAGAAGCAAAACAGCCAAAGAAAAACAAAGCGAGTAGCCTTCTATTTTATATGTTCAACAAGACAAGACAGAACTTTTGTTATATCCAACAATACAAGCGAGGGCCATATAATGTGTCCATTCACTGAGGAGGCCTATGACATTTGATACACTAGAAATGTTACTAGCTACAGAAGAAAATAGTACGTTCGTTCGACAAATTCAGAGGCCTGTGGCACTTGATGCAACTAAGTTTAGTTTATAGGAGAAAAATTAAAAGAAGCACGTGAACTTCAACGAAAAAAACAATAGTAAGAGATAGGATGAGAATAGAACCAAGTTCGCTTACAATTATATTTGCTGTCATGCCCCACAACACGATCAGTTTCATCAACAAGAATGCATCTACAAAAAAAAAAAAGACAGACAATGAAGAACTGAATCGTTAAAATTAAGGTTGGAGAGATCAAAGTAGATGCGCATCAAGAGAACAAAGAAACACTTCTATCAAAGTAATGGGATCAACCATCATATCATCATTAGATTTTAGTATAAAAGGGGACAAAGATAAATAAGTTATTATCGGCCAAAACCATGAGACTGAACAGCATAGCATATAACCTGACCAGTAGTGTTCCACCCAACACACTGTCATGTCTTTCATACAAAGACAATGAGACATTATTATTAATAAATCGAAGTCAACAAATCTAAAAAAAAAAACTCAAATTCCCAGAACCAAAGTTCGACACTTTATTCTGTTTCTCAGCAACCTAACAATGGAGACTAACCGATTTAAAAACAAAAAAAGGTACAATTTTTGGCAAAACCCATTAGTCAGAGAAGACTTACTCGTCCTCAAACATGAGGCGTCTCTGAACAGCATCCATTCCAGCATCTTTAGCATCTGCCGTCATTGCGGTACCGGAGAAAGCTCGAAAAGTCGGCAACTTTCTCTGTGAAATGGGAACGGAAACGGATCGGAGCGATGAGAGAGGGAGATGTGAGAGAGATCTGAGGCGAATCAATGGGAAATTAAATAAAGAAGAAGCAGACATTGGTGTGCATGTGGTGGTTGATCACTGATGCGTTTCCCCTGTTTTTTACTTATGTCCACAGACCATTACCATATACCTCTCCGCATCCGATAAAACCCCCCCAGACAAAAGTGGATAAGATTTGTTTCCTCTTTTAAAAAGGGTTTATTTGCACAATTTTGTTATTTTGAGGGTTTAATCTGCAATTTTTCCCATGAAGCTGACCCTTTGAATAGTAGGTTTGAATGTCATATGTTTCAGGATAGTGATGTGAATTCAATCTCTCTGTTTATAGGTTTTTGCTTAACATTAAAGTGTAGAAAACGTTTTGGTTTAAGTGGCTTTGTGTGTTAGGATTAAGGAGCTTGTTAAGTGTATGTGTGTGTTTATTCATGAAGGCAAGAGAGAATGTTGGGTGGTTTATTCTTGATCAAGCTTTGTTATATATTTGATTATCATCTCAGTTGTGGTAACATATACTACTTACTATTCATCTGTCCTAATTTGCTGACTCGATCACGTTGAGAGACTAATAATGGGTATCAAAATCAGCTATATAATAACTAATTTCTGTATACATTCACCTTTTTCTTCTTGTTTTTCTCTATTAACGTGTAAGATTAGGTGTAAAGACACCGTCAAAGATTAAAAGAGAATATGACTTTCTTTAGTTAAAGAATGCTAAAACAAATTGGTGGAATCTCTAATTTATCTTTAGTTAGAGAATACTTTTCTTAGTACATTGTGGTATATATAGTCAGAAACCTTGTCCTGCAGCGCACATGCTATTAATAAGGAAGATGACTCGATACTCCTTACCTCCTCTGTTTTCCTTCTTTCAATAACTACTTTTCAAAACCTAAACATCTTACCCTTTTGCATCTACTTTGCTTGAGAAGTTCGTTGAAGTTTCAACCTAAGCCACTAATGTTTTGTTTTTTAATTTGCAACCTATGTCCTAACATCTAGTGGTCGAAAATGTCACACAGTGTAGTAATCTTTTATTGTATTATAATAATAATGGTAATCGCTACAACAATGACAAGTTAAACATAAAAGATAAAAAGTAACTTAGGCATTAGTGGTCATGGAGCTAATTGACCTCTCATGCACTAATGAAGAGTAGCCTTTCTGTACAATTCTAATGCTTAAAAAAAACAAATCAAACCTGACTAACTTGGTTAGCTCTTATTTTCAAACTTTAGCAGCCTGCAGTTTCGGCGTCTGGACATTCTCTTCTTCATGGAGAAGCCTTTTCCTCTTGAAGCCATAGCCGTGATAACGATACATGATGCTCAATAGACACTGCCTCAAGCTCAGGGTATCAAACGCCTCAATGAAATTCAAATCCCTTTGTCTCCACTTCAAACCAGCGTTCTTCTGGTATTCCTCAAGCACAGATGATAAACACCAGCTCTGTACTTTCCTCAAGCATCCCACCAAACAACCTGTCCTATGCTGCATTCAATAATTGAGTTCACCAAAACCATTAGCGTCCTGTAAATAACTAAATCTCATTAAAAAATGTCCAAAGAGGAAAAAGGGTTGATGTATACTATTATTACCTTTCCGGCTTTGCAGTGTATGAGAATAGGATGGTTTCTTACATCTACAGAGAAAAACAAAACATTTATTAAAGACATCATTAAACAGCAGCAGCTAAAAAAAGACAGTGCTGAGTGTTGGAATCCTTACCAACTAAGACTTTGAGAGCATCCAAAACTGTATCTTTTGGCATAAGAGTTGGAGGATCCTGCAAAATCATAACCGATTCAGTTATAAAAAAAAAAATCAACAGTGACTCAAAGATCAACAAGAAACAAAAACGCACCGTTTTGCCTTCGATTCCAAATTGGAAAAGCTTAATGTTGTTAGCCTCAAGAAACTTGAGATTCTCCTCAGTGTATGGCTCAGGACAAAGATAGCTGTTTTGGTGAATCAACAACGAAAAGGAACGATTTTTATCAGCTCAAATGTGAATAAAAACAATTAAAAATGTATAATTGAATAAACCCGGCCACAAGAGAAAAACTCTTACATGATGGAACGAAGATTTAGAGTTGTGAGAAAACCGAAATTCTCCGGTTTAGGAAACCCGGACCGGTAAATCCCGTCTTCGACCATCGAGAAATTCGACGGCGCAGCTAAAACACCACCGTCGACGTGATCTTCCGCCGCTTCCATTATCAAACACATTGAGGATCAGAAGAAGCAGAGAGAGAAACAGAGAGCAAAGAATTGATTTTTGAGAGAAAGAAAGGCTTCTCCTTTTATAGGAGGAGCTTTGAAAAGCGGACTCTGATTAAATGGGGATTTAGGGTGGACCCTCACTGGTATCTCTAGGATCTTGCCACGTGTAGTATCTTGTTCTTTTTGTTTAGATCCTCACCGCTGACTATTCTTTTAGAATCTTTAATTTTTAGTCAATCCTGTAATATTTTTCTATTCGAAGAGCAAGAAAATTCTCATATTAAAAAGTGGTCGACCTCGAATCAAATTCAAAACTAGTCGTCGAATCACACCATGAAAAAAAAAAATCTGAGTGGTCTCATTTTGATTTTTCTTCTATAGACTGAAAGTATTGAGTATTGACCAATTGTCATTGACTAGGGAAAAAATCGTCATAGACATATCCTTAATCACAATTAAATAGGATAAGGGATAATAAATGTTTATGTTCATATGAACTATTTGTATCTGTTCAGTATCTAATTTAGTATATCTAAACTGAGAATCTATTTCTTTCCTTTTTATTCTGGATAATCTAATCTTTATAGTCATGTTTAAGATGGATGATTCATTACTCACAAATAGGATAGAGGATGATAAATATTTATGTTTATAACTTTATAAGAATTTTTTGTATCAGTTTAGTATACCAAAATTTGAGAATCTGCTACTTTCCTTTTTTTTTCTCTGGATAATCTAATCTTGCTTATAGTCATAGCTAAGATTGGTGATTCATAAGATTTATATTTAGGGTTTGGTTATCTGACACTTGTTTCTGTCTAAACTGCTGATTTACTATTTATATAAAAACAATATTTTTAAATGCTTTTCTGTATACATTTTTTTAAAATAGATATATATTTTGGCTATTGTTTTGTTTTTTCAAGAACACTATAAAACATAAGAGAATTGTAAGAACATGAGTTTTTTCAATCAGATCATTTGAGTTATACATACCACATGTTGTTTGTTTGTTTGTTTATTAATCCAAACCATCTTCATCATATATAAAGAGATATGGTTATAAACTTGTTAAAAAACTTTAAAATGTATATTAAATTTTCAAATGAGAATCTTTCCCTTGAAAATTACTTTGATCGTTAGCTTCAAAGGATGAATAAAAATCCTAAAGAAAGTTTCAATCTTCAATAGCATCACTCTCAAACTATGATTCAGTATGGTGCAAAGAAGCTCCACTGTCATCTTCGAAAGAACCAACCTCAACCTCTGATTTTACACGATGCAAAGAGACTTCTTCATTATCATCTCCTGAATCATCATCATCATCAAAGTAAACACTTTGACTATCATCAGTTTTTGAGCTTTGCATGTGCTCAAGATGAGTATGATCTTCCTCTTTCTCCTCCTTCTCCTTAGGCAAATCATCATGATCTTTGTTGCTCTCATATCCCGAAGAGATGCTTCCTCCATCATTTGATTTTTGGCTGCTTTTACTGCTTAGCCTCCCCTCATTAATATCCACGTCTTCCCAACTATATCGATACTTTATCTTCAAGCTCTGCGCCTGGTTCTTCTCGTCAACAGGCTTTGGTGGTTGACTCTCTTGGTCCTTTTCATGTTCATCATCTGAGTTAGAATCAGACCCATCATCAGATTCGGTCAAGCTATCTTCCTCCTCAAGTTTCTTCTTCTTCTTCTTACTCATCATCTCCTTTTCATTGTCCGTAGATGAATCTTCATCTGATGATGTACTAGACTTGTCATCTTCAGTAGCTACCTCAGGAGTAGGAGACACAAGATTTGAATCATGCCGGCTCAAGGCTATAGACATGCTTTTGTCCTTGAAGGATAACATGGGAACTGCTGTGGGAATCCCATCTTCTGTTGACATTGAAAGGAAGCTAAGTGCAACCATTACATCGCTTATCAAAGGACGAGCCGTTGGTTCCTCTTGCACACACATTGAAGCTATTGCAACTGCTTGGTTTAAGCCTCTCTCTGAAAATTTCTTCTTCAATATTGGATCTACCATATCAGGATATCTCTTTGGATCTCTAAATATCGGTTGTGCCTGCGATTAAAAGGAATAATAGTTCATAAAGAACACAAAAAATATAGGAAGCTTTGTCTTTATGGTTTGTTTATATTTTACCCATGAAACTAAGTTTTGTTCATCATTAGGTTTAGTAGTATCAAGAGCTTTTCGACCAGTGATGAGTTCAAGCAACACAACTCCAAAGCTATAGACATCTGATTTCGTGGTGAGAGTTCCTCCTCGAGTATACTCAGGCGCGGAGTAACCGTAAGTTCCCATTACACGAGAAGATAAAGCCATCATCTTATCACCCGTCCCTGGTCCTAGCTTATGAAGGCCAAAGTCACAAAGCTTGGGACACAAGTCATCGTCCAACAAAATGTTTGAAGCTTTTAAATCACGGTATATCACTGGTGGATCCACTTTATCGTGCAAGTATTCAAGTCCTTGCGCTGCGCCATATGCTATCTGCATCCTCATTGTCCAATCCATCGGTTGACGGTCTGGTTTTGGCTCTACAAAACCAAGCATCCCTAATCTCAGTTTTTTTTTTCTTTTAAAAAGTTAAAAACGTGTTGAAAAAGAAACTCTCTATACATATCTACCTTGAAGATTGTCTTCAAGGGTACCTCCAGAGATATAGTCATAGACCAAAAGCCTTTGATCTCCATCGGCGCAATACCCTACAAGCTTAACAAGATTGGGATGATCAAGTTGACCTAATGACAAGACCTCAGTTTGAAACTCTTTGTTCCCATGCAATCCATGCTTGTCTAGTTGCTTTACAGCCACCACCTACACATTCCCCGAAACAACACAAATTATTACTAATTATGGTTATTTGTACTGGTTTTGGGAATAGGTAAATGAAATATAGGTCTAGGACTCCCAAAATTTAAAAGATCATTTACATAAATATAGACTTCCAATTTTTTTTTTCTTTTTAAACTAGATTTCCTATAATCTTTAAAATTTTAAGACCGGCCGTGACAAAGATCATGGATGGTTGAATGAATTCAATGGTTCTCAATTATAACTTTTCAGTATCAAACCTGGCCAGTAGATTTAAGGGTTCCTTTGTAAACCCTACCGAATCCACCTTCTCCTAACAAACATTCTTGCCGGAAATTCTTTGTCGCTGTTGCTAATTCCCGGAAACTGAATATCTTCAACGTGGTTTCTTCTGATTGCTCTGCTTCATCTGGTTGTCTCCTCTCTTTAACCAAAAAAAAAAAGTAACAAGTTTTATTACCTAACGTATCAACCACGTAACTCATAAATAAGCCAACGTTAGGACATGCATACCATGCAGTTTGACTTCGTTGTTGTTAGCCTCGTCGGAACTTGAAGATTTTTTATTCCTAGGCGTAGAAAAACACGGGAAGCAGTGCATGATGATCCAAATAAAAATAACTTAACGTTGTTTTGCTTAGGATTTAGCAATAGGTCGGGTCCTTCATGAAGGTTGAAGGACCGACGTAAAAGAGAAACAACACGAAAAAATGAGAGAAAGAGAGGAGTAAGAAGAAGAAAAAGAGGGAGATAAATCAAAGCCACCTAAAATCGATGAAGAAGAATGACTTCTCCGAGAAGTAAGGAAAAAACAATTTTAGATTCTTTTAATTCTCAATCTGTCAAAATGTTAACTTCTCCCAAAAACATGGAGAACCATCATTTGATTTCTGTAAAATATAACTATATAGCTGTAAGAAAAATAGTTATGCTTCGATGTAAAGATATTTTTCTATCAAAATTAGAGAAAATGATAGATGATATCCAGCTTAAAATGGAATAATACTTTTCATAATTTAGAGAGATTATTCAGCTAAAAATGGAATAATATTTTTCATAATTTAGATAGACTAATTATCCAGCTAAAAATGATACTATAGAAAATCAGCCCTAAGTGATGGACTAGTATAAACTATTTGTGGACTCACATAAAATCAGTTCGTTCTACTTGTAAAACCAGCCCCCCTTTCTCTGATTTTGTAAGTGTCCTTCACGGACCTTGGATATGCTCAATGGCAACTGTGAATCTATGAATCCGGGAGGCTGGAAAATGATTGTATCAACCAGTGGTAGTCAAAGATTACTGAAATAAGAGTTACATTGGGAGTTTCCTTATTTGGTGATGAATCATGTTTTGCTTTGTGAGCTCCAAGTACTAAAATTCAAGAATGTGATATATGATCATTTATCTGCTCATACTTTAGTGTTTTGCTTCCTTAGCATGCTTTACTTAGGTTCTACTTCACTCAATGAGTATGTTGCATTTGCATTAAATCTTTGGTGCACTTGCAGAGACTACGAGTGGACGCCAATAGGATAAAAGGCTCTCCAAATAGCCCAAGCAATGATAGAACCAAATCAAGTTTAGCTTAGCTATATTCTCTCTATATTATTACTAGAGAGTTGTATATATCTGGAAAATTTAATATTAAATTTTTAAAAAATATTTAATTTTTCAAAAAAATATTTAATTTCATCTAAACGAATTAACCATATCGAAAAGGACAAAATAATTATACAAATTAAAAATTTTGACGCGTTTTCGACCGTCCAATTTCGGTGGAAAAGATAAAAAATAAAAATAAAAAAAATCGACAAACACGAACACAGAACATGAGTAGGGTACGTAGTTCCGTCGTCGTACTTACATAAACAACTAATTAATTAAATTAATAAATCTCTGACTTTATTATTTCTTTTTTGTGTGGAGGTGAGACAAGAACGCTTTTCTGCTTTTCGTCTCTCTGTTTACACGATTCTTCTTCTTCTTCATCATCTATGTCCATTGTCGTTTACTTCTCTCTACACTCTCCGATTTGGGTCTCGCTCATCGGCGAATCAGTTTAGAGTGATGACAGTATAATAATGTCTTATGCTCATCGTCATCGTTGAATACATTCTTCTTCACTTCTATGGATTTAATTTAATGCGGGAGTTCCTATGTCCTCTCTTCACCTTTGATGATCAATCAAGGTCCCTTCACTTTCTTCCTCTTCTTTTCTTTAGCTTTTGTCGGAAAAGTTTGTTTTATTAAGAATTAGGTTTAATCTTGAATTCTGTTTCTGATCAGAGGCAATGTGGCAAATGAATTTGAGTTCAGACGAAACAATGGAACTAGGTTCTTACCCTGAACGACCAGGAGAGCCTGATTGTTCCTATTACATCAGAACCGGACTTTGTAGATTTGGCTCAACTTGTCGGTTTAACCACCCTCGTGATCGGGAACTGGTACTGCACATTTTCATAGTGTTCTTGTGTGTGTTCAGTTTTGGAGTTTAGAGATGTTTGGTCGGATCCAAAGTTGGAAGCCTTTGAGAGTGTTTTCGATATCTCTCTTATAGGTTATAGCCACTGCAAGGATGAGAGGAGAATACCCTGAAAGGATCGGTCAGCCTGAATGCGAGGTATATATTAGCATTTTCTCAAGCTCATGAGTCATCTTCTTTGTACAAACTAACTTACATTTGTATGTTTTGGGGTTTTGGTTAGTACTATTTGAAGACAGGAACATGCAAGTTTGGAGTAACATGTAAATTTCATCATCCTAGGAACAAAGCTGGGATTGCTGGGCGAGTCTCACTCAATATGTTAGGCTATCATCTACGCTCCGTATGTTTTTTACATTTTTATTTATTTATTTCATCATCACACTTGCCATTGTTTCATCATGTCTTAGTGATTGAATAACTACAGAATGAGGTTGATTGTGCTTATTTTCTAAGAACCGGACACTGTAAATTTGGCGCCACTTGTAAATTCAACCATCCTCAGCCTCAACCAACAACCAACCTCATGGTTCCCACTTCAGGCCAACAACAGTCTTATCCTTGGTCAAGAGCTTCTTTCATTCCCACCCCTCGATGGCAAGATCCCTCTGGCTTCACACCATTAATGATGCCTCAAGGAGTTGTATGGAACCCTTACACCGTAAGTTGTGTCAAAGACAACACTGCTCATCTGATTCTTATGATTCGAACTGAACTTTTTCATTTTGTTAGGGTCAGCTTGGCTCAGTTTCTCCTTCAGGAACCGGAAATGATCACAACAACTACAGAGAATTGCAGCAAAACGAGTCAGGCTCATCTGTTCCGCAAGGAGGGATCTATGCATTACCAAGTGAAAGTGTCTTCCCGGAGAGACCAGGACAACCTGAATGCCAATTCTACATGAAGACAGGAGACTGCAAATTCGGAACAGTTTGCAAGTTTCATCACCCTAGAAATAGACAAACTCCTCCTCCTGATTGTCTCTTAAGTCCCATTGGCCTCCCTTTACGCCCTGTAAGCTGCTCAACAAGTGAAAGAAAACACATGTTGAATTAGATTAGAACTTGGTTCTAATTGTTTACTTGTTTTTTGGATATAGGGAGAACCGTTGTGTGTGTTCTATAGTCGCTATAGAATCTGCAAGTTTGGTCCAAGCTGTAAATTTCATCACCCAATGGGGGTATTCACATACGACAACACAGTTTCAGAGACTGATGAGGTTGTGGAAACAACAACCGGACATTCCAGAAGACTCTCAGTTTCTGAAACAAGACAAGCAGCTACCACCTCTGGTCAAGAAACTACCATTGATACTACTCATCAGTGAGTGAATAAACAAAAGAGCTTAAACAAGCTTTTGATTTTCAAAGAGAAATCTGTAAATTCACGTTTTTTTTACATTTTAATCTGAAGTATTTACAATTAATAATTTATATTAGAGGTGATTATACAACTGATCTTGATCTGATCGCCATTGTTGTAGTATTCTTTTTGGCAAATCAGGTGAATAAGGTAAACATTGTAATTAGTAATTACCGGTCTGGTTTAGAATTTCTTATTACCACTTTTGGAGTAATAACCAATCAAGTGAATTAAGATCAGTTGTTTATAATCTGTACTTCCATGACCATTTTTCTTCATGGAAATCTCCTATTCCATGGAGTAGATCTGAGGAGTGCGGAGGTGCACATTATTTATTCACTTAATACTTGGATATAACGAAACGATATTTAAAAGAAAAGACACAAAACAATTGGACGTGTAAATGAAGAGGTAATTGTACTTTTCAGGACGTCGGCTGAATTTGATTAGTAGTGTATTTTGAAGTTTAATCATTCGTTTTATTTTGTGTGTGTTTCAGACTTTTTTTTGTCTGATCAAATAGAATAATACCAGCTTATATAGATACTACCTAACTTTGGTACGTATCACGTACACATATTGGAATATACAATGCTACGCGTATGTAAATCTAAACTATTAAAACAGAAGTACATTTTGTACTTTCCCCTTAGTTTTCCTCAATAATTACCACAGAATGCCACTGACATTAAACTCACAGTTTTATGTTTTACTAAACCGAGAAACACGTTCTGAGAACAAACTAAACAACCCGTTTCCTTAATTATTAAACCAGAAAATTATAAAACTCATTACTAAACCACATTCTACCACTTTAATACATATCGCTCTATATATTACCTTAAACAAAGACGTTTTATCTTACTATTAAACCATCAATTACAAACCAATACTAAATATCTACATCACAAAACAATCAAAATACGATTGCTGGTTACCTTCATACCGTCGAATTGAATTGTCATACTCCCTTACTTCCTGAGTTCAGCGCATCAGATTAGTAGTTTTCGTCTGCAAAATGAAAACCATTATATTAGATAGATACAAATATATGTCATACGAAAAAATCATAGTTTATATCAATACTACTATAAATCATTTAATTCCACAACAATACTAACTTAGACAAAACGAGTTTTGGTATGTAAATTGTTTAATTGAAAATCAAAAGTAATCATAGTTTTACCTTATAAAATATATTCATATATTTAAGTCGACAAAGATATCACTAAACTACCACAAAATCTTTTTTTTTATTTCTAATGTTGCAAATCACGTCAAAACTTCATTATTAACCTATAAATAATTACCTTCTATAATATATTCCTATATTTAAGCAACTATCAACCAATTCGATATTATTAACTACCACAAGATCATTTTTCTTCCAAATCTTGCAGATCACGTAAACAATCTTACATTTAAAAACCTATATTCCATTAGCAACTACCAAACGGATCAAAATTGGAATAAAATCGTAGAGTATATTCGCTATTTAACACAAAAATATATCAACTAACAAAATCTTAGCACATAATATGCGATTGTTACTACCCTTTACTAACTAGCTATATATACATCTTCCCCATAGCTTCAACATCGTTTCATTCTAAGAAAATCCTCCAAAAATGCCTTTTTCAAAGAAGTTTCAGGCAAACCTCAGAAAAAAAACTATGAATGCAGTTTTCAAAGAAGTTTTCAACAACTTTTAAGGTATTTTTTTTATAGTTTTGATGTCTTAGACAGTTTAAGAATTTTTATGTGTTATTTTAAAAGAACATAGAAAATCTTGCGTTCTTTGATAGAATTTATATTCTTTGCAGATTTCAGTCAGTCAGATGTTCTCTACGGTGGAAGAATGGTAGCTGTGTCACAAAGTTTTTTATTAGTTATGCAAACAACATTTGTTCTTTTTTCAAAAAAAAAATCATTTCAATAACAACAGACTTCTTTCTTTTTCGAGATGGATATGCATTCTATATTTTCATCTAAAACCACATCGAAATAAACTTGGTGTTATATAAGACTACCAGCGAAATATATTCAAGCAAGTTAAAAAAAAAACTAAACTTAAACCGGGGTGCTAAATCTGTTGTTCTTATTCTTCACAGTCTCACTTTTCTTTCACCTTTGGAATTACTTACAATAGAGAAGTGATTACTAACCATGTAATAAATCTGTTGTCATGTCATGGTTGTTGTCTTCTTTTCCATCTTGATTACTGCTACTGATAGAGGTAGAAAATGATCTGTGTGCCTTCACTTTGCTATGTCATGTTACAATTGATGATCATGTCTATCCTTCAACATGTCTCTCCCTGGTCTTTTCTATATATCCCATCTGTCCCCTGTCCCTATGTTTCTCCATAAAGAGTTGTTGGTCTATATTAATAATACATCATGCCAGATCAACAATTATAACTTATAAAAGTGGGAAAACTCAGACAATCAAGTGAAGCAGACATATGTAGTTACAAAGTGTCTATGACCTTCATATTTAACCAGACGAAAAAATAATGAATCAAGTTTGTTAACTCTGACCATTCTACTCTTGAGCTAAAGATCTTGATTTCTGTTTCATATTACTTAGATCAAGTAAACTATGATATTAAACGGACAATTATAGATTAGACTCACCTTTTGTTATTATTAAAAAGCTGAAACTCCTGCCAACTATTACTTGCAAACCGTGAACAAAATAGATCTTCTCCGCATTCCTTACCCATTGGTAACTTCAACGAGGTGTTTTCTTCATGATTCTACAGGTTACGGGCTCTAGAAATCATAGAGAAGGGTCTTCGTATTTCAAACCTTAGATCTTTTGAAAAATCAGAAAACAAAATATAGATTAGGACAAAAAATCGAAACAAACCAGTATCAGTAGACTAGGACAAACCTTCGTATGGCATGATCTTAACGCCTAATCAGTAGATCTATCTTCTGTAATCCTTTTGGTGAAAAAAACATGGACGTTTAAGAGAACAACAGACATCGCCGACGATGAGATCGGTTTGAGAAACCGATGTTATAAGGGAAAGTGAAAAGTCAGTAAAAGCAGTCGTTTTACGGTTTTTTTTCCCGGAAAAAGAATTATATGGGCTTTGATTTGTGTTTCAGGTCCACTAAGTGTTGGGTTACAAATGATAGTAATTTTAATTTCATAACCAAAAGGCTCAAATCAATTCATATAATTAGGCTTTATTAATTTAATTATACATATTTCTATTTTTAATATATTTTTGGAGTTACTTTTCCAATTGGTTTTATAGTTTCTATCGATTTTTTTCTTTTTAAATCTATATAAACAAAATAAACAATTTTTTTCTTTACACCAATTTCAAAACATATGAAACAATAACATTCATGTTTTTAGAACCACGAAAAACATATAATTACATCGAACATATATCCGCGCCCCCGCGCGGGTCAAAAGCTAGTTAATTAATTCAACGCAGAAACAATGACGCGGGGAAAAGTAAACAAACACCGACCAGGAGACCGAAATGCGACCCAGCCTGAGTCGCACACGCCTGCTCCAAAGTCTTCCGTTTACTCGGTCTTTAAACTGATAATATATTTGATTTTATTCAACAATAACTAGTTCTTATTCGTAGAATGAATCTCACGTATCTTTTCGACTTGAGCCCGTCTACTTAACATACATAATACATATATACGTGGTCATATATATATAAGACTCATCAAATATGAAGAAGGTCAATGAACTAATATCTAATCATTGATGAAACTAGTATCTATATACTATTTCAAGTACCTCGAGATATATATATGGGTTATAACTGATCAGTTAGTACTATTAACAATTTGATATATTAAAAACACAAAGTATACAACTGTTTAAGGGAAAACACGCGTGATTTATAAGTTTGTATAATATTATATTGTTCTTGGTAGTTGGCATGATCTAATTACTAAGCTTTCTTGATTTAAAACATACTTAAATGACAACTGTTAAATAATAGTTGATTTATGTTTCAAAAAAAAAATAATTGATCTAGAATACTAATCCAAAGATTTCAACGGTCAACGTTGCCCATCACAGTTCACAAACATAAATCAAAGTTTTCCATTTCATACCTTTTCTCTCTTTCAACATTTTACAACCTTTGACCACCTCTATGTATATATATATATATATAACGACCAAACCTCATGCATGTATATATGTAAACACGTAAAAGAAACATTCTTATTTATACAATCACATCTAACAGAAAAGTATTTCAATTTGTAAGAGCAAACCAAACAAAGAAAGAAGAGGAAGTTATGGTGTTACCATGGAGATCAAGAGGAGGAAAGAGACCTAATCAGCTGACCATCTCAGACGCTGAAACCAAGACCCCGGCGGCTCAATTCAGATCCTCAAGGATAGAGCTGGTTCAGTCACCGCGTGTGCCATTGACCCCACGTGCTGCATCATCGATATGCCGGAGACTAGAAAACGCGACGGCGCGTGAAGAACATGTCGAGTGTTTCAAGATTGTGAGTAAAATCAAGAACTTGGTAAGAGAAAGCGGAGAGACAAACAAGAAATGTTTGCTCCAAAACGGAGTCGTTTCGGCGTTGACTTCATGCTTCCAAAGATTCTCGTCCACGCGTGAGGAACAAGCGCGTCTGTTGGAGGAAGTCTTGTCTGTTCTAACTTATTGGTTGCCTCTGAGTCGAACAGAGGGTTTCACCAAGATGGGAACAACGGCTTCGCTTAACCGTCTCGTACAGTTCTTGAACGCTACAGACGCTAAAACGAGGCAAAACGCTGCCGTTTGCATCAGAGAGGTCATTGCAGTAGACAAGAAGTATGTCTATGCATTAACAGACATCGAAGGAGCTTGCGAAGGATTGATAAAGACCATCAGAGACTCTGTTTCGACGAAAGCATCTCTCATGGCGATCTATAGAGCTGTTTCGTGTGACGACAAGATCGCTGCAAAGTTCGTGAAGCTAGGCTTGGTCGCACTGATCGCAGAAATGATTATGAACAACGCGGAGAAAAGCGTTTGCGAGAGATGTCTAGTCGTTCTAAACGTTATATGCGACAACGAGCAAGGAAGAGAAGACGTTCTTAGAAACGCTTTGATCGTTCCTCTCCTAGTGAAGAAGATTCTACGCGTTTCGGATCTCGCAACGCAATGCTCTGTCTCCATTCTTTGGAAGCTATGGAGAAAGAACGGAGAAGATCATGTGTTGCTTGAAGCTCTTCAAGTTGGTGCGTTCGAGAAACTCTTAGTGGTTTTACAAGTAGGGTGCGAGGAGAAGACTAAAGAGAGAGCCAGCGAGCTGTTGCGGAATTTAAACCGATGTAGAAACGAGATCGAGAAGACTAACTGTCTCGATTCTTCGATGCGTTTGAAGAACGTGAAGAAATCATTTTAATATCACACAAACAATACACAACAACATGATTCTTTTTTGTAATGTAATGACTCTATGTTTCAACAGTCAGATACAGTTTTTGTCCATCACTAATCAAATCTACATCAATAATTTTACCTTCATCTTCAGACAATACACAAGAAGCTTCAGAAACATTCAACTGTTCTGTTGCAGTTCTCACAAGCTCCTCTATGCTTCCAGGAACCCACAACACAATCCCACGTCTTCTTGTTTCTTTTGCATCGTTTGGATGTGAAGAATACACTGTACATTTCTTCTTATATACTCTATCTGCACATTATTCGAATAAACGGTCTTAAAACTCCAATAAAAAATAATATTCAAGAAATCTTTAGTCAATAGTTGGCATTTTATAGATGATTAATGTTTAGGCGGGGTCTAGACCAATTTTTTGAAAAAATCGGTTTGAAAATTCGTTTCGTTCAGATCGAATTTGCCAACTAGGCAGGTGCCTAAACGGTGACTAGATCGATTTTTAAAACACTGATAAAAACATTAGTACTTTAATATGTATACATGTATTCCAATCAAACCTTTGAGCTCTTTGGAGCTACTTGGAAGCGAAGACATCTGTGAACTCTTAGCGTCTTCTAGTAACTTTATTAACATCTTGTTACCACAACCTAGGGCTTCATCTAAAGGAGTATTGCCCCATCTAATTCAAATTCAAACAACGGTTAAAAAACCGTGAAAAAACAAACCCGCTCTTTATATGGTAAAATGAAGAATCAAAATGTTCGCAAATAAATACCTGTCTTTTTTAAGAACATTCGCACCTGCTTCTACCAACTGCATTGCCAATAGATACAATCCTTCAGAAGCAGCAACGTGGAGAGGTGTCCTGTGATCATAATCTTTAGAGTTTGGATCAATGCCGTTGTTGAGAAGCCGTTTCAAGAAATCGCTGTCTCCTTTCGCGACCACCGTGCAAAGGAAAGTCCCTGCGTTCTCTATACTCAACGTTGCACCTTCTTTCACAAGCAACGCCGCGACGCGATCATTCCCGTTCTTAATTGCTTCTAGTAACGGCGTGTTCCCTAGTTTATCTTTTATATTTACATCTACTGATTCTTGGATAAGATACAATGTAATGTCTTCATATCCTCTAGAGGCTGCAAGATGCTGTTAAGGAAAACAAAAAAACATATTAGATATGTTTCAAGAAACCAAGAAGGTTTTAAAAAAGCATACCAAAGGCGATCTTCCATCATAATCTGTTTTATTGGGGTCACCTCCAGCTCGAATCAAGCTCTTAAGCTGGTAAAGATCACCGTAGAAAGCAGCACTGTTCAACTTCAAAGCTAGCTCTCCCTCTTGTTTACTAATATGGAAGGTTATATCTGATTCCAGCTGCTTAATCCGGATATTTGATTCTTTCCCTTCAAGAAGATTGTTGAGAATCCTCCGTCCGTCGTGGAAATATATCTCGAGAATGTTCATGAAAGACTGTTTATCTAGCCTTAAAATCCGACACAGCTCGGAAACTCGGACTGTGTAAGGCTGAGGAATGTTGCAGAGGATTGATATCTCTCCAAAAGAGTTATCTGGTTGAAGAAGTGATACTATCTCTTCAGATCCATCCTTAGCTGTACCTATCTCCTCCTGATTTTGAATACTAACTCTGAGTTTCAGACATTCTTAAAATATTTTTTCAACGCAAAATGAGGAACTTTGTTTACCAATACACCGTGACAAACAAAGTAGAGTTGATCCACAACGCTTCCTTGTTCCATGATAACTTCTCCAGGGAGAAAGAACTCTTCATGAAGTCTTATAACCTGTAAGAAAAAGATGTATCCTGTTTAATTTACCTGAGTGAAAAAGTTTCTATTTTACGGTCCAAATCAAAAGTCTTACAATCTGGTTAATGAACTCAGATGAGCAGCCACGGAAGAGAGGAACCTTCTCGATGTACGGCATGTATAAAGTTTGTGCAATCTGCAGTAAAAAACATAAGTTTAGACATTTGTTTGATCATTTAAAACATTTCATCATTTGCTCTACAAAAAACATCACATCATCATTACCTTGGCGCGGATAGAGACAGGTATGTCTTGAAGAACAGCTGCCTCGGTATAGCTACTTTGGTACTGCAACCGTAAATGTCCAGTGATCTGACCACGGATGTTTCTACTGAGTTTGTTTCGGTTCATATACTTCATAATATCCGCCATCTTATCCCTGAATCTCTCTGTTTTTGAACCTTTTACTATCAAAGCTGTCATGTTACCGATCAAGTAAGCCCCTAGAATCATGTCGAATGATATGTAGATCATCGCAAATATCATTTCCCTCATATTAACTGCGTGTATGTCTCCATAACCTGCATCAAGATAAACATGCTAATAGCTTTAAAATAATATTTTTTATATATAGCTAAAAGATAATTTAGAATTTTTTTTTTCGAATTTAAGTCAGGTTTTAGATTTTGTTGGTTTTTCGGTTTTAAACTCGAACCAAATCTGAACTGTTTATAGTTTGGTTCCTTTTCAGGTTTTATAAAAATAGAAAAACATCCAAACTCGACATATACCAAACCGGTCTGATCCAGAAAACTAAATAGGTCCTATAAGTACCCAACTTAAATAACCCGAAATCCGAATAACCCGAACTGCAAACCAGAATGCCTGTAACCAAAGCAAAAGCAATGAGAACATACCAACAGTTGCCATAGTGACAATTGCAAAGTACATAGAAGTAGTGTACCGAGTCCAGAGATCGATCTCTCTAAACTTAGCGTAACTGTAGTCTCCCAGTTTCAAACTTCCAATCCAAGTGTACCCTTCTTGAGAAGCAGGCAGCGTGGTGGCCAAGTAATAGAAGATACAAGCCGCGGTGTGTGTGCAATAGAGCTCAACGAATATAAGCTTGACGATTCTAGTGAAAAGGTAATTGATTCTTATATCTTTCTCCATTTTGTGGAAAAATAGGATTACTCTACGAACTCGATATAATCTTATCAACAGTAGGTATCTCACTTCTTCTTTTTCACCTGCAGCCTATTTTCAAATCCACAGTTTCAACATCTTTCATTTGATTTCTCGTGGTGTTAAAACAAATCAAAGAATAAAAATGAGTACCTTGTAGATGATATCCCATGGCATGCAGGCAAGTAAATCAATAACAAAAGATGATTTTAAGTACCTGCAAAAAATCGTATACACCATGAAGAGTTATATGAATCCATATCTCTTATAAAAACATGGGATAGGGCTATTAATTAATACCGTAGAGCGATTGAACTGCGTCTATAGACCATTCTGTAAGTTCTGCTATCTCTATAAGCCACGAAGAATGTTAGCACAATATCGACTAAGAAAGCGATCTGGCCCGCGATGTCTAGGATGAACAGATTCTCTGGTAGTCCCCTGAAGAATCCGAATTCTAGTGGAGTGAAGAAGGAAGAGTAAAGTGCCCATATCAGTATGAACGTGGTCCACGCCTTGTAGCACCTGCAAGTCCATGAGTCTAAGTGATCAATCTCTAGATTCCGACAGAATCTTTTGTTTGGCTATACTCCTAATATGCTCCAGCAAAACATAGTCTTTAGGTTTTTAACGAATGATCATATGTGATCGTTGAGAAGCTGGTTACGTGTCATAAAGTAGCGGGAAAAGCGGATGAGTAACCGAAAAAATGTTATAACAGACAAGGAAGGTTAAAACCACATTTATGCCCCTAAGGTTTTTGTTTTCACTATAATTGACCCCACACTTTGTTAATCTTACGATACTGTTTTATTTTCTTGTATATTTTTTTTTCTCTGGACACTAAAGCAGCGAAAAATCTAGAAGTTACGTACATACTACTCCACAGAAATTAATCTATTGCAATACAATACAATTAATCAATTGAACTTATAAATCCATGCAAACATCTGACCGTAGACTAGGGCTACTTTGGAGTCCGCAAGTTAAGTAAGTGGGCTAAAAGTAGGTAAAGTAAAATGTAGAGACTAGTTTTGAAATAGTAAACATAATGAGGACTAAGAACAAAACGTTTTGAAACATTACGTACGACAAGATTTTGAAGTTGTTACCGGTTATCGGGATGAATAACGGAGCCTCTGGAGATATCTCTGATTCCGTTAATGACCGTGAACTTTCCGCCGTTACCTCCGGCGAAATCTAACCCTAAGAAGTTCGTGAGGGGGTTGAATCTGTCTCCTCGCGTTTCTACAATCCCATCTCTGAAGTCATCGTCCACCTCGTAATCCTCCAACTCCACGTCGGATTCGCCGTCGCTCCGGTACGAAACTCCGTTGCCGCTACTGCCTCCCATTACCTCTGAATCAACAAAAATGGGGTTTAACCAGATAACCGGAGATTTAAGAAGACAATCTCTCTGTTTTTCTTTTGTTGTTCTTTGGGGTCAGAACCTCTCTCTTTATCTCATTAATGGTGAATATTCAGTTTAACATCTAAGCGACGATATTTATAGAGGTTTCATTTCTGTTTTTTTTAGTGGATAGTGCTGTATTTTCTTACAGAAAATATGTTTCATAAACGTAGATGGATTAATTACAAAACTTAATTATCTACATTATAACTTCAAGTTAAATCATATGGCTAGAATAATAGATGATTTAGTGTAAAGGAATAAGTGGAAATTATAATAAAATATACATGCGGAGATAAGGTGGAACAATGATATGTGTAGTATGACCTATGATTATATGAAGAGCACGTGAAAGTGAAACTAACAATACAGCCCACAAGTTATAGAATACACAAGTCATCAAATGTTACAACATGTCATAAAGTTTCGTCATGTTTGGCAAATTGCGTTTAGAAGTTAATATTCGCTCATTTCTTCGTAGAGGTTTTCTTTAAATGCAAAGTTATTTTATCTTTTCACACGTTTACGCATATATAAGAGACTAGAGCGTAGTAATATTTAAGAACTCATAAGGTTAAATACTTCTGATAATGTTGTATTTTTATTTTTTTTGACGTCCTGATAATGTTGTATATCAAGTAGTTTTTGTTTTAGTTATATCGATCGATCAATAATATTCGAAACAACGGAAATTTCACGAGAAGGATATAATTTTTTTTTGTTAGGAAAAACGCAAGTTGTGATGACGGAGCAATATCAGTCTTGTGATGGATATACTCTAAACTTGCATGTATTGATTCCCGTTGTGCTAAAACACTTTTAACATTATAAAATTCACGTGAAAATTTAAGCCATATGATTAGTCAAATACTAGATAATGTTAAGGTGTTTAGGGAATGTGAGTGCTTTTAATTAGGTCAGAAGTAATTAACTAGTGTTTTTAGTTTATGGTTCTAATGGATAATTAGTTTATACCAATTGTGCAATGTGCATTAACCGACCTTTGCTTTATCTGTTTTCTCTTTTTATTTGTGGACTCCATTTCAAGTTAAATAAATTAGATAACATAACATGGTTGTTGTTATTTCCTTGCTTTTCTTTGGTTATATTTGAATATATTTTCATGTCAATGGGTTCTAATGGAAGCTGAATGCAATTGATAAGTTATAAGCATATAAGGTTGGCACACACACTCAGTCCAAAAATTGTTAATTTACAGTTAGTGGTCTTCCTTTTTCATCACTTGACCCCTAATTAGTTTACATATATTTGACCCTTAATTGGTTTCTAGAAATGTCTTTGTTATTTATACACACACATACATATATATGTGTAATCAAAAGAGTTTTTTTTTAAGTATTTTCTTTGATAAGAGTTTAACAGGATTACATTTTCATATATATATATATATATATATGGTTAAGGCATTTGTTTGTGTAGCCTTCATTTTGTTGTCCTTTTATATTGTTTAATCAAAAGAGTTTAAGAATATGTAGAACATGGAAACACTCAAAAAAGAGAGCTAATTGTTTTGTATATTAGCCTACTTATTACAAGTTGTTTTGTGTATAATCTTTTCAAAATAAGTGTGTGCCGTAATAAAGAGAAATATAACCTCAAAAGAAAAAAACAGTTGGCTATGACATTATACCAAAAAGAAATGCTTTGATTAGTCACACTAATCATATATGATTATTGAATGAGTTCATGAGGTGTGACCATAACAAAAGAAGAGATGACTTCACACATTTGTAAGCCGCAACGCCTCCACGAACAACTCCTTGAGAGAAGCGTTTGAAGCCGCAACTCTCTGTGATGTGATGTCCAAATCTTTACCGGATCTGATCATTACAGACACATTAAAAGCTTGGTCCATTGTAGCATTGAGTGTGTTTGACTTTTGTCTTAAAAAAATAAACTCTTACGGATCAAAAATAAGTCCACCAGCTTCTCTCACGATCACAACTCCTGCTGCAACGTCCCTGTGAATTGATATAACATACCATTTTAGATCAAGTCTTGTTTCTGCAAGAACCAAACTTTGTAATATCTAAGCAGAGTCTTTTTTTTTTTTTTTACCATGGACCGCCAAATTCGATTTCATAGAAGATATCAGCCCTTCCACACGCCACACTGCAGAGATCCAGTGCGCAAGAGCCACAGATCCTGACGTTCCTAACCTGATGAATGAAACAGAAGAGAAGACAAGATCATGAGTTTTTTGGCAGAGGTTGAATCCAAATGAAGAATATATTCACCTTGGTTAACAAACTGTTGATCCTGTTGGTTGCATCGTCTAATGTAGCTTTATCTCGTTTAACGCCCGCCTGTTTTCACACAAGTGATGAGAGGATGTACTTCATAAGAGTCTAGTATGTTTTTACCTCTGCTAGGAGCAAAGCGGTTACAAGTTCACTTTGAGTTGACACTATAAAAGAAAAGAAGATTATTCTCATCTTGACCAACAAAATCTCTAGACTGTAAGATGTGAGAGAAGTATATTAAAGTTCCAACCTTTGATTGGTTTTCCATTTAAGAAGGCTCCTTTCCCTTGGACACCGGTGAATAGCTGATGTGTCAAAGGAATTTATAATGGTATATATAACAGGTACCAAACAACCATGAGGATCAGGGTCTCTACCCAGAGTCTTATACCTCATCCATAATAGGATTGAAAACGACGCCAACCACAGGGACTTTCCCAATAGTAAGGCCAATGGAAACACACACAAAAGGGAACCTGCATAAAAAAAGAGTTTCGTTTTGTTCTTAAAGAAAATGTCCAAAACGAAAACACAAAGTCATTCAAATGAGAATATAATATACCCGTGAACGAAATTTGTAGTTCCATCAACAGGATCAACAATCCAAGTTGGTTCATCTGTTAACTCACTCACACCATTCGCAGCTGTTGTTTCTTCTCCTATGAACTAAAATGCTAAATGATCAATGCAGTGCAATGCAAGGAAGAAACTACCAAAGATAAAAAGACCTTGTGGTTGGGAAAGAGCTGCTTGAGATGATTAAACACGAGTTCTTCACATTTTTTATCAGTCTCCGTCACCAGATCCACCTATATACCAAAAAAGCAAATTCAGTGTATCCATAGGAACATGGCCACTTGTTTTTGTCTGAACAAGAACCTGGCCTTTGTGTTCAACATGTTTGGTCTCGTAAAATCCTTTACGAGTGACCTGAACAATGTAAAACCAAAAGGATCCAGATTTAATAATATGACCAGCCACTTGATCGATCAAACTCAATGGGAGAGAGAGAGAGAAAAAAAGAGAGATAAACTTCTCCAGCTTTCTGAGCGGCATCAACGGCGGCAGCCAAGAACTGATCTAGCGAAACTTCGCCAAACAACAACAACAAAAAGTGAGAAAGAGGCAAATCAAAGAGATGAAGTTCGCGGAGAATGGACGTGTCTATACCATTGTCTGCCATTTTCGATGATTGGAGGAGGTTGCGAGGAGTTGAAAAGAATAACGGTTTGTGTTTCTGTGTGATTCAGACAAGAAGCCAGAAGTCAACAACAGTTAGCGGTTTTTCCGGATCGGTTTTGTCTTTTCCGGGTCGAGCCGATTCGAGTAGTTTTTGGGCCTAGTATTATCCATAGGCCTAGCGAATTAATTATTGCTTACTCTTGATTACTTGAATCATCAATGTTTGATTAGTGCAAGATTTTTGAGAAAAAACAGAGAATCAATATGCTTAGATATACATCTTTCAAGAATTTTTGTCCATAATGTTGTACTAGTGAAGAAATTGTCGATAATAATATGCTCTGATAATAAATTAGACATTCACAAAACTTACAATCATATTATCTGATAATATTATGCTCTGATAATAAATTAGTTGTTTGTATTATACTTCTTCCATTCCTAAAAAATGTATGTTCTGGAAAAAAAATTGTTTCAAAAAGATATATTTTTTTACTTTTTCAATGTATGATTTTATGAAAAAATTATAAATTTCAAAAACATTAATGGTGTTTATTGAATTCCTATTAGCTAAAAATTATGAAAAATTGTTATTCACAAAAAACAATGCATATTTAATGAGTTTTTTTTAATATATGTGAAAAATCTAGAATATGCATCTTTTAAACACAGAGGGAGTACTTAATAGTAGCCGATTTTTGGTTAATTAATTATGAAAGTCGCAAGGAACCTTTTTGTGATCAAACTCATTTACTCATTACATTAAAAGAAATTCAAACTCCATAGAGGAGGAATTGTAAGATAGAGGATAAACACCCAACGATTGGTACTTATTTTGATAGAGGATAGAAATATAATAATACATTGAAACTTGATACATTCTATGGATGGTTTGAGTTTTAGTTTGAAAGTACTATCATATCTCTCCAAAAAACGGGAAACTTGTGAAGAGCACCCTTCACAATGCAGGTAAACCTTCAAAGCTATTTCTTTACATCGATTCTTTTTCTCTGACTTGTTGTCTGATTCTCCATTTTGCTTGTTTTTGGTACAAAAAAAAATACAAATAAAATATAAGCTTGCGTAATAGAGTTAGGCAAGAAAAATCACCTAAATGGCACATACCTTTCCCATATCAATGTTTACTTCTTTGTAAAACAAGCAATGACGAAGTTGAACAGTGAGACTCTACATATACAAGGTCAGCAGAAAAGTTTAACGATTAATTAGTCATTTTATAACATCCACAAAATTATTTGTTCCTCTGTTTGCATGATCCTACTTAAGTATTAGTCAATAATAGGATTTAATATATAATGACCCATTAATTTAGTCATTATTGGCAATATCATACTAATCATGAATAGCTACAAATATTAGAGCCAGGATTGCAGTTTTCTTTTTCTCGCAGAATTTAATTTACACGAGGATCTCCCATTGTATATATATATATATATACTATTGAATATTTCCAGTAACAGATATGTATCCTTTATAAAAATCAAGGTTGCTAAAAGGATAATGAACACTGATTAGCATTTGATAATAATAACAACGGTTACATCGGAGTATAGCAAGATTTTGTTTAAGGGTCCCAAATAGAAGGAATCAAGAACTTCAAGTGGTTGATCCCGTGTGAATTGAAGGCTCCACCAGTAAGCGGGTCAACCCGGATTCTTCCTGTAAAACCTGGAAAAGCTCCGGACCCGAAAACCCTAAAGCACTTGGTTGCAGGGTCCACGATATATATAGAAGAGGTGTGGTTCCCGTCGGTGCTGTAGGGTGCCTCGGATTTGAACAATGATTCGGTTATAGCTGGATTAGTGGCGACGTCGGCTAAACCGGTGGCTAGCTGAATAATCAATGCGTCGGCTCCTATTTCACCACTTGGTGGCTGATAGGTCATGCCATGTGGGCCTTTGTTGGCAATGTGGAAAGGCCAAGCGCACTCTCCAGGACATTGCACCTCCGGGTCGCTCACCATTACGTACGGTTGTTTCTTTTCTTGACCTAAATGGCGTTTACGTTATCACGTCAAATTGTTTTTTATTTTTGTTTTAAAATAATGATATTTTGGGGTCAAACAGTTTAATTCTCCAATATAATGGGGGAGAAAATCAAACCTTTGATATTACTCTTGATGGTAAGGCCGTATTCTTGGCAAGTTCCGTTACAAAACCCTACGTGATGAGCCCTAACTTGTGACGAAAGTAATACCACGGGCACCACTTTCGACATGTTTCCGACGGCTGTCTCGACCAATTTCTCACCATTATCTATTGTCAAATCCTTTCCAAACATCATCTTCTCATCTACATAACTCCTGACAACCTTCACCTTAATCTTCGGAGCTACGGTTCTGCTGCTACTCTTCTGTCGGTAAATCTCCTTGACCTCGTACCTCTCTTGATAACCCTCCACCACTTTCCACCACGCTGATACCTTGGGATCAAGACCTTCCTTGGCGTCAAAGTTAAGCGATTCTATAAAATCACGAACCCTCTCTTTTTGGACGGGGGTGAATTGTCCGTACCAGAGTAAAGAGAGGTTTAAGGTTCCGTCTGGGATTTGAGAAGGTGACTCACGAGAAAAACAGAGAGGCGAGAAGAGGAGGAAGGTAATGACGAATAAGGAGGAGGAAGAAGAAGACGCCATTACCAACACGTTAAGAACTTTTTTTCTTTTCTTGTGCCCTTGGATGTGTTTTCTTAGGTTCTTTTCTTTTGAGAAGCAAATAAATTTATTATTTAAGCTATTTTTTGACATCAAAAGGTGGTTTCTTGTTCTTCTGGATCTAATCGTCAATGATGCAAAAAGAGCTATTTTCAACGAGGTTGACTATTTTAAGATGGGTGGTGAAACTTCCAACACTCTATTAACACGTAATGATGATGACTGATGACCATATCTAACCGAACCAAACAAAACGCTAATAGAGTTCACAAGACACAAGAATAGCAAAAATGAATGTCAAATGTTTTAAAACATTTTACCTTGTGAAATTACACCAAAAAAATATTTAAAAACATCACAAAAGGAAGTAGTTGCATGCGTGATGCATGGCCAATCCTGAGATATATGGCGTACGTATGACGCAACTATTGAATAACAGCTGGATCCATACATGCATGTATGCATATATATGTTTTGGATAGTTTGGGTCTGGATGATCTATATCAACGGTGAGATTTGAGAGTGGAAGGTAAGCTGGGCTTCAAAATCTTCACCTGAAATTGGGCTTTAGTCGTAGGCCCAACTTTGGTTTTGTCAGCTTGAGCTGATCCTCAGTGTTGGTCTTTACAAACGCGACACTATTTAGTACCTGAAGAAATGCCAGATCACTGAAGCCGACCCGTTTACCTATTCGGATCCGGTTAGATCTTGCCAGTCTGGATGTGCGTAGGTTTCGAGTTTCGAACCAAGGGGAAGAAAAAAGGTTCTTCTTTCTTTGCCTCCTCCTATGCTACTTGGGGCATTCTTCTCGATTGAAGCGAAGCATCTTGGCTCACGTGCTTTTTGACACAGACAATCACATGCCTCTTCCCAAAGGAGAAATGTTATGTACAAATAAAAAAGAGTAATCTGATAAAGCATCTATTAAAAACAAACATTCGATAGTAGACAATTATACTGTTAGTTCTCTCGTTTTTTTTCTTTACTGTTAGTTCATGTTAATTAGACCAATAATACAATGTTATATGGTCTTTAGTATTTTTTTTTCTTTCTAAATTGTATTGAAAAATATTTAGGTATGACTGGTGACCATTTGAAGAATAATAGAAAAAAATAAAAAAAAGAATAAAGAAAAATAAAATAAAAACAATGAGTGGGAATGATTGTTCATTTTCAAAAATAATGAGGAATAATTTTGCTTTGTTATTTTCTACTAAAAAAGAAATGATAAAGAATATAAAGGAAAATTAATTCTTTATGAATGGTGTATTTTTGTGGGAACCAATGCTTCTTCTCATTCTCTTGGTCACCAGTTACACCTTTAGAGAACACTGCATTCCTATTCATTCTTTCTTTTTTCCACCATTCACAAGTAACTTTTGATATATAAAGAATACATACAATTCTTCTTCGTTCCTCTTTATTTAGGGAATAATAGAAGAAAAATATTTCCTATCAATATTGGCAAGGAACAAAATAGAAAAAAATGGCAAATCTCTATTAACGTGAGTTGAACTATACAAAAAATTAACATTTTTCTTGATTTTTTTCACGTTTAGTTTGCTTCCACTATATATATGAGAATTATTATATTCACCTAACATAATACAATCAACTAAAGTTCTACAGCAAGAAGTACACACTTTTTTCTTACAATTTTTAAGAGAAAATTATAATACACGTGTATTAAGACTGAAAATAACATGAATATTTTATGTGTGCTTGTTAGATATCATGTCAAGTTCGAGAAACACTAGCGGATCACGGCTAGTTTAAAATGTTTTTAAAATATTTTTAAACAATAGTTTCTAAAATGCTTTTTTAAACAATAGTTTCTAAAATGTTTTTTATTTAAACTTTTTTTATCATTTTGAATATTTTATATTTAAAATGTTTATAAACACTAGCGGATCATTTTGAATATTTTTTATAGAAAATGTTTTTAAACAATAGTTTCTAAATTACTTTAATTAAAAATACTCTTTCCTTTTAATTAGTGGTTATCATTCATTGCAATATTTTGTTTCATTTTCTTTATGTATTCATTTCTTTTAATTTGTTCCTATTTATTCCCTTTGATTCGTTTTTCATATTATTCTACTTGTTTCCGAAAGAGGTCACCAATTAGATTTTTAATGTTTTTTAGTATTGGCCTTCCACAGCGGCAAGCAGTAAGTAGCAGAGCAAAACGCAGAAGAAAGAAACGTTAAAAACAAAATATTAGCGGCCGGATCCAATAATTCAACGCGAGTGAAGAGTGCCACGTATGAAAAAAGCTTAGGACCAGATACGTGATTAGGTAAAAAAGACCAGGTACGGTAATGAATAAAAAAGGCCAAGTACGTTTTGTCAGTGGCCCTCGTGGTATTTCTTATCTGAAAGTAATTAATTTAATAGAAAATGCAAATCGGACGGTTGAAAGGATCATATCAACGGTAGAAAATGGGACACGTTATCGTTTCTGGATTAAGAAAACTTTGAGTATAAATATAAGAAGCAGAGGACAAGCTTTTTGTAGACTAAACTAAGTTGTAGAAGAAGAACCTCTCTCTCTCTCTTAGAAGAAATCTTTGAAGTTTGGATTTAAGCTTTTGGGATAGGTATGAGATCGATTTGTGAATCTGTACCGGCGGCGAACTCTTCTTCTGCGTCTACTACGGTGGTGAACTCTATTCCGCCGTTTCTGAGCAAGACCTACGATATGGTTGATGATCCATTGACCGACGAGGTTGTGTCTTGGAGTAGCGGGAACAACAGCTTCGTTGTCTGGAACGTGCCTGAGTTCGCTAAACAGTTTCTACCAAAGTACTTCAAGCACAACAACTTCTCCAGCTTTGTCAGGCAGCTCAACACTTATGTAAGTATGAATTATCCATCGATGTGATTGATGTTCCTAAAGAATTTTCAATTCTGGTAGAACACTAACTTTGCTGAAGTGTGGATCCATATTTTGCGTATATAGTTTGTCTTTTGTTTTGTAGATATCCTCTACTAGTATTTGTGTACATGTATATACTTCGTTGAGTGAAGATATATTATTATTTTCTTTTCTAAGTGTAATGGTCTCAACCCATTTTCCAAAATGATTTTTGCTTAGGTTAAAAAGAAACATGAGGAGAATACTATTTTTTTTTTGAATTAATCAGGAAAATACTATCACATAGCTTTCTTTCCTATTCTTCTTTGCTTGTCTTACTTACCAAAAGGGTTCATCGAACTTTGCAGGCTTGTTTGGACATGTGCTCATATGTGTCTGAAGAGTTGGTTGCTTCAACAGTTCCATTTCTGCTCTAAGTCACAAATCAATATTTTCTATCAGTTCAGTTGTCCCACGTTAGCTTTTCCAATATTGAAGTTTTTAATGGTCTTTATGTTTATACTTCTATGTACAATCTGTTCCATTCTTCATGCATCAATTTTTTTCAGGGTTTCAGAAAAGTTGATCCAGAACGTTGGGAATTTGCAAACGATGGATTTGTAAGAGGCCAAAAACAATTGCTAAAGAGTATTAACCGGAGAAAACCTTCTCAGGTGCAGCCTCAAAAGAAACCTCAAGTCCAGCACTCATCAGTTGGTGCTTGCGTTGAAGTGGGCAAGTTTGGACTCGAAGAAGAAGCTGAGAGACTCCAGAGGGATAAGAACGTCCTTATGCAAGAGCTTGTGAGGTTAAGGCAGCAACAACAAGGTACAGAACATCATCTGCAGAATGTGGGGCAGAAAGTTCATGTGATGGAGCAGAGGCAGCAGCAAATGATGTCGTTTCTAGCGAAGGCTGTCCAAAGTCCAGGGTTCTTGAACCAGTTTTCACAGCAGAGTAGTGAAGGGAACCAACACATCTCTGAGTCCAACAAGAAGAGGAGGCTACCTGTTGAGGATCAGAATGGGAGTCATGGGGTTAATGGTCTTAGCCGCCAGATTGTGAGGTATCAGTCATCAATGAACGAATCAGCTAACAGTGTGCTCCAACAGATACAAAGTATGAGTAGCTCACGTGGCTGTCATGAGCCCCTCTCCAACAATCATGGTAGTTTTCTTTTGGGTGATGTTTCTAACCTTTCAGACAATGGGAGCTCCTCAAATGGAGCATCTGGAGTTGCATTCAGTGATGTTTCATCCAATGGTGCAATGAAACCTCACGACCCTTATGCTCCAGCTGATCTGCTAGCTCCAAGGCAAGGAGCAGCAGCAGCTTCTGGGAGCTCAAGTTCGGATCTAGTTGGATGCGAGACGGACAATGGAGAGTGTTTGGATCCAATGATGGTTGTTTTGGATGAGTCAACGATATTAGGACGTGATGGCACCATAAATGAGTTGCTTCCTGGAGGTGAAGATTCATTGTGGGAACAGTTCTTTGGTGAGAGTCCAGGGATTGGCAACATAGATGAGCTTGTCTCGAGGTCAGTGGACAATGGGATGATAATGGAGCAGCTAGGATTACAATCCAACGTGAGTAATGTGTTGATTAACAATCAACAAATGAACCATCTTACTGAACAGATGGGACTTCTCTCATCAGATGTGCTTAGGAAGTGAAATCGCATCAACAAATGGATAATGACTAAAATGAGGTGTTATGTGTCTAAGTATCAAGATTGTTCAAAAAAAAATAAAAAAAAATAAGTATAAAAAATAAAAAATAAAAATAAGTATAAAAAATAAGTATCAAGTATCAAGCTCTAGGTCTTGTACTTAACATTTGCACCCAAAAAAAAACTGGAACGAGTGTGTAATCAAATGGAAAGAGTGTACTGAAATGTTGTCATATACAAAAGTTAGTGTTTTTTAAAAGATTTTATTCACATATAAATTGTCAATAACTGTTATTTAAATTTGTATAAGAAAGTTAGAGACTCTCTCAACCAATACTGATGCACTATTTGTCAATCACAATTATTCACTTCACCAAACTGTATATACAAAAGTTAGAAGCCTCATTTCTTCTCAATACATAAAGCATTCATAAAAACTTGGGCAAATCTCCAAAATAGCATCTTTCTAAGTTTATATCACAAAAATAGCACTCAAAAACAAAAATGACCAAAATAGCATTTTATCTTTTGAAAAATTTAAATTTTTTTATTTTTCAAAATTTGAAATCTTATCCCCAAAACCTCACATCTCAACTCTAAACCCTAAAATCTAAACTCTAAACCCTAAACCCTAAATTTTAAACCCTAAACCCCATCCCTTGAATGCTATTTTTGTGACTTTTGGCCTTGAGTGCTAGTTTGAGAACAAAAACTTGATTTAGTGCTATTTTGGTCTTTTTCTCTAAAAACTTTGAGAACTATATTATAGGCAACTCCGCTTAGCTATGCGTGTACTATATATATTATGACTATAATAGTTACATATATTTTCATATTTTGAGATTTACTAATTTTTGGGTGATATGTTTTCATATTTTAGCGCCTATAAATTACATACACACACTAGTGGGTGGTATAATTGGTTAGTTCATATTCAAAACATGTGTAAACCAATCTTTTTGAATTATCAAAACTGATGAGATAACATATCAAAAATCAATCAATTCAAATCTAACTAAATATAACCTGGAATAGATAAAGATATATGGAGCAAAAGTTAAAATACCTATATTATTTTACTAAGAAAAAAAACAGAAATAAAAATGATTATTTTAGCAAAAAAATAAGGAAAAAATAGTATCTCCAAAACAAAATATTGATGCATGTACTATTTGGTCCATATTACAAAACATATATATATAATGCCAATATGATTATTTTATCCTCAAATTACTGACTACTCTTGAGGCATATATTGTGTGCGTGTGTGGGATCATTTTGAGACAAAAAATGGAAGAGACTAAATGGGTTATGCCCGATGGTGGTGATCTAGTTTCAATGAAACCTTGACATTCCCCCGCCACCACGAAACGAAGGTCTTCGTCACACAAAGTTAGTGCTTTTAGAGTTATTTACGAAGAACGATGGTTAGATAAATTAGTTGAACATATAATGTCTCTGATCTCTTCCATCACTCTATCTGTTGGGATTCATCAGTGAGTACGACAGAAAATCCGTTATGGATTGCGTCAAGATTTGGTGATGAAAATCAAACAAGATTGAGTAACTTAAACCAAGACAAAAACGTCATGTTAGGAAAAAGAAATGTCATTTTTATGGAGATATGGAAATCGGTATGATCCTGGAAATATTACTTTTATGGAGTTATGAAAGTTGCAAGTATTTTGGAATTTTTTTTAATAGGTTTTTGGAAAAAGAGCGAATGCCCTAATCGACTATGTTAACCTAATAGACTACTATATAATAGGAACTCGTGTGTACTCTTTCTCCTTTGTTCAAGAAAAGACTTAACTTGGTTTGTGAGCTTTGGTTGTGAGAGAAAGATATGTTCTATATTCTTTGTACTTGAGATTATAATGGATTGCCTCTTGCCAAACCCCAATAAACGTAAACCATTCTAGTTGAACAATTGGATAAACAATTTCTTGTGTTCATCTTCTATCTTTTCCGCATTTTTCTTCCTATCTCTATTATTCTAAAACTTTCTTAGTTACGTCGTCGAATTCATCAAAGAATTTGTGTGTTTGATTCTGGTTCTTGAGTCAAACAGTTTCGTCGTTGTGGTTCAACACTATCAATAAACAACAATCAGCTTCACCTCTCTCAAATTAATCCAATCATTAAGAAAATGAAACCCGTCTCTGTAAAAATGAATCAACGTCCAATGAAGACGCCAACACTAACTTTTAGTGTTGATGAGAAGAACCTAAGTTTGAAGCGATACATAAACAAAAAAAGAAGATTAGGATACCCATCATCCAAGCGTCCGACAACCAAGGTGTCAAGTACACAGCTCAAGCTTGTCCAAGAAAGCCAGGTTTGTTCGATTGTCTCTTCAAGATAGAGCAGCAGAAGATTGAGATAAAGGATTTCACTGAAGTGCTCTTAAAGGAAGCTGTATGCAAAAGCGTTTGAATTTAAATTTAGTTATTATTTTTTTGTTATTGAACTATTATTACTTAAAAAAATATTAAATGAAGACACTTTTAAAATGATTGGTACATCAGTACATGGTTCAAATCATTAGTGGTCCAACAATGTGTGAGCAATCCGAATTTCTTACACTTTACAGAACATATTAAGAACTTTACAGAACATATTAAGAAGACATTCAAATATAAAAAAAAGTTGTCCAACGCGCCAAGCTATTGCCACGAGCTACACTGCGCCAAATCTTTTTTGACCAAACAGTGAAACTCTATGGTGAATGGCGACGCCATCTGTGGTTTACTGCGGTTTCCATTCTGAGCCTCAAGCAAATGAAGCAGCAGTGAAGATGGAGCTAAGATGAGAAACCTTTTTAGAGACACTTGGCTTCAATTTCCTCAAGAGTGAGACCCTTTGTCTCAGGCACAATGAAGTATATGAAGAAGAGAGACAATACACATATCACTCCAAACCCACAGAACAATACTCCAGCTCCTAACAGCTCCTGCAGATAAAAAACAGGTGAGCTACAACCTCTAAAACTTGAAAATTTCTTGGTTATAGAATCTTTACCTTCATAGGTGAGAAAGCAAATGTCACAAGCGCGTTTGTGCCGAAATTCACAAGCACTGCTATGCTGATTCCTCGACCTCTTAGTTTTAAGGGAAATATTTCTGACATCATCAGCCAACTAATAGGGCCAAAGGATAACTGCAACATTGATGGTAAATATGTTTTGAGATCACAACTTAAGGTTGCCAAGAATAAAGTTTGATGAGTTTAGTCAAAAAAAAAAGTTTGATGAGTTTAGTCAAAAAAAAAAGTTTGATGAGAAAAAAGCTTAACCTGATAGCAGCCCATAGAGTAGCAATGCAGCCACAGCAACAGCTGGTACATTATTATAAAAGATGTAGTACGACCCCAGGAGAAACAATGAGATCACCTGTTACACAATTTTAAAATACAAAAGAGGGTAAGTTTCTGAATCATTTATATTTAGTTTTTTTTTGTCTCATAAAATCTAATAGACACAAAAAAACGACTAAAGAGGTCAGAGGACAAACCATGCCACTAACACCACCAAGAAGTAAGGGTCTCCTTCCAAGTTTGTCAATCACTATAATAGCAACTCCAGTCATAACCAACTGCACTAGTGAAGGGCCAGGTTAAGTAAGTTGACAATGATAAAACGGTTTAAAATGTGCTAAAGAGTATTCACATACTTATTATTACTTCTAATTAATACTGGTACATGAGATTGTACAACAAAGCATATGAATCCTAATTTAAACTAGAAGGAAGAAAACGAATACCTTCAAAAGACCGAGCAGAATTGAGATCCGAGCTGCATCAGTTGCAGCAGAGAAGCCAGCAGTCTAACATGTAATGTATAGTGGTACAAGGAAACATGTTAGGGTTCCCTCCTAGTGAAAAACAATCTAACTTTAACAGAGATGAAAATAGAACCTGTAGAATTGATGGTGCATAATAAAGCACACTTGGTTGCCCTGTTATCTGCCATTTGAGAAAATAAACAATATATATATTCAGATATTGTTCTTTTCTCCCAATTACATTTGATGAAATGACTGCACCAACCTGTTGAAACAAGACTAAACCTCCTGCTATAGTAAGAGCTTTCAAGCATTTGCCTTGAAACAGTTCACCAATTGTAGCGTCTTTATCCTCACCCACAGAGGAAAGTTCAGCTAAAATCTCGTTTACTTGTTCAGCTGCTGAGTCAACTGCAGCAGACCCTCTAAGTCGGCGAAGAGACTTGATTGCAGCCTGTTGAAGTCTCTCCACATCTCCTTTTCCCTGGATAGAGCGCAGTAAAAGCCACCTAGGAGATGCCGGTAGCCAACACATTCCTATTCCCATTATAATTGGTATAGGAATAACTGTTGCATACATGTAACGCCAACCAGAAACAACCGTAATCCAGAGGCTACCGATTCCATATCCTCCCTTCATAAAAATTACATGTGTCAGTTTAGCTTGGTGGACAAAAATTATTTCAAAATAGAAAAACTGAGAAATAAATTTTCTGAAGTTGGCAGAGATGTGAGAACTTACAACCATCCCAAAGACGGTGGAGAATTCCTTTAGTGATATCATACGTCCACGTATCTGACTAGGTGCAGTCTCAGCAATGTACATCGGAGCCGCGTGCATTGTCTAAATACATGGGAACATATCAGCTTACAGGTTAAGAAAAATGCTAAACAGTGTAGTCCAAATCTGCATGGATTGAATTCATAATACATGATACAAAAAAACATCTTACCCTGAACGGTAAACATATATATCTGGAAGAGATCACACATGCATACTCTAGTTTATGCAGGCAAATACTAAAAGTCCGTGACCAATCTTACCAGTCCCAGCCCGATGCCATACACAACACGTCCAATTATCAGGACAGGAAAGACAGGTGCGGTTGCAGTCACAATGGCTCCAACAAGATATAATAATGCAGCAGTAATCAGCTCTTTTCTTCTTCCTTGAAAAAAAATCAATCCAAAATTGAGTTTCTTTCAGATGGTGACGCTTCTACGTAACAAAGATTAAATTAAAAAAAGTCGGTAGAAACAAACCTATAATGTCGGCAACATTAAATGCCACAATAGATCCAATTAAGGCACCATAGTGTGAGCAACTAGTCTGCACAAAATTGTAAGCACAAATATTTTCCTTTCCACATCCTAATAGGAGGAAGAAAAAAACAACATGTACGTAGAAGAAGCAAGAAAGGTGAATTATAGACTCACAATGATACCAACATCCACTGAAGACAAGTTGTACCATGAAATTCCACTTAGCGTAGGGGACTGTACAGAAGGCCAAAGAAAAAGCAGAGTAATTAAAAAAACTGTGAACTTTTGAAAAGGAACACAATGGCACTGCACGTGCAGGTGTGAACTATGAAATAGCTGTCATGTAAGTGGGGATATCTTCTAAATAATACATAAGCTTGGAGACAGCAGCTTAGAAAAGTTCAAACTTAAGTACCTTAATAGCTATGCACTCTTTTTTTCAGACAAAAGGTTAAAGCCATTACTTGAATAGAAAGGGTTGCACAAGAGGTTGCACCAATCTCATAGCCAAAAAGAAACGCTCCAAGAGCTGGGAAGAGAAACCTGAAATAAAATTACTTGTTTAGTAAGGTTCAAGACAAATCTACATCATCTGCAAACCCAACACTTGCTTTCTGTTTTAGCAGAAACATTGGTAATAAACTGTCAAAAGCAATCTTTGTGGGACCACAGTTGGTATTAAACACATGAAAACGACAGAACTCACGGGGGAATGGCTTCAAGAACACAGTAGTTTTCTGGGCTATGCTTTTGCTTTATTAGAGGTTCTTGTACTGAGCTAAGCCCACCTGAAGACGAATCACCAACCTACACAAGAACACCAATCTAAGATAAAGGACTGATAATATGGCTATTCCAAATCCAGGAAGGCTAAGGTCTAATCTCATGCTTAATATTTCTCTTTTCTTTTTCTTTTTTTTTGTAACACTTATTGCTTAATATTTCTCTTTTTTTTTCCTTTGTTTTGTAACACTGATTGCTTAATATTTCAAATCATGATTTCACCACGTTGCAGACATTTACAGGTAAGTTCAAATTGTTTCTCCAATGCAGAAGAATAAAGCCAAATCCTAACCAGTAACCTCTACATTGCATACATAGGCCCTTACCGTGATTGATAAATGATAAGTCAAAAGAAAAAAAGTGAATCAAACAAAACTCAAGACGACGTGTAAGAGAGAAGTGCGTAACCTGTCCAACAGAAACGATCGATGGCTTCTTGGCATCACACCCCATGGCTGCCGTAGCTTGATATTGATTCCCCAGATACGTGAGCGTGGTTTGCTCAAGGGAACAGAGACTCAAGATCTCGGTCTCTTTGTTTGATACAATTGACTTTGTCTGAGTTTTGAGCTCAACGTGCGTTGATCTCGCATATGAGATATATGCTGTGGAAGAGAGGGGGGAGGACAATATCATAACTGCCATTTCAAATTAGGAAAGGTATCTGATAAAGACAAATAAGTTATATATTTATGTTAGAGATAAGTTTAGACTTATAGAGATATATATGTTGCTCAATACGATAAGGTTGGATCCGACCTAACACACTTGTATAAATACTTTACCCTTATTTATCTTTATCTAATAGAAGGAGGAATTTTTCTGTTTTTCATCTCTTTTGGTCAACCAAATTAGTTTCCTATTAAACGTGCATTCTCTACTAATAACAGTATAGATTATTTGGACAATCAAAAGATTAATTTTCTATAAACTTGATTTCTATGCTACTAATAACAAAAAAAACATATATATTGTTTTGTCAAGCCAATTGGGCAAATCAAATTAGTTTTCTATTACCCTTGCTTTATGTGCTGACCAACTAAAAATATAGTCTCTTAAAGCGAGCCAGCAATGTGAACAATATTTTAATCTCTTGAAACAGAGCTTCTACATGAATTTTAACATGGAGTATGAGCAAACCCTTTAGTCTTTGCGTGACCTCTAGATCCTTGTTCAGCAAGTTAGTTACTGAAATCAAATAATACTTCTCCCTCGTACGGCATATTCATTCTCCTCCTTTTTAGCAAAAAAAAAATAAAAAAATATTCATTCTCCTCTTTGTAATTTACTTATCTTGCCTTCATTTAATTTTACTTCTGCAATTTACAGAAACTAATATAAAATAATGTAAGGATTTCCCTTAATTTTTTCCAACTGAATATTTTCTTATGTTTTCCTTTAAAATGAGGGACTATTGGAGATGATTTTACTTGTGTTGTATACAACAATTTCATTTATAAATCAACATAATTACTTCTTACAAAATTAATTTTGTACTTTATATAACTATTAGAATAAATAACATGCTTTTCAAAAAATAAATAATTTGATTGTTATGGATGGATCATTAAACTATGTTCAACATATAGTCCAGTGTACCATAAGCCTACTAAAATAAATTAACAGAATATCCTCACATTACTTTCCTTCTTGAGTATAATTGTTTTTTCAGATTGAAAAAGTTGAGGATTTTATGTAACATAATTAATTTCTCAGTATCTAATTGTTAAATATCTGAATAATTAAATTTCAGATGATACATGTTTCAAATTAAATTTTCTACTTACTGATACATGAACCAAATTTTTCTTAAAACATAGTTATTGAACAATTTTTTTTACTAAACTTAAAATGAAGACATAAAATGATTTGTACATGGTTCAATCATTAGTGGTCAACAATCCGTGAGGAATTTCTTACATTTTACAAAACATATTAAGAAAACAGTCGAATTTTAGAAGTTGTCCAACGCACCAAACTTTTGCCACGGGCTTCACTGCACCAATTCTTTTTGACCAAACAGTGAAACTCTACGGTAAATGGCGACCCCATCTGTGGTTACTGTGTTTTCCGTTCAGAGCCTCAAGCAAGTGAAGCAGCAATTAAAATGGAGCTAAGATGAGAAACCTTTTAGAGGCATTTGGCTTCAATCTCTTCAAGAGTGAGACCCTTTGTCTCAGGCACAATGAAGTATATAAAGAAGAGGGACAGTACACATATCGCCCCAAATCCACAGAACAATACTCCAGCTCCTAACAGCTCCTGCAGATAAATACCAGGTGAGCTACAAGCCTACAACCTCTAAAACTTGAAGGGACTATATATAGTTGAGAAGGAGTTTCTTGGTTCTAGAATCTTTTACCTTCATAGGTGAAAAAGCGAAAGTCACAAGTGCGTTTGTACCGAAATTCACAAGCACTGCTATGCTGATTCCCCTGCCTCTTAATTTTAAGGGAAATATCTCTGACATCATCAGCCAACTAATAGGGCCAAAGGATAACTGCAACATTGATGGTAAATCTTTTGAGATCACAACTTAATGTTGCCAAGAATAAAGTTTGATGAGAAAAAAGTCTGAACCTGATAGCAGCCCACATAGAGTAGCAATGCAGCCACAGCAACAGCTGGTACATTATTATAAAATATGTAGTATGACCCCAGGAGGAACAATGAGAGCACCTGTTACACAATCAAATATACAAAATGGGCTAAGTTTCTGAAACATTTAGGTTTGCTGTCTCATAAATCAACTGAAGAAGTCAGAGGACAAACCATGCCACTAACACCACCAAGAAGTAAAGGCCTCCTTCCAAGTTTGTCGATCACTATAATAGCAACTCCAGTCATAACCAACTGCAACAGTAAAGAACCACGTTAAGTCTTCAAAATGGAAATATACAACATCGTCGGATGAAGACGAATACCTTCAATAGACCGAGCAGAATCGAGATCCGAGTTGCATCAGTTGCAGCAGAGAAGCCAGCAGTCTAACATGTAATATGTAGTGGTACAAGGAAACAAGTCAGGATTATCTCACGAGTTTCCTCCAAGTGAAACGAAAGAAAAATTTAACATAGATGAAAAGACAACCTGTAGTATAGATGGTGCATAATAAAGCACACTTGGCTGTCCAGTTATCTGCCATTTAAGAAAAAATAAAAAATATATATTAAGCTATTGTTCTTTCTCACAAGGACATTTGATGAGTTGACTACACTTACCTGTTGGAACAAGACTAAACCTCCTGCTATAGTGAGAGCTTTTAAGCATTTGCCTTGAAACAGTTCACAAATTGTAGCTTCTTTATCCTCACCCACAGAGGAAAGTTCAGCCAAGATCTCGTCTACTTGTTCAGCTGCTCTGTCAACTACTACAGACCCTCTAAGGCGGCGAAGAGACTTGATTGCTTCCTCTTGAAAGCTCTCCACATCTCCTTTTCCCTGGAGAGAGCGCAGTAAAAGCCACCTAGGAGATGCCGGTAGCCAACACATTCCAATTGCCATAATAACTGGTATAGGAATAACTGTTGCATACATGTAACGCCAACCAGAAATAACCGTAACCCAGAGGCTACCGATTCCATATCCTCCCTTCACAAAAAAAATGTATGTGTTAGTTTAGTTTGGTAAAAAAAAAATATTAATTAAACAGAGAGGTGGGACTCTAAAATTGTCTGAAGTCCATAGAGCTGTGGGGAACTTACAACCATCCCAAAGACGGTGGAGAATTCCTTTAGTGATATCATACGTCCACGTATCTGGCTAGGTGCAGTCTCAGCAATGTACATTGGAGCCGCATGCATTGTCTAAACATATAGAAACCTATCAGCTTACAAGTTAAGAAGAATGCTGCATGGATTAATACATGATACAAAAAACATCTTAACCTGAACGGCTATATATATTTGAAAATCCATGATCAATCTTACCAGTCCAACTCCAATGCCATACACAACCCGTCCAATTATCAGGACAGGAAAGACAGGTGCCACTGCAGTAACAATGGCTCCAATAAGGTATAAGAATGCAGCAGTAATCAAACCTTTTCTTCTTCCTTGAAGGAAAAACAATCCAAAACAATTCAGTTTCTTTCAGATGGAGACGCTGCTATGTAAATAATATGAAGAAAAATTAAAGAAACCAACCTATAATGTCAGCAATACTAAATGCCACAATGGATCCAATCAAGGCACCGTACAATGAGCCACTAGTCTGCATAAAATTTTGAAAATATTGTAAGCAAATTAATTTGTCTTTCCAAAAGAAAGGTCATAGCTCCTATAGGGAAGAAACAATAACAAAAAAAATGAGTGCAATAACCAATAAAGTATAAATATAGACTCACAATGATACCAACATCCACTGAAGACAAGTTGTACCATGAGATTCCACTTAGCGTAGGCGACTGGAGAGAAGGCCAAAATAAAAACAAAGTAATTAAGAGATGTAGTTGTACATTGTACAATGACATTGCAAGGTCCAGGTGTGAACTATGAAGCAGTGTCATGTAAGTATACACAGCTTACACAGTCTTAGACAAAAGGTTAAGCCATTACCTTAATAGAAATGGTAGCACAAGACGTTGCACCAATCTCATAGCCAAAAAGAAATGTTCCAAGAGCTGGGAAGAGAAACCTGTAATAAATGACTTGTTTAGTAAGCTTTAAGACAAAATCTATATCATGTGCAAACCCGACAGATTCCCCCACGTGCTTTTCCTTTAGCAGGAAGATTGGTAATAAGCTGTTGATTTAGCAATCTTTGTGGGACCACAGTTGGTATTAATGACAAGCAAACACACATGAAAATGACAGATAGAAAAACTCACGGGGGAATGGCTGCAAGAACAGAGTAGTTTTCTGGGCTGTGCTTCTGCTTTATCAGAGGTTCTTGTACTGAGCTAAGCCCACCTGAAGATGAATCACCAATCTACACAAGAACACCAATCTCAGATACAGGATTGATATTATGTTTATTCCAAATCCAGAAGGCTAATCTCATGCTTAATATTTCAAAAAAAAAAAAAAAATCAAATTAATTCTCCAATGCAGAAGAAATAAATCCAAACCCTAACCCTATATTGCATTCATAAGCCTATAACTTGCCTAACAAGAATCAAAACAAACAATGACGGTCAAGAATTCGCATGTTCTTTCTTGGTTAGCATAAGATCTTGCCGTGATTGATAAATGATTAGTCAAAAAAATAAGAATCAAACAAACAAACAAACCTTAGTAGACTTTTTTTTTATCAGCGACCAAAGCTGAACAGAGAAAAGGGAAGACAGAATATCAAAAGAGAAACCTGTTCAACATGAACGATCGATTGCTTCTCGGCATCAAACACCATGGCTGCGGCAGCTTGATATGGATCCCGAGATACGTGAGTATGGTTTGTTCAAGGAGACAAAAGCTCTTAAAGATCTCGGTCTCTACGTTTTATACAATTGACTTGTCTGAATTTTGAGCTCAACGTGCGTTGAAATCGCAGAGGAAAGAGATGTGGAGGAAGAGAGAGGGAAAAGACAATGTATGCCAGGGTGATCATAACTGTCAATTAACGAGCATTTCAAATTAGGAAAGATGATTGTTTCTGTTTTTACGTTTCTTTTGGTCAACCAAATTATTTTTTTTCCTATTAAGCATGCTTTATCTACTAATAAAATAAATATTATGGGAATTCATATTAACTTTGTACTAAACTTGCTTTCTGTGCGGATAATACAAAAATAATATTGTTTTGTAAAGCCAACTGGGCAATCATATTTAAAAAAAATTATTAAACTTTCTCCATGTGCTGATAATAGAAAAATATATTGTCTTGTAAAGCCAGCAAAGTTATCAGTATATTTAATCTCTTGATGAAGAAAGATATATTTTTCATTGTTTTGAAACAGAAAATCTATATTTGGGTTAAGTAGAGAAACCCGTTTGGACTTCTAGATCCTTGTCCATCAAGTTACTTGTCAAATCAAATAATACTTCAATATCTTTCACTAGATTTTGAAGGTCGTTTCATAAAATTAGATTTGATTAAACTATACTTTCCAAAATCATATTCAAGAATCATGTACTCTCCTCTAGAAGTGGAGGGAGCTTAAATAAGCAAATATGGATGAAACACCACCACATTGTTCAGCTCTAGATCCAAAACAGCTTTTAATTTATTTAAAAGAGACGGAACAGAACAACAGATCACGCAGAAAGATTTTCACAGAGCTCGCATTCTTACTTGGTCTTGGTGGGAAGTGGAACCCATGGTTGGCACCGAGCCCAGTAGAGAAGATGTCATTCTCCATGCTCTTGAGCTTGAAAAGGAAGTGAAACGAGAAACTAGTAGGCCTAGGGATAACTATCCTGTTACAAACCAAGGAGAGAATGGTTATATCTAGGGTCCAAGAGATCTCTAATGGGACCGGAGAGGCCTAGTTGTCCAAGATGGTTGGACGCTAAAGACGTCTGGCTCTATTTTTACATAAAATTATTATGCAATCAAATGCCCATTCCAAGGCCACGAACAAGCACTCAACGGGATAAAGACTTTGGGGGATCAAACTCACGAGATCTCTAACAGACGGGTATTACCAGGACCACCAACCGTGGCCCAGCATACCACTCAAACTAGTATTTAGCAGATTACTAGAGAAGATCCGCCATCAAAGCCAACCGTGAAAGCCTTTAACGAGAGCAGAAGAGATCAATAACAAGGGCTCTTTACTCAAAGCCAAAACAAGTTTTTCAGGTACAAAACATATAACCATTTCTTGTCTGCGGTTTTCGTAGATTGGGAATCACGTTTAGAGCATTCAAAAATTTAAGTGATGGGTCTTTTGAGCATCCATTAGCCTTTTATTGTGTGATGCTCTGAGGAAAATTTGGCGTAGGGAGAACAAGTTACGTAGAGAGACTTTGGTTAGTTATTCGTACATATCAGGTGAAGAGGTAGAACAATGATACCACTGGTTCGTTTTGTATATATTTTCACTCTCTTGAGAAAGTTTTGCGTCTCTCTGATTTAGTTCCAACTTTAGATTTATTAGTTTTAACTTTTTAACTCTTAAGAGAGTTTGATGACAAAAAAAAGAGAAAAACTCTTGAGAGGATTCTTACTTGCTAAATTTTTTCTGACTAATTAATTTTCATTCTTCAGAGAATTTATGATCTATCTTTTGGTCAAGCTGGGTAAACCGGTTTAAATTTTATTTATTCGTCTTTTCCTTAACCGGTTTGGTTTCAGCTCATGAATGATTACCGGAACCTAGGAAATCGAATTTGGTTCTGGTTTGGTTTAGTTTTCCAGGACAATACTTCCCATGCAGTTTGTTTACTTCGAGATTTATTACAACATTACACATTAGAAAGTACAACAAACGGAAGGAGATAAGAGAGAGACTTAAACATGGTGAGACTTGTCCGAGTCCTCTAGACTTGTGGGACGAAACCAAGCAGTCTCCTCTAGCACAGCCGAGTCTTGGCGAGCAGCCTCCCCTGCTGGACTGTGCTCAGTCGTGGAGGGGCCAAAGACTCCGGTTTGAGGATGAGGAGACCAATATTTCTCAGACTCTGGCTTTATGACATCATCCGGAACTGCACTTGCCTGCAATTCATCCTCCACGTTCTTGTCATACGCCGAGGAGTAACTCCTGCTACAATAAAAAGTTCAAATTTAAATTAATTATTTGAATAAACAAACGTAGAATATTTAAACGAACTTTGTTTCTATTGAAATTAGTCGCACTACTTGGATATATGTAAATAAAATTTATTTTCCACAGCATTTTATTTTTCTGATGCAATAATATTCAGTACTATTTTCCTAGTGGGTGGGAGATTGGTTGCAAGGTAGGTGAGACATTGCCACCACAAAATACACACAACAAGCAAAAAAGAAATGGATTCTTATTATAAAGACGGGGCCATTTATAGATTTTGTTTTGGTCTTTGTATATCATTAAAGATAGAAAGTAATGTTAGAACATGACATGGTCAGGGATGGGTCAGCCATCAAAGTTTCTATCGACTAAATCTTCAAAGCTGTCGGTCCAATTCTTATCTTATCGTAATCTCACGATGTTAAAAAGTAACCAGCCACGTCACGTCTACTCATCTAAACAATGAATTTTCTGTAATGGACTGTCTCAAAAATATAACTAAGACTATGTTTGAATTAAAAAAGGAAAATTGCGATAGAAATAAATAAATACAAAGAATCAAAAGATGGAAAATCATTAGGTTACAGTTCAGAGTTTTTCAACTTTTGTTTGAGTCAAGTGAAGGATTCTAAAAGTGTTGGTAAACTACAAAAGGTTATACAAGCCATGTGTCAGAATCTGAATCTGATATATGCTTTGGTATTATCCATTTAAGCCAAAAGGCATATGCCATATTTTTCGTGCACTGTACACTTGTACATTGCTTGTGCTTTCTGTACGATTCTTTGTAGAAAAAAGGTAAAAGGATCTTTTTCATGCGCTGTACACTTGTACATTGCTTGTGCTTTCTGTACGATTCTTTGTAAAAAAAGGGTAAAAGGATCTTTTTTCTAGAGAGTTTGAAGGTTTTAGTACACTTGTACCAAAATCATATGATTCTTTTTCAGATCCATTTCGTGAAAATTAAGCAAGTATGGTACTATTTGGAAAGAGAAAAAGGTTAAAATATATGACACTGAAAATAATTGAAAAAAAAATTGTATTATATGATTGATCTGAATCCTTAGCTCTTGAAAAAAACCCGTTATATGAACTTTCAAGATCTAGGAATACTGGAATAGTATCTTGAATTTAACGAAGCGGAAGAGTAAAATATTTTTTTTTTTGGTAAAATCGGAAGAGTAAAATATTTGGACCAACAATGATACTAAACAAAGAGACTTAATCAAAACCAAACCTCTAATCTATAACTTGTTTTATTTTTGTTAGAACGAACCTTCACCAAACCTCTAATCTAATATGTCTGACGTTAAACCAAAAAAGAAAGAAATCTAAGGTGTTTGTTTATATTAATTTTACCAAAATCAAAAATTTCTACTAATACACTGTTGGGAAACATAAATACTTCCACAGGAAAATGTAGTATTTTCTCATTTTATGTCACTAATGTTTATATATCTTTTAACTTAGGTTCAAAGAAACATCAAATAAAACTGTAGAATAAAAATATACAGAGAATGTGTGTTTGATACCTTGAAGTGAAGGGAGCAGACGCGGTGGCGCGTGGGAAGACGCTGTCAACGAGGTGCTTCTTTAAGCCGGTGATCAACTGAAAACTCTTTGATCTGGTTGCCATATACAACTCAGTTTTTCCTCCGATGATCTTAGATGAGAAGAGAGATTTTCTTGACTTGTTTCTTTTTGTGTGTGTGATAGTTAGTATGATGACTTAACACGGTTTATTCTGTACGTATATAATGCTCTGAAATAGATAGGATTAGGAGACAAAGCACAATCTGATCCGCGTGTCTCACCTACCAAACGTCGCCGTTTCGCTTTCTTCTGACGCCGTTACTTGACGGATGGACGGTCTGTGAATAAAGGCCTTTTCGGGCTTTAGAAAAACGGGCTGTTTTAAGTCTTTGTAATTAGTTGGGCAGCAATTAGTTTGGCCAATTAACTTCTTCATTTTGAACAACGTGCGACACGTGTTTCACGTTCCTTAACCTCTTGTCTGAAAATTCAAGAACAGATTCAAATCCACCTTTGGTCGATCAGTGAGAAATGGCTCTCGAATGGGTTGTGTTAGGCTACGCGGCGGCGGCTGAAGCGATCATGGTCGTCCTCCTGACGATGCCGGGGCTCGACGGACTCCGCAAGGGATTGGTCGGCGTCACGCGTAATCTCCTGAAACCGTTTCTATCGATAGTCCCTCTCTGCCTCTTCCTGTTGATGGACATCTACTGGAAGTACGAGACGATGCCTTCGTGCGACGGAGACTCCTGCACGCCGTCGGAGCACCTTCGTCACCAGAAATCGATGATGAAGTCGCAGCGAAACGCGCTTCTCATCGCGGCTGCGCTTGTGTTCTACTGGATACTCTACTCTGTTACTCATTTGGTGGTTAAGATCGAGCAGCTTAACCAGCGGATCGAGAGGCTCAAGAGCAAGGATTGATCGTGTCGTCCTTCGAGTATCTTTTTACTGTTTTTTTCTGTTTACTGTTTGTCTTTTACTGATTGAAATTGAATTTTTGAATCATTTATCTTATGTCACACTAGTGTCTTTTATGCTGATACTAGGAATTAAAACACTTGGGATGCAATTTTGGTAAAATAAGGATAGAACGTTCTTTTTGTTTAGTTTTGTTCAATGTGAGTTCATAAGTAAATAGTATGTGATTGATAGATGCTAGAATAGATTATATAAATCTTAGATTGGCCATTACTGAACAGTCTGACATTCTACACAAGATGATGGAATGGTGTAGAATAGACAAACCTTAATTGTTTTTGATAGATGTAGGTAGATTGTGTATTGTCTATTGTTTCTTGAACATCTCGTCCAAGCAAATAGAAAAAGATCTTAGTGAGAGTAACTCAACACATAACCATACTAGACCTGAGCAGGAATGTAATACTTTAAAGATTTCATCAAACAGTTTGGGAAGTTTATTGAATATATATAATTTTTATTTAAAAAAAATCATTTAACAGTTTCTCTGTTTGTGTTAATGTTTCTAAATTGAGACAATGATTTCTGTAACATTAGCATAATGTTATAGCATAAATTTCTTATACTTTTTTTTTTTGTCATCAAGATAAATAGACTTGATTAAGAGTTTAAAACTCTGCTAGCCAAAAAAAAAATATAAATAAATCCCTAAAAATGTAGTACTGCATATGTTAATTGACACTTTATTTTAAGTTTACTGCATTGTTAGTTGACTTCTTGATTCGATTTGCGTAGCTCATAATTTCATTATGTTTTTATTTTTTGGTTTGTAAATTAATCATGTGCTACGGGGCCGGTCTACTCGAAATAAAGTTTGTTTATCTCAATCATGGCCCAAAAATCCTGAATCTGCTCAACGTAGTTCGACACGTATCTCTAGGTTCATCACACTCAGATTCTCAGTGACCTCGTTGTTCGTGTCATCTGCTTTCGCCCACCACGTACCATGCATCCAGTCTCCATCCATTTCTCAACTCTTTCCATCTGTCACTATCGGGCACAACCATTCCACAAATATCATATCCCGACCTGAAAACTATTATATAACGACCGCAAGACCAGAACCCATGTTCATGGGCGTGATCATGTTACTTGAGAAACAGATTTCACAAGATAATGTTTTAAATTCGAACATTTCAGATAAAAATAAGCATTTATTAAACATTTCAGACCAAAAATCTACCAAGAAGGTATGCTTACGTTTATCAATTAATTTTAATTACGGCCTGACTACATAATCATAATAATAATAAATTGTTTGTATAAAAAGCCACGGTTTCTGTTATCAAGTTTTTGATAAATTAGAAGCGGCTTTGAGGAAAAACATGCACTATCAAGAACAGATGGAGTCTCTTATGTTGGGTGAAGAACGCAAACGCGGAAATTGCGTTAGGGACGCAGATGCAGATGAAGGTTTTATATCTCCCTCTTCTTTTCCAAACTCTCCTGACGATTCGGCCCGTCGTGGTTCATTTTCTTTAAGGTAAGGAGAATCAAGTATTTTTTTGGTTACTCACCAATATGCAGAGGGCTTTTATTAGAAATTTAATTCTTTAGGAGTATAATGCGAAAAGTTTTATTTTCAGGGTGATTCAGTAGATACATAACCACCTGTTATATGAAAATAATATTTAATTTTGTTCCGAACGTTTGTATATTTTGAAAATTTATCCCATATTCTTATGTTTGGAATTTTAACAACAGGAGAGGACTGTCTAAACATTACAAAGGTAAATCACAATCATTCTCTTCGTTGTCGGAAGCGCTAACCGTAGAAGATCTCGCGAAACCTGAGAATCCTTTCAACGCAAAACTAAAGCAGCGACGGGAGAACCTTCACTGTCGTCGATTCTCCGGACCTGGCGGCGCATCAGAGAAAAACTTAGGCGGCCAAGACGATTTCCTAGCCGGAAACGATAGGCAGCCGCGACTTTCTGGTAACAGGCCGCCTAGAGCCCAGACGCTCTCTGCCGCTCATATATCGTCTTTGGTTACTCGAAGCTAAGCCGAAACGTTTTATAGATTATTCTCTCTAAAGGAACTAGGTTTCGTTTGGGACGATGTTTCTTGTAGCGTACGTCTTCTAAATTGTATGTGAATGTATAAGTATTTTGACTTCGTAGTGTAATTTTTAGTTTATTTTAAATTAGCTGCCTACACTTCACCGTATATACAAGAGATTTGGGGAACTTTATAAACACCTAAAGCTCTAGGACAATTTTGTACTACATAAGAAATATTTCCAAGAGTAAGAAATAACAAGAATGAGATGTATATGTATGTTATTGAATAGTATACTGTATACACACAGCACTTTTTGAAGTCATATATAAGTCATAAAATTAAAAGTAAGAATCAGAAGAAACTGGCAAGATATTTCTAATATTTCTGAGCCATTAGACTGACAAGATCAGTTAGTTTTTGTCTTCGTGATATTCTCAGCTCTTTGTATCCAAGAATCGTTGTCCTCTTCAATGAACAACGTTCTCTCTTCCATATTGTGATTAATAGGAAGAGAGGTGTTACAACACACGGTGACTGATCATCTTGGAAGTAAGTGAATTTACATTCTTTGCTTTAGGTTTTACTATATATGTTTTAGGCTATGATGGTTGATCTGCGAGCGCAACAAAAAGTAGACTAAAAGGTACTCGGACCCATCATATTAGAGTAAATTTTCTCACTACTTTCCTGGAATGGAAATATTATCTAGGAAAAAAATAAATGATAGAAAACATATGTTTACTTCAAATATGGTGGTCCAGTGTAAAATGATTTACTCCAATTTACCACTCAGTTTTTACCACTTGCAAGTGGGAACCCATATTATTTAATAAAAATGATTTTTCTTATTCTAAAACGTATAGAGTATGGTGAGCCTTCGTCTTAGAATGTGTCTTTTTATAAGATGTTTAAGAAAAAGAACAGCAGTGTTTTATAATTAAAAATAATAATCCAAAACAAGAAATCACAGAAATAAACTTAAATTTAACCTTTTATAGACCAAAAAGTCCAAAAAATTATCCTAAACAAAGTTTGCATCAGCTATTGATGTAAGAGCAAAACTGCTTGACGGAACTAGTAAATAAAGAATCGCTGAACTGTTTAAAAACGGCTTGTGTACAGTCTTCATCGATCTCAACAATGGCCTTGCAACATTCTGGTCCTATAGTTATCTGACGGTTGAAGAATGACCCGAATATCTCAGCCATGCAGGCCTCTCCGTCTCCTAGGTCAGGGAAGCACCTCCTAGCTAGCTCGCTGTGATTATCTCTACCGATTATTCCACCAAATATAGAAGGGAGCGAAAATGGAAGTGAAAATGGAATGGGAAGGGGAAACGGAAACGGAAATAAGGAGAATGATGTTACGGTTTGAGGTGAAAGAGAGGATGCGATGAGAAGAATGACTATGAGCGACACTGATTTCATGATGATGATGATGCAAATGTTGATATAATATAGGAAACAAAATGTAAATGAGATAGTGGTTTTGATGCTTCGATCTTGGTGAAGCCTTGAGATAGTTTTTAGGGTTTTGTATTTATAAGAGAGAAAAGGAATATAATATCTTAGATAGGAAGATCTTTTGGTTGCACTAAAATATGAAAGAGATCTTTCAGTTGCATTATTCTAGCGTTTATAAAAAACATGCAGCAACAAACTATATGAATTCACTCTATCGTTCCTTATCGCATGTCTTGAAATATCATGTAAAAAAGTTAGATTATTATTATTTATTATGAGTTTATGGCTATAGTCCATTATGATATCCTTAGAGAGTAAGAAAAAACACATATATATGTATATATCCAATCAGCATTGAAGTTTGAATTTGGCTATCAATTCAAAAGGTTTAGGCCTTGAAGCAACAATCCCCGTGGATGGTGGAAACGTCGCGGCATTAGCGTCAGAAGTTTCTCAAAGGATCAAACCAAAAGTACATGTGTTCTCGAAAATCTTTGCATGATGTTGGACCTAAAAATAGGTATATGAAATACTTTTGGGTCGCTTCACCAGATGTTTATGTTTTAGGGTCAAGTACCAAGACCAAAACGAGACTGGACTCAGAATCGACCGGGCCAGTCCATCACAAAAAAATACTAATAGTAGTACCTTTATCAAATTTGAAGACTCATTCAAAACTGAAAACCCTCACCTTTTGCAATTTTATGATCTGGTCTTCACCAAATGCATAGGTGATGTAAATATATGACGCTGCGTCGTTGCATTATACTACATATATATATGCACATGCATGTGTTTTATGATATTCTTCATTGTTAATTTTCCAAGTAGTAAAATTAAAAGGCGTTTTCTATTAGTCATCATATTGATCATGTTGAACCCCAAACCTCTGGTTAGAGTCCTCTCCATGTTCCTCGTCTTACAGTCTCTCACTTATCATGTCAACTCCGCTTCACCCCTTGAACACACCGAAACAACGGTTCAAGAATCATGCGTTAGCTCTTGTGCTCAGCCACCACCACCGAAGAAGGTTTACTGCAGAAGATCGTCATCACCCCCGCCTCCGGCTAAATACATGTATATAACTGGTGTACCAGGGGAACTGTACCGGACCGAACCTGATGATCAATGGGGCTACTATTCTAGTGCAAACCAGAATATAAATACGATTAAGTCTCTCCTGGCTATTGTTATTTTGGGGTGGTTTGGTGTTATTATAAATGTGTGAGAAAAATGCTATTAAGGATGCATGTTAAAGCGTGAACTAAATGAAATATATGTATGCAATTCATATCATACTATTACAATGTATGTTCGAGTTATTGATTATATATACTATTGTCTAAAGCTTTGGCTGTTTGGATGTTAATAAAAAGGACTTTGGTTCTGACTTTTGTTAAATTAACATTAGACATGCAAATCCCACTACCAAATTAACAAGTCATATAAAATATGTTTATTAATATTATCCTTATTTTATAAAAACAAAGCCTATGTATAATATCAAAGAATGCTATTACTAATATAATTGATAGAAAAAGGTAATGACCGTTAATGTAAGACCGAGTCACATTCTAATTTTGGTAACATCAGTTTTCTCCTTAGATTGGCCTAGTTTAAAGCACTGCCTCAGCTTCTTCACGTTCAAGTCTCTTTATATAAATCTTTACGATCATCTAATTCCTCCGACACCGAAAGAACACAAACCTATAAACAATGGCTGACGCAACCGAAAAAGCTGAGCACGACCGTATTTTCAAGAAATTTGATGCTAACGGAGATGGAAAAATCTCTGCCTCCGAGCTTGGAGATGCTCTCAAGAACCTTGGTTCGGTCACTCACGACGACATTAAGCGTATGATGGCTGAGATTGATACCGATGGCGATGGATACATATCCTACCAAGAATTTTCTGATTTCGCAAGTGCTAACCGTGGTCTCATGAAAGATGTCGCCAAGATTTTCTAAGCGAAATATTAAAATTCAATTTGAGATTTAATCATGTTTAATTTGTTTTTGTAATGATAATCATTTGATTAAGTATGTTTTTATTATGTTTTCATTTCATGTAATGGATTGTAATGATATAACTGAAGAATGCCACCATTTTTTTGAATGGTAAAGGGATTTGGTTCTAGACAATAATGTAGTGATTTATTGAAATAAAAAAATAATTCCAAATAACGTTCCAGGTAAATATATTATAAAATATAGTAAAATTTTAGAGTGAAAATGAAAAGAAATAATACTACAATTAAATTAAGAGATTAAAATTTATAAATACAATTTTGTGGGTTAATGCTCTTGCTTTTTGAAAAGTATAGTTGGTTCAGTTAGAATAAGATTTTAAGAGACATTCAACAAATCCATCGTAGTCTGGCTGGTTAGGATACTCGGCTTTCGACCCGGGTTCGTAGTCTAGCTGGTTAGGATACTCAGCTTTCACCCGAGAGACCGGGTTCGAATCCCGACGAAGAAGCATTTTTTTAATTTTAATTTTACGTTTTCAGTTTCACCCAAGAAAACATGGTAAGTCAGTGAAGTCTTGTTATTCACATGAATAGTGCTAAGTGTGATAATGTAGTTAGTATCCTTAGATATTTCAAAATAAAATGTTTGACTATAATAAAAACATATATATTTTACATACATATTGCCAACAAGTTAAAGCAACATCACTTTCTCCTTGGATACATATTTGCCTTGAAAGGGGTTTTCATGACCATTGTAATGAACTGTTGCTTCTCAGACAAATCAACCTCTTCACCTTCTACGCATTTCCACTCAAACTTCCAAACCAAATTGGCCACATAGTATTCAAGGTGTAGCAGCGAAAGGCCGTAACCAGGACACATCCTTCGTCCGGCTCCAAACGGCATCATCTTGATCTCACGAGTTCCGGTCATATCGAACCCGTGCGCTTCCCCGTTCTCTAGAAAACGTTCTGGCTTGAACGTTAAAGGATCCTCCCATATCTTCGGGTCACGGCCCATTTCTCCTACCATGAAGTTTATAGTACCTAATCTCAACACAAATCAGATAAAAATGATGTTACAAATAGCTTCAGGGACTGAGCACTAAACATGAAACAACAAGTGTATGTAGAGCCGGTCTGGTGAAACTTTGGCCTTGAACCCAAAAATGTTAAGAGGAAATATAAATAGATATAATAAATAAACAAAAAAATAATTAAATTCTTTTAATATATTGTTTTTGGTCCCTATAATCTCAATACCATGTATGAGTGTAAGGTGAAACTAGTATGCATCCGGCAAAATCGATCATATTTAAAACACTGGACCATGGCCATCTAACAACATATGCAAACGATTCTAAAAATAAATATTAAAAATCAAAAACTAAACATATAAATTATTGTCTAAGACTTTAAATTTATAGCTTATAATTTTTTAAAAAAAATCATTAATATATAAATAGAAAATAACTTTTCAAACTACCTCATTAAATATTTTTGAACATGAACTAGAAATAATTTGAGCACAGGACACACTAAGTTTGGGTCCTTGTGGTGCATGGTTTTTGAAACTTAATAATGATATAGATTAAAAGAATTATTACTACTATATTGCTAGTTCATAGCACTTGTAACAATAGTCCCTATATGTATAACGGTTAGCTACCTTGGCGCGGAACGAGGAAACCACTCAAAACGGTGTCGTTAGTAACCTTATGGTAGGACAAGTAATGACCAGGAGGGTGTCTTCTCAAACTCTCCAAGATCACAGCTTTGAGATAACTCAGCTTCCCCAAATCCTCTTCTCTGATCTCTTCTCCTTCTTCCAAAACACTCTTCATCTCCTCGTACACCTTCCTCTGTATCTCCGGATACTTCACCACGATCGCCAAGATCCACTGCATGGCCGTCGCGGTAGGATCCGTCGCCGCGTTAAGAAACTCCGAGCAGAGGCTCACTATCTCCGAGTCGCTCAGCTTCCTCTTCTTCCCTTCGTCTTCCTCCGTCGGGATCTCGAGACTCAGCAGCGTGTCGACGTAGCAGAGAACATCTCCGGAGGCTTCTCTCCCCCTAGCGTTCACGAATTTGAGCAAGACGCTCTCCTGAGACTTCCGGAGTTCAAGATACTCTTTCCACTTTCGCCGGAGCAAGAACTTGGTGACGGTCGGGAAGATGTTGAGGACGCTGAACTTGGTGTAGCTTATGAGCATCTGGTACTGAGCCTCTTCGATCTCTTTTATCTCTTCTCTTTTAAGTTTCTCCCCGAAACACATCAGCGCCAGCAGACAGAACATCGCGTGTCGGAGATGATCCAACGCCTCCGAGACGAAGCCTTTCTCTCTCTGCTCCGTTTCGAAGAGATCGACGAGAATCTCCAAAGCCCATTTCCTCGACGGCCCATGGGCCTTGACGCGGGCCGGCTGGAGGATTTCGGAGGTGAGGTTCCGGCGGAGGGTTCTCCAGAGAGAGCCGTAGACTGAGGAGTGTATGTCGTGCTGGTTGCTTGTGATGACTCTGGTCGTGGGGAGAGCGAGGGGACGGTCGGAGAAAACGGCGCCGTTTTGGACGAGGGCTTCGTGGGAGAGGGACCTGTCGGTGACCCATATTGAAGGCTTTGAGCCTACGTGGAGTGTTATGATTGGTCCGTGACGGGAGGCTAAGTCGCGGAGGACGCCTTGGAAGTCTGAGAAGTTGTTTTTCTTGAGCCAGATGATGTTTCCGATCACCGGGAAACGAGGTGGGCCTGGTGGGAGTTTGTGGGGAGGGGAGAAGAAGATGAGTTTGATGAAGATGAGAGAGATGATGGTGAGGAAGATGATTGTGATGATCTCCATTGTTGCTTGCGTTCAAAGTGGAGATTAAAGAAGGGAAAGGGAGTTACTACTTTTATAACTTAGAAGAATAAAATGTATGGAACTATAAATATGCATAGAGAGAGATTAGATAAAAATGTGTTATTTCATGTGGCTGAGATTGTAAGCAAGTACTATGTTTCTTTTATGGGCCATCTTGATTTGAATTCATGTGTAATAATCACCTATCAAACATGTATTTTTGTAAAGACTTTTGTTAAATAATGTTTATCTTTGTTCAGGTTTTCTAGACCGTTGATTAAACTGATCACATGACTTTTGAAGTAGATATTTCTCTAAACTGTACACGCAATAATGTTGTCAGCACTCTTCACCGTCTTGTATCATTTGGTAGAGTGGGATCATTGGAAAATGAACATTAAAACAGGCAGACACGTACGTTTTCTTTAACTGTTAACTAAAAGTTCTGTGTTGTGAAATGAGTGAAATATATATGTATCTTGTGATTGATTGTGCGACGTGTAATCTGATCTAGATTTCGTATTAACGTTTTAGTTAAATGGAGGAGATATGTGGATAACAACAACAAAGTAGTCGAATAGAAGTGGAAGGAACTTTGACAAGTGAGTCAGTGACTAAGTGAGGAATGGTAACGTGTACGCGTCTGCTTCTGTTTTCTTGTCCGTTGCAAAATGCGTGTAATGAATACAGAGCTGAATATTTTCGGTTACTTTGTAAGTTAGTATCTTTGTGTCTTCATGCAATTATTTGCCATGCATTTTTCCACACACGAGAAAAGGTTGTGGTCTTGATCACATGGAAAGAATGCAACTATTTTTATCAGTACACCAGCTATTATGATGGTGATTACTAGTGGTAGAAACATATAAAAGGCGCGTGATATATATTATTCTTTGTTGGTACTCTGAAAGGAGCTTGAGTACTCACTGTGTTAATGAGAAGTTGGTTGCCATAGCAGATGATTGTTTGAGACTTGATCACACTTATAGCTTAAGACCTTTGTTCTATAAACCTCTGCCTTTTCTTCTTGGTATAACACGTTTAAAAATCTTGTATTGTTTTGATTTGAGACTGACATTTATTTGTGTGGGTGAAAATGCAATAGTACATAAATCATATATCTTTGATCACACAGAGATTCTTGAAGCTTTTTGGTTCCTTGACACAAGTGATTCCATCACATTATACAGCAATTTGGTGAAGACTCAAGCATCTCTGGAGACCTGTGGATAATACACACATGAAACATTAGTTTTTTTCCTAAGTTCATAAGGAAAGCAACTGAGAAACATGAGGAGAAAGGGGACTCACATTTGGCCTAGACTTGCGAAATCAAACCCAGGATCCATCTCCTGAACGATATCATTAGGTGGTTGTCCACACTCTTGCATCTTCTGCATGATCTCCATAATCTTGGATGAATTGTTCGGTTCATCCTCGTAAACCGCATTGAGCTCTTTGATCAGCTTGTACTGCTGCGAATAGCGGTTATAGTCTTCTTTGCTTATACTGCCTTCATTCTCCTCTAGCCATTTCGGATACCTTGCACCGATCTCCTTCATTGGTTCGTGGAGAATGTCTTTCGACAGTAGCTGTTGCATCATCGTTTCCACTATCGATTCCAAGTCCTATGCCAAAAGAAACAAGAGACCACACATTGGTTCTACTAATCTCTACTTGTAGCAATAAAGTAAAAAGGAGGCTATACCTGAGATCCAGCGAGACTCTCGAATTGCTTAAGAAAATCCTCGACCATAGCATCATCATCACCAGAAGCTGGTTGCTGCTGCTGCTTGGAAGAGATAGATTCCACAGTTTCTCTAGTTTGTTCCCTACGCTTATCAAGAGCTTCTGCGACATGATCCTGTTTCGAGACTTTCTGCTTTCCCTTGCTCTTGATTCTCATATCAGGCAAACCCATTCCGAGACCTTGAACTCCACTCGGCAATGGAGACGGCTCTTGTTTCTTTTTCTTCTCGTTCTCCTCTTCGCCTTCCCTATGGTTTCCACAACAGAACATCCCCAAAACAAATCAAACTAAGACGGAAAGTTTGAGACTTTAAGACCAATCTCGTTTCCAGAGGTATTCATAACCGAAGCTAAGACTTAAAGTCTGAGACTTTTGAGCTAGAAACAGAGGGAGTAAAGATAAAAGGAGTAACCTTTGAGAAAGATTGAGATCTTTGAAATCATCCAATGCACCTGAGACACAAAACCACATAGTGAATCAATACAAATCTCAAAGGCAGAACCTTTCAACTATCAGGAGAGATGGGGAGGGACACAATAATATAGAATTCTAGGAAACGCATACTGGTCGGATGGATCACGAGAACTTACTATCGAGAAGCTCGTCTAAGTCGTCGGTGTGATCGTTCGCCATTTGCTTACGGCGTTTGGTCTCTGTGTGTGTGTGAACAATTGGGAAGGGAGGAATCTGAGAAGATTGACAGAAGAAGAAACCTTTTGGTTTTGCCTTGTTTGTTTAGGAGACGGTGTGATTGATATGACGCTTTCTTTTGGAGTTACGGTGAAGCTCAAGGTCTCGAGATCCAACGACTGTGATCACTTTTCCAATTTTATTATTTAAATGTCTCTATCCAACGGCTGCGATCACTTTTTCCATTTTTATTATTTTATACACACACCGTCTATTTGGAGACATAAAAACCGATAAATAAACCGGAACTGAACTAAAAAATTGAATCCAAAACCGAATCAAAATTCAAAAATAACTGAATAATTTATATATTTTTATAACCGAACCAAAAACCGAATGAATATCTGAATATCTGAAATATAATATATACCTAAAAATATTAACTATATTGAATATTAAAATACCAAATATTGTAAATGTATTACTTATATACCGAACTATCCGAAAAATTAAAATATCCAGATAGTTTTTATCTAAAGTACTTAAAATTATCTAAATTATCCTAAGGAACCAAATTACCGAATAGTTTTTATCTAAAATATTAAAATTTATCTTAATTACCTAGAAACTAAAATATTTTTTTAATTCTAAATTATCCAAAATTAACCGATAAACGTGGAATCAAACCTTAACTCAATTGAAACTAAAATTTTAGTAGATATTAATCGGTTCTTATAGTTAGTCCCTAAACTGACTCGAAAACCGAAAGAACCGAAATGGATCCCAACCAGATAACCGAACTGTTCCTATATGAAAAAAGAAAAAAAAAACCAAAAGAACCAAACCGGAACGTCGATGCCTGATCCAATTTGCTTACCGAGTTATGTTCTTCTTAAGCCCGTTAAACGTTTTGCAACACGAATGCCTCAAGTCACCAAGTGGGCTTTTTTTCTTTCTTTGAACACAGTCACCAAGTGGGCTAGAAACTAATAATAAAAGCCCATCAATTACATAAAAGGGTAAAATGGTTTTACCGGTATAAGATTACCAACCGTATAAATTGTCTAACTAACCAAACACAGTAAAAGCCAATTCGCATTTTGACTTTTCAGTAATTTCAAATTTCCTAAAATCTTAAATCATTTTTTTCAACTGGGTAAACGGTAATTCTTTGCTTTGCCGTAACTCCGCGCCAGAAAATTCGAAACTACTCCAGCTGTTTGATTCGCCGCCGAATCCGACGGCGGCGGAGGCGTCTTCTCTCCCTCCCCATCTTCTACACGCCGAGAAGTCCCCACACCCGCCGAGTCTTCATCCTCTTCAATCTCCCGGAGTATATCAGCGATCAATACCACGTCGCCTGAGTTCCGATCTCCGTATCTAGATCCTTGCAGCTCCGGTCTCTTCGGCGTTTCCACGTCAGCAACAACCGATCTAGTTTCCAGATCTAAGTTAACAACGACGGAATCAACCGAAACAGAATCAGACTCCGTTACGATCGGTTGATTAGATACCGAAACGGATTCATCAACGGCGTTAGCGACGGTTACGCTGATCTCCGCGCGGCAGAGAGGACAGTTAGAGTGAGACTTCAACCAAGTATCAATACAAGGCACGTGAAACGCGTGGCTGCACTTAGGAAGCAATCTCAACCTCTCCTCCTCCTGAAACTCGCTCAAGCACACAGAGCAATCCGAAGACTCCACGAATCCATCTCCCTTCCTGTATTTATAAACCGTAATCGATTCAATCAGAGTCTCATCGAGTCCATTTGAAGCTCCGTTGCTTCTCTGCCACGTGTCGGTGACGACGGCGGAGGAAGAGATGGTGGCTCCTGAGGCTGTGGAGGAGCGGCGGCAGTACTTGGAGGTGAGTGTGTAGTAGCTGACGAGGATGAAGGCGCTAGCGAGGATTCCGATGAGGGCGATGAGGAGAGGGGAGAAGTCGGAGGAGGAGGAGTCTTCGTCGAGGAAGAAGGAAGGAGGAGGAGGGAAGATGATGTAACACCATTGAGGGCAGTAGACGCTGCATACTCCTTGTGAGCAGTCTTTGTATGAATCGTATTGATCCCATGGGTTAGGGTTTCCTGTAGAGCCCATTGATGGTGTTGCAGGAGAGAGAGAGAGATGGAGGAGGAAGAAGAAGAAGAAGAGCGGTGAATGTTTATGATAGCTTTATATGATGGTTACTAATTTAGTTAATTAAGTGAATATTCTTCTTATAAAATCAAGAAGAATAAACTAAAGGTGCACAATTTGCTTTATTTATTTGTTCTTTTATGCTTCTATTTTTATCTTTTAGTAAACAATTTAATAATGCATACCTTGTGAAATGGGTTAGTGGAATAAATGGAGTTAAGAGCAGCATTAAACCAGCACTCCATTTGGGGTGTTTAATTTTTTATTTTTTTTTCTAATTAAAAAAAATTAAAAATTCACCAATCGCGGACTGCCATTTGTCAGTGGAATCCACAAACAGTTGAAAAAACTCTCCAAAATCGCTGTTTATTTAGGCAGCAAAAGCTACCCAATTTTCAAAAATGGTGGGATCCACCTACTATTTTATTCTTATTTTTTTAAGTTCCCCTCCCTAAGCTCCCATGGTTAACTGTTTTAATCTCTTCAAAAAAAAAATGCAATAAATGACCGTACTTGTTATCTTAGGGTATTTCCATGTATACTCCATTTTTTTCTCTAAAATGGAATAAAAGTGAATATAGAGTAAGGAATGCTCCAACTCAACTCAATATCTCACTCCATAATGAAATTTACTCCATAAATGGAATAATCTATTTTTTGTTTGTTTGGAATAGAAAATGAAATAGGGTTGGAGCAATTTTATTTCATTTTTACTTTTATTCCATTTTAGAAGAAAAATGGAGTTTTACATTAAAAATACTCTTATGATTATAATACCTCTCTATATGTTAAAAGCAGTAAATGTTTGTTTTTATTTATTTTGAGTAAAGAAAACGTTAGAGTTTACCAAAGAAAACGTTAGAGTTTACCAAAAAAAAAAAAAAAAAAAAAAAAAAAAAAACTTCGACTTTCTCTCTCCTCTCTGGCGATTGAAAGGCGATTAGGGTTTCTCATCCCCTGTTCGCGCCGACGGCTCCGGCACCACGCCACCGTTGAGAATTCTCCGCCTCCCCTCTTCTTATTTAAACTCTCGGCCTCTCCCCTCCGATGGGGAAGCGTAGGAAACCTGGCGCGGCGGGCTTTGCTGCGTCGTCAAAGCTAGGTCGGTTTGGCTCTCGGTCTGCAGGCTCGTCTGTGCCGTCATCCAAGCAAAGCTCTCTGCCTCGTACCGCTGCTCCCATCGCTGCTGTTGTTGATGTTCAGGAAGTACAAATTTCACCTGTTGTTGAGACCAATCCTACGGTTCAGCCGGAATTGGATTCTCCAAACTTGACGGACACCTCCCCTAGATCCACTGTTGCAGGTCCATCCTCCAGTGCTAGTCCTCTGTCTGAGAACCCCCTTGAAGACCCGATTAAAGCCGCAAAGGTTGCAGCTCCACCTCTGATGTCGGCAAGGATCCAGGAATCTTCGACTTTGCAGGAGTTGGGAACCCCGACAACTCATGTTTCAGGAGCTCCCTTTGTCCTGATTCCAGACGAGAACATTGTTGCCGCTAAAGAGGAGTTCAAAGAATTAATTTTTGCGCGATTTCCCGGAGATATTCCGTCGATGGGGAGATTGATTGGCGTCGTAAATGCTATCTGGGCTCGTACTGGTCCTAGAATCTTTGTTCACAAGATTGGTGAAGGTACATTCCTCCTGAAAGTTGCAAATGAGAGAACTAGGGAACACCTACTAAGCCGTCAAGCTTGGATGATTAAGGGCTGCCCTATGTTCGTCGCAGCTTGGTCTCCGGAGTTTACACCGGAGCAGCCTCAACTTACCTCAGCTGTAATTCCGGTTGAGTTAAGAGGGGTACCATACCTGCTGTTCAATCGACAGAGTCTTAGTAGGATTGCAACTGCAGTGGGGAAGCCTGTCTCGTTAGCTCCTGAAACGGAGAGAAAAGAAAATTTTGAGGTGGCAAAAATATGGGTACAAGTAAACCTATTGGAGAGCCTTCCAGATAAGATTGTCTCAGGTTTCTCAAATGGTAGAGAAGTGCAGATCTCTGTTTCATACCCCTGGCTACCGGAAAAGTGTACTACATGTAGGAAGTTCGGTCATAACCATCAGATCTGCCCTAGCTCAGGACAAAAACAGTGGAGACCTACTGCTGCAGCTGCTCCTCGCAGGTCTGCGTCTCCATCAGGTCATTCTCAAAGCCGCGAATCTCAGGGCCGTAGAAGATCAAGACCTGGTAGATCTGTCAGGGAAAGAAGACGAGTGCAGAGTAGGGAAAGAGCAAGCTCTGCTGATGCAACAGTCGGAATCGCTTGTATGCAGGATACTAGTGCCGGCTTGGATCAAATTTGTCAATCGCCTGAACCCAGTCATGTGATGAATGACACGGAGGAGTTGTTACAGGTGCCAGTGGAAGTTATTGAAGGAAATGGGGAACTAGTGCCTCAGCTAGCAACAGTTCTTCCTGACTCCCAAGAACCAAAACCTAAACCGGAGGTGTCTTTAGACAGGAACTTGGGGTTCTCAACTGTCCATGTGTTTCATAAAAATGATGGTTCTGCCGCTTCTTTGGATGAGGCAGATGACCCAAATGACCCTTTCTTCTTGGTTCCTAACCGGAAGAGTAGCCGCAAGGCTACAAAATCCTAATCACTTTTTGAATCATGTTTTTTGCGTGGAATGTAAGAGGTCTGAATAGAGATACACGCCACACATCAGTCAAGGACTGGATTGGAAAAAATAAACCACTTTTTGGTGCGTACTTAGAAACGCGTATACAACACAGTAACTCTTCTCGGATTTTAGGAGCTCTTCCTCCAGGATGGAAGTTTTTTGCTAACTCAGATGGTCAATCTACGGCTAGGATCATTGTTGTTTGGCACCCTAGTGTCTTGGTGACGATATATCAGGCAACACCTCAAATGGTTACCTGCGGAGTGTTTATTTTGGCGCAAAACCTCTCCCTCACGGTCAGCTTCGTTTATGGATTTAATCAAGTGGAAGAAAGGCAGCAACTGTGGGATGAGTTGGCATCTATCAATACAACTACACCAGCATCGAGATTTCCGTGGGCTGTATTAGGTGATTTCAATCAGATACTGAGATCAGACCAAAACTCTCAACACCTAAATGGCGAAGTTGATACAGCTGGAATGGATGATTTTAACTTGGCTTTGCAGGAAGCTGAGTTGTTTGAGGCACAATCGAACGGCCTTACTTACTCTTGGTGGAATAATCAAGAGGCAAACCCAGTTTCTAAGAAGATTGATCACGCTTTGTTTAACCATCACTGGGCTCACTCCTTTCCAGACTCTTTCTGCGAATTCCTTGAGCCGGAACAATCAGATCACGCCCCGTGTTTGGTGAAAATGCCGTCTCAGACCAGACGTGCTCCTAAACCATTCAAGTTCTTCCACCATACCATAGACCATCCGGACTTCCTTGATACGGTAAAGGATGCGTGGAGCTTTGATACTATCCAAGGGTCCCTGCAGTTCAAGCTTGCTAGATCTTTAAAGCTCCTGAAACCGGCTCTTAGGAGATTAAACACTAGACACTACAGTGGCATTTCAATGCGAGTGAAAGAGCAGGCTTCTCAGGTTGCACTAGCTCAGCGGCAGCTACTATCATCGCCTGATATGGAAACTGCGAGATTGGAACACGAGGAAAGAGGCAAGCTGCAAGTGCTAGTCAAAGCAGAGGAAAAATTCTACCGCCAGAAGTCCAGGGTTCAGTGGCATCACCTTGGAGATAGAGACACCTCCTTCTACCATAAATCAGTAATTGAGAGAGCCAGCAAAAACCACATTCACTATCTCCGGGATGCTGACGATCGTATGATTAATACGGCTGATGGTATTAAGGATCACGCTGCTGAGTACTTTAAAGATATACTTGGAACCACAGAGTTACAGCAGTCACCTGCAACACTGGATCATCTCCGAGACTTGATGCCCTTTAGATGCTCTGATGCTCAAAAGCTCGAGCTAACAAAGGATGTTACCAGCGAGGAGATCACCAAGACAGTCTTTGCTATGCCTCTTAGTAAGAGTCCGGGACCGGATGGCTACTCTGCTGAGTTCCTCAGGTCATCTTGGTCGGTAATGGGAAGTGATTTTGTGGCTGCGGTTCAGGAATTTTTCAGGAATGGGAGGCTTCTTAAGGACCTAAACAACACTGCCATTGTCCTAATTCCCAAGACAGCTCAGGCTTGCAAGCTAGGTGAATTCAGACCCATTAGTTGCTGCAACATTGCTTACAAGATCATAGCAAAGATTATTGCTAATCGTTTGAAGCCACTCCTTCAAGACTGCATTAGTCCTAATCAGTCTGCGTTCCTCAAAGGCCGAAGTTTAGGAGAAAATGTCCTGTTATCATCTGAGCTGATCAGGAACTATGAAAAAGCTTCTTGTGCAAAGAGCTCGATGCTTAAAGTTGATCTTCGGAAAGCATTCGACACTATCTGTTGGGATTTCTTATTAAAATTATTGGAGGCACAAGACTTCCCGCCTGTGTTTAGGGATTGGGTCAAAGAATGTATCACTTCCCCGAGGTTCTCAATGTCAATCAATGGAGAGCTGGCTGGTTTCTTTAAAGGAGAAAAAGGTCTTAGACAAGGGGACTGCATCTCTCCTTACCTGTTTATTATGGTAATGGAAGCTTTGTCCAAAATCCTTGAAAAATCTGCTGTAGAGGGCCGGATTAAGATGCACCCGAAGTGTGAGGACCCCTTAGTTACCCATCTGTTGTTCGCTGACGATCTGCTGGTCTTTTCTGATGGGTCTGCTGATTCCCTGGCTGCAATATCCTCGGTTATGGCGGAGTTTAAAACAATCTCAGGTTTGGAGATGAACCCTGCAAAATCAGAAATCTTCTTTGGTGGGTACAATGACACTGATGCAGCTGCCTTAAGTAATGTTGCTGGGTTCAAGCAAGGCATCTTCCCAACACGTTACCTTGGACTCCCTCTGAAGCCTGGCAGGCTTAATCTCGGTACCTTGCAGCCGCTCCTAGACAAAATCACTAGTAAGATGCACTCATGGACAGTGAAGTATCTCTCCTTTGCTGGCAAGATCAGGCTTGTGGCTTCAGTAATATATGGAATGGTAAACTTCTGGAGCGCTGTTTTTGTCTTGCCAAAAGCGTTCTATGCAAAGGTTGATTCATTATGCGCAGCTTTCCTATGGAAGAATGACACGACTTCTGCACGAGGATCTCGAGTTGCGTGGTCGGATATTTGTACTCCAAAATCTGAGGGAGGCCTAGGTCTTAGGCATTTGGAAGAGTTCGAGACTGTATTTCGTCTCAAGCGGGTATGGGCATATTTTTCTGAACCGGGATCTCTTTGGACGAGATGGTTGAAAAACCACATCTTCCACCGTAATGGCTTCTGGCAGATGACAGAATCTGCTCGCGTTTCTGCCACTATTAAAAGTATGTTGCAGCTCAGGCCAATGTTATCTGATTTAATGAGATGTATCGTTGGAAATGGGGAAGTGGCAAGCTTCTGGTTCGACTACTGGACGCAGTTGGGTCCATTGTTCTGCGTCGCAGGTGAAACTGGTCCAAGGAACTTGCGGATCAGGCAGAGTGCGTTTGTAAGGGATGCAGCAAATAATGGCTCATGGATTTTACCTGCTGCTAGGTCTGAGGCGATGCAAGCTATTCAAATAGCCATTACAGCAATTGACCCTCCGACAATCGTAAAAGGTCCCGATAGGTTTCTGTGGCGCAAGTCTGCAGACTCATTTGGTCCATCTTTCTCCTCCAAGGTCACTTGGCAATTCCTGCGAATGCCTTCTCCTACTGTGTTCTGGCACAAGGTAATATGGTTCAAGGAAAATATTCCTAGAAATACTTTCATGGCTTGGATGGCTCTACTGCGTCGGCTTCCCACTAAGGATAGACTTCGCAGATGGGGTATGAATGTGGCAGGTGAGTGTGTGATGTGCTCCTCTGCGTTGGAAACACACCACCATTTGTTTTTTGAGTGCAGCTACTCCTCTTCTCTCTGGTTGGGGTTTGCCTCGCAGATCTTGCCGAATCCACCATTGGATCTCCACGCTGCAGCTGCTTGGATAGTCTCCTCTTCCAATCGCATTAGCCGTAAGGAAGTAACTCTTCTTAAGCTCATTTTCCAGTCGATCATCTACCTTATTTGGAAAGAGAGGAATGCTCGAATCTTCACTTCTGTGTCATCTAGCTCAAGACAAACCCATCTGGCTGTGGACAGGCTTCTCCGTGACCGGCTGTTATCATTTCCAGCTACTCCTTCAGACGGCCCTTCGCTCCTGCTTCTCTATTTCACCTCCTACCGGCCACCTTGAGGTGTTCTTCTATTGTTGGCTCTTGTGTTTTCTTTTTGAGTTGTGTTGTTGTTGTTTTCTTTCTGTGTAATAAGTTGTTTCAACATTGTGAAAAACTGAAAATGGTATAATATTAACATTTTACCAAAAAAAAAAAAAGGGAGATAGGGTTAAAGTCTCATTCATGGCATATTAACAAATGGTTGGTGAAGTGTTGACGAAGGTGGAATACTTGAACATGGGCCACATGGACGAACAAAGTTATCCACGTATCTATTAGTTTTGTGGTCAGAAAAAAATACAGTACAGTCTACATCGTGTGTATACAAAAGTATCAACGTCGTATGTGTATTGTTGACGCAGGAGTTAACTAATCTCATCTTAGTAGTAGATTGTAAAGTTGCTATCCTGTCATTCTATGAATTACTTAACCGAGACCATAGTTCTATGAATTACTTTACCGAGACCATAGTAAGGTTGATCTAGTGATACATGACCTTGTAGGTTTAAGATAACTGTAAGTATTTATATGATATGAATGTCATCGTCTATTACAAATAGTACAAATATGGAATTTTACCTTCAGAAAAACAAATAGCTATGCGACAAAAATAACACAGAACAATACTAGTTTATACTAGCAATTATTACTCAATAATTAAAAATACAAATCACAAAATTGAAGGAATCGAGGATGGATCTGTTCTGTAGTGTCAGTAGCCACACTAACTCTAAACTCGTCCTTTTCTGCGTTCGTCCAGTGCCTGCCTCACGCGAATACAAGTTTCATTATACGCATTGTAGACTTGTAGTTAATTATATGGAATAACATACACCATTAGACAATATGATAAGCTGGTCTGAGTAATTCTCAAAACATACCTTGCTTTGAAGCATTCTCATCGTCAAGACGAGCGTATCACGCATGCTGATAACAAAAAACACACACAAACATTCAGAGTTTGTAAAATAAAATTTACGGTGAAATTAGAACTGCAAAGGTAAAAAGAAAGAGAGATGTTATATTATTATTATTATTATTATGTACCGAACGTTGAGAGTGCTTATAGGATGTGAGGATCCATCATAACTTATCAGAACAAACTGTGTTGATTCTCCACACGGTACCTTTATCTGAAAGAAATTCATTTTCATGAAAACACATTATACTAACTAAACAAATAGTTTTAAAAGTTTCAGTGTGAAGAGATGTTTTTTTACCAGGAGCTCCTTTGAGTATTTCTCTGAGATCACAATAGCTTCTCCGTTGTTCGTTTTGATCTGGTAACTAGATCTCTTCAAAATAACACTCGCAGGCTCCCAACTCTCTGTTGAATCCATCTTATACAAAACAAAACCTCAGTTATTAAATCCACAGCTGAGTTAAAAATCCAAGACAGTGGATTTCAAACTTACCAGGAGCTGCACATTGAAGCTAGCCTGACCTCTGGATATATACGTGTCGATTTCTGTTTGCATCTCTGCATCTGTTATAAAAGCAAAAACACATTTTCAGCAATCACTACAACAAAACTGTGTCTGCTTCTGTTGAATAATACATTACCACATCTTATCTTGTTTTGATCATTAGCAAACAGCCTCACTAATTCACCCTGCATACCAAAAAAATAAATAAAAAATAAAGACAATTGAACCAGAACACATACTAGTACCACTATTGTTGTTTACCTGACGGCCTTGATCATCCATTGGAATACACTCAACAGCAATCAGTTTGTGCACATCATCCGCGGTAACTATATACTCTGGATGTGTGGCTCCTGAATATTATAAACACATACTCAGTCTCTGAATAGCTGAGTAAGACTAATAAAATCAAAATCTTTACCCTCAATGTATTGTCTTGTACCATCTTCAAGATGCCTAACCCACTTTTTACAAGAAGAAACAAACATTAACTCCTGAAGCTTGTTTTAAAACACTCTTATCAACAAAAAGACTTTTTACCTGAAACATACAGAGAGTGGTTCCTCTCACTGGAAACCCGCAACCAAGAACTTTCTCTCCAGGTATTGCTTCTCCAATAATCTGAAACCCATCTATTCCAGGTCCCTCTGTCTCCAAAAGAAAAAGATCAGATTAAGATAATCTCTAACATATAGCTTCAGTCATATGTTTGTTTCAACAACCTTCATAAACATGAGAAGCGTATTCTTCATTCCTGTTAAAAGGATCAAACATGGAAGAGCTCTCAGCTTTCTCTTCTCTCTCTCTAATCATCTCCTTCCCCGCCACGCTACTCAGAGAATATCCAAAACTCTCCCTGCAAACAAAAAGAACCTTCATAAGCTGATGAAAAAGGTTTTTTTTTTTTAAGAAACTGAGAGATGATGATACCAAACCTTTTCGGCTGCTGTGTCTGATTATGAAACCTCAAGCTTTCAGTGTCTTGCGGAAGGTTCTGATAAGGGTTTCTAGTAACATTGTCCATTGGTGGCATTAGCTGTTCATTGACCCGGTAATCATTAGTACCATGATCCTGCATCAAAGGTAGTATATAAAACACACACAAAGTAAGAAGATATCACATGTTTTTATGAAAAAGTCCTAAGAGCAAATGATGATAAGTAATAATTTTAGCAGATTACTTGCTGAGACTACCGTGGATCCATAAGAAGCTTGACCTTTCGAACTCCTCGGATCATGGTTGTTGTTGTCTTTACTAGTAAACTCTGTTCCTGATGACATTTCCCTAATCCTATCCTGCTATTTTAAAAAATTCGTCATAACAAGTTCACAATAAACCCATCAAGAGATGTCTAATTAGTACAAAGGAGAGATGCAACAACAATACACTTACATTGCAAGTTTTAATCTTCCATTGCAGCTGATCATGCAAGTGCTACATAGAATAAAAACTACACATTAAGATTGTTTTAGTGTATGAATCTCAAGATAAGTGTAGTGAAAGAAGCTACCTTTATGCCGGTGGATATAGCGGTAGCATTTGCAACACGAGGCCAAACACCATACTCGGCTAATAAACCAAGTAATGACGTCATGAATATATACCTCTCGTCTTCTGTAACCTGAAGATTAAAAAGTGAGAGAAGTAATCACGGAAAAGGTAAAAAAGGCAATAATGAAGTTAGAGTTACCTTTAAATCATGTGCCAGCTTCAAGTTTTCTTCAAGATCACCTTTTCGACGAGCTAACTCATTCAAAGCGGATGTAACAGACTCGTTTTGCTTCTCATCAATAGCCTAAAGGTATAAAAAACATCTTTTAGTCAAACCCATAACCCAAAGATGAATACTTTCCATCAAAAAATAAAATAAAAAACAAAAAGACAAACCACTCGAAGATCAGCACATTTTCTCTCTAACCCACACTTCTCATTGAGCAGCTGCATATCCTGTAACCAAAGATGCAATTCACTTTCTGATTCAAAGATTCATGATGTTATTGTTATTATTAAATACCTTCAAACAAGCAGCAGCAATTTGTTCCTGGAGATTGTGAATCTCTTCTTCTTGTGATCTCACTCTCGAGTAAAGTGCCTGCTTTTTTTTAAAAAGCTCAATTTTAGTAAATTTAATAAGATTATAAAACTTGAGGTAAGAATCAATCAGTACCATTTCCTCAGGATCTTGAATTGACTTTGAATTATTCTCTTCTAGCTTCCTCGAAGCACTAGTTTCTTTCTCAATCTCATGCCTAGAGATACACAGATCGAGATTAATCACTAACTAAACATGGTTAATAGTCAAAAACGATTCTGGTTTTTTTTTTTAAGACAGAACAATACATACCTCTTGGTTGGATCAGAGCTTCGATCTTGTTTAAAGCTCGGATTCAAGGACATCGGATTTGGTGTTCTGTTTTTCTCTCTGTCTGAGAAGAACCCAACTATCATCAACAGCCAATTTTCATATCCACAGACATTTTCTAAAGAGCCCCTCAAACTAATCAATGCTTACACGATAACCCCATGAACTACGAAAAATGTTTAATATAACCTCGATGTAATTAACAACAACACGATTATATTAAAAACCGATTACCAAGTCTTTGAGCTAGAAAACACCGATAGGAACCAATCCGAGCTGAGATTCTTTTGGTTCCAATCTGGACAGGTCTAAAATAATATGAATGATACCTAAAGAAAGTTTTATACTACTAGAATACCAACTACTACTATATAAAAAGTAGCTTCAGCTCGATTTTTCCTGAAATGTAGATTATATTATGTCTTATAAAGTGGGAGCACATGACTTGAGAAATTTCTCATTCAATTCCAACGGAAGGTCTTTCAGTTGACTTATAATGTTCATCATAGAACGATACCAACTTTTTTTTTGGTAAAAGAACGATACCAACTCACCAAGAAGATCTTTGATTGATGTGGGAGACCATGAGTTTTGAAAGTCTGTTTGCTTCAATTCCGTGGAAAAGTCTATTACTTGACTTTGATTCATAATAATACCACCTAACCATTTCTGAAACCATGGAAACTACCACGAAAAATGATACTTTCAAACTAAATTTGTTTTTTTGGTCAATTAAAATATATAATAAATGTATTTTTTTAAATTGTATCTAAATTGGATTATAGTTAGTATAATACAACAAAGAAAATTAAGATTTATTATACATCTAAATTTTGAAATTTCCATATAAATTAATAGAGTTAATTATTTATTAGAGTATTTAAGAAAAAAAAACATTTTCAAAATTAGCTCACTTGACCATTTGTTGTGTTTCTCATCATTTTCTTTATGTCATTAATTGTTTCATTATTCTATAAAAAATTAGATTATATATAGAGATAAAAGTTTGATGTAGAGAAAATACCATTTTAAATTTTTTTTCTAATTTTTTTGAATATTCATTAACCATTCATAATAGATTAGCTTTTATTCCGACCCAAAAAAACTGGACTGAACCCTTCTAATGAAAATATCAACCGGATCAACCTTGCCTGGCCCGAACCGGCCAGCCCACCATAGGTTCAGTGGCCCAACTTATTTAAAAAAAAATACAAAATCGATTGCACATTTCATTGGTCAGACTAAGCTACTCTAAACCGCTCGGTACAAGATTTTAATCCAAAAAGCCGATTCGCCGATCTAGAAGACGACGACCACCAACAACTCGATCGCATAGGAGCAGCGAACAGTCCTCCTCCTCCTCCCCTCTCACTCTCCGAAGAGTCACCGCCTCGTCGTGACCTTCAAGCTTCTCAGAAAAATGTCGCAGCTAATCACCGGCAACAGCATCCCGCTGAGTGAAGTCTACTGGTCTCTCGTCAACAAAGCCGACAAAAAATTCTCCAAGATCAGAGACTTGCCTTTCTACGAACGCAGCAGGTATATACATACACCTTCTCCTTCGCATTAGATCGTTTCATATAGATTGTGTACATTTGAATTGTGGATTTGATCTAAGTTTGTTTACATATGAAATTGAGTATTTGAGAGTTGCTGGAGAATCGAATCGAATCGACACGTGTCTATGTGTTTCCTTCGCATTAGATCGTTTCATATAGATTGTTTACATTTGAATTGCGGATTGATCGAAGTTTGTTACATATGGAATTGTGAATTGAGAGTTACTCGAGAATCGAATCGACACGTGTCTATGTGTTATAGGTACGAAAACTATTTCTTCAAGGTGTTCAAAGTCTACACTCAGCTCTGGAAGTTTCAGCAAGAGAATCGCCAGAAGCTCGTGGAGGCTGGGCTCAAGAGGTGGGAGATCGGAGAGATCGCGTCTCGAATTGCGCAGCTTTACTATGGACATTACATGCGCACGAGCGATGCTGGCTACTTGGCCGAGTCCTATGTCTTCTATGAAGCGATTTTGACTAGGGAGTATTTCAAAGATGGGTTGTTTCAGGATCTGAATATCGCGAACAAGCAGCTGAGGTTTCTTGCGAGGTTTCTTATGGTGTGTTTGGTGTTAGGCCGTAGGGAGATGGTGCATCAGCTCGTTGAGCAGTTTAGACGGTTGATTGATGAATGCAAGAGGACGTTCCAGGTACCTGTTCCTGAGCTTTAGAATGTTGGTAGGTAATTGATTTAATGGACAATGATGACATATTCTGTAGTAGCAGTTTGTTGACTTATGTCAAGTAATCCTTAGTGTTTTGTATTGGCAATTCACACTGTTAGAATCACAAACAGAAGTTTCTTCTTTGCTAAAACTGCAATTTATAGTGGTTCGAATTCGAAAATAGGGTAGTGCAGCTGGATCTGAATTGAGGTGTAATCACAGCATGTACATGGAGTGATAAGATATCATGGTGTTCTAAGGCAATTATGTGGTTAGCTCTGTTTGATGTAATCGTCTATGCTACTTGATATATATTGACCTAAGATGCTAAACTGCAATTTATAGTGGTTGGAAAATAGGGTAGTGCAGCATGGATCTGAATTGAGGTGTAATCGTAGCATGTACATGGAGTGACAGGATATCATTAGAGATCTAAGGAAATATGTGGTAGCTCTGTTTGACATAATCGTCCTTTTTGTTATATAGAGTGTACTAAGATGCTTCTTGATTGTCAAAATTAGATGTCTTCTTTTCTCTTGCATCTCTGTTTTCCATGGTCTACTATACAGTTACAAACATCTTTTGATGTTTTCAGGAAAATGATTTTAAAGAATGGAAGGTGGTGGCGCAGGAGATAGTTAGGTTTCTGAAATCTGACACTGCTTTCATGAACATCAGGCCTCTAAGATACAGCCTTGTGCTGGATCCTAATCTGGATGCTAGTACACCTCGTGCAAGTAGGTCTTTAAGGCTGACAGATGCAATCTTGAGCAGTTATCACTACAATGAGGTAGTGTTTTTACTTTTTCATGTTTGTTATGAATGGATACTTAATTTTCTTACCCTCTAAAATTTGTAATCTTGCTGTATGGTTTCCGCCAGGTCAAGTATTCAGAGCTCACGCTTGATTCGTTCAGGATGCTTCAGTGCTTAGAGTGGGAACCGAGCGGTTCCTTATATCAATCAGCTGGTCCTAAAATGGGTCCGAATGCTCCCACCGGAGCTTCTCGTGTAAACTCTCAGAACGTGACTGATCCTACTTTGCCGCCTAACCCTCGCAAAGCTGTCCTTTATCGTCCATCCATAACAAATTTCTTGGCTGTAAGCTGAATTTACTTTTGTTCCCCACTAGTTAGATTTGCTGTTTTGCTGATTTTACTGAAACCTTGTTTTATCTTGGTAGCTTTTGGCAACCATTTGCGAGGAGCTTCCTTCTAATGGCGTAGTTCTAATATATCTCTCTGCTTCTGGTAATGTGTGTTTTAAGTTTCTTTTGTTAAGAATATTACGTTTTTTAGCTGCTAACGTATTTACGTCTTCATTCAGGAAAGATTGGACAGACTTCATTATCTCCTTTGGGTGGTAGAAGTGTAACTAGCGTTGAGGAGAATATTTTGAGAGACTTCGAGTCTCATACAATCAAACAAGACGGAGACCCATCAGTTCAAACAAAGCCATCTGGTGAAAGACCGGGTCAGTCTTTGAGGCAAATCAGTGAAGACGCAGTGGAGCATGGTTTGTCTTTTGGTAGTCACGGACTCACAGGTATGCACTCCAGAGTTCCTGAAGCTTACATATGATATTATCACATTAGGTGATATGCACGTAGGAGGTTGATTACATAAAGTGTCCTCTATAAATAGTGAGAGGGTATCAACTGTTAATATTCGAATATCTTGTGGAGGGCTGAAACCACTTGTAAGACAAAATTATTGGGAAAACAATCGAACTAGAGATTCTGAAAAGTGCAGAAATTTCTAGATCTCTGAACTCTTTTCATGGTAAGTCTCTGAAATTTATATGGTATCTTTCTTTCCCCCCAGGACCAAGCTGCATCTATCCTTCTGATTTAGTTCCATTCACAAGGAAACCTCTTTTCATAATTATTGACAGTGATAACAGCACAGCTTTTAAGGTAAGTACACTGGACTCCTCTTTCTTATTAAGATCAATATTTTGAACACTTTTCGTATAGAGAAGATACTAATGTTTATTTACTTCGAAATTTTGAAGAATATTTGTGGAGCAGAGAAAGGAGAACCAGCCGCATTGCTTCTATCTCCATCACATACTCCCCCACTTATATCTGCTGATTTCTCTCGTCAACCTAGTGGTAGCCTCTTCACCATTTTTCTCACCGCACCAGTCCAAGCATTTTGCTTGCTAATCGGGATTTCAGGCTCTGATATCGAAACGGTAGGTAGAGATAAATCTTCATACTCGCTTTATACTTCCTTTTCTTTTCTTCTTTTTGTCTGCATGCTGACTACTGTCATGTGTCAGGATGTTTTTACCAAGGCTGAGAGGGTTCTTTCCTCGTCTATGAATGAATGGGCTTCGACTTTGGCAGCATCAGATACCCTTCACCCCGTTTGGTCGCAGATACTAAAAGATCCCTTCTTGAGACGACTTCTCCTAAGGTAAATGTTTCTCTTCCAAGCTCCAAGACACTTCAGGATCTCCTAAAATACCAGTATGAATACAAAAACTACAAAACCTTTAATCTATTGTAGGTTCATTTTCGGACTTAGATTGTGTAGGAACTAGAAACCATATACATTATTGGTATAGTCTATTGAAAATTGTGCAACTCTCTAAACCTTTTAATCTTACTTAACTGCAGATTCATATTCTGCCGAGCTGTCTTGGCACTGTACACTCCAGTCTTCAATAACAAACAGAATCAACCAGAGTGCTTTCCGTCTCTCCCGGAATTCTTATTACCAGCCGCTCCTGCCATTCAAGCCGCTGTGCTTCAGATGGCCAATGTATTTGGTGGAGCAAGCAAGTTTACTTTACCTCAAGATATCACAATGCTCTAAAGCTTCCTCTGCGAAGAGTAGAAAAATTCTTGTGCAAATCGGTAATCTCGGTTTGGTTTCCCTTTCAGGGGTTAACTATTATTCATGATTTGAACTGGTTGTGGAGCCCAAGGACTGAACCTCTTTTCAGATTTATGGCTCAAGTACACGTTTGCCGTGTGAAACTAACAGTGATTGATACAAAACATATGATTGATTGGCTCTGATCTTTCTTCGTTTGAAAAAAACTGTTGCTTTTCAAGAAATATACACAGCTGAGAACAACAAGCTTAGGAACACTCCAAATTTTAAAGTTGAGACTTCAAATGATTCGAGACAGAGAAAATTCTTGTACAAATTGTTTATCTCCGTTTGGTTTCCCTTGCAAGGGTTAACTGGTTGGAGCCTAAAGGCCGAACCTCTTTCGAGATTTATGGCTCTAAGTCCATTGTTGTTGCTGTGTTAAACTAACAAAGTGTTTGATACAGATTATATGATTAATTGGCTCTGATGTAATCTACCTTTGTAAAAACTGTTGCTTAATAACCATCACATGAACAAAAATCATCCAAATGTAATAAAGAACACTCAGAATTTCAAAGTAGAGAAAACCACAATGCTGAAGAAACAATGATTCGAGACTTAAGAACGTGTGCTGTGAATATCCAAATCATGCAGCTAAATCCTTCATCACATCATCGTTGCTACTACCATCCTTGATCCCCATCTTCATCTGCTCAGCCACAAAGCACTTAGTGATCACATTACAAAACAAATAAACAAACTTAACCGAGTCACGTGCCGGCACAGGATACGTAATCTTCTCAAAGAACTCCAACGGCACGTTCGGATCAACAATCGCCACAACAGGAATCTGAAGCTTCGCGGCCTCGAGTATCACCGAGCTCTTCCTCTCGGTATCAAACACAACGACGCAATCAGGCATCGTCGTCGGCCCAAAGCAAAGCTTCTTGTGCCTCGACCGAAACTTCTTGGGACTGTAACTGTTCGTCAGAAACCCTCCCATCTTCCACAGATTCATCGAGCGGTTGTGGTTGTACGCGTCGCCCTGGATGCGGCGGGAAGTGAGCTCGACGATCTCGTCGAAGAGAGGGTTGGTGTTGACGAAGTAGATGTTCCCTCTCATGTGCGCGAGGTTGGCGACGAAGCTGGCGGCGCTGCGGAGGCAGATCAGGGTTTTGTCGGAGTCGATGATGGTCATCCCGTTGCGGGTCCCGTAGGCGTACTGTTTGAAATGGTGCTCGGCGGCGCGGCGGCCGAGATGGGAGCCGGTGTTGAGAAGCTTCTGGATCACTGCGGCGTGGAGCGTCATTGTTTGATCGGGAAAAGGGTTTGTAGGGTTTAAAGAGAAATTCGCAGATTGAAATCAGATGTGGTGGTGATGAGAAATGGATGAATCTGGCGTCCGTATACGGGCCGGGTCGGGTATGAACTTACATAATCTGGCCCATTTCGCTATTGTAAATGGTTCGTTGACCAACCAAATAAATTACTGGCTACTTGTAATTTAGACCACTGAGTTGCATGTATTTCTTACTATAAAACAAAAATAGTATACTCTAAAAACAAAAAGAAATGATCCAAAGTTTACCTCTGTTTTTACTTTTAAAAATATTTTTAAAATATCTTTTCTTTATTAATTTATTGCACAATTTATAATTTTTTAAATGTTAAAATGTAACTTTTAATTTATCTTGTAAAAAAATACCAATAAATTTATGACATTATTAAAAATAAATTATTATTTTAAAATTAATTTTTTATTACAGCACATAAATAAAAAACTATATACACTATATTTAAATGTAAAAAATTCTAATATAATATTATTTAGGTAGAAACTGAAAACATATAAAAGTGATACATCAATTTATAAAGAAAAATAACATCATTTTGGAAAAACATATAAAAGTGATACATCACTTTATAAACAAAAATAACATCATTTTGGAAAAATATAATAGCTTTGTAGATGATCTTAATGGTAGCAATTACTTCACTTCTGCGTTCGTTTCTCAGAGACACCGAGCTGGTAAGCTGGTTCTCACTTCCAATATTACATTGTATGCTCTCCTTTTCTAAGCGAGTTTTGTTTTCAACACATGATCCAAAAAGACTCTGCAGGTTCATCATCTTCTTCTCTAGTTGATAAATTCGGTGACAAATTAGTAACTTCTTTCCCAGGTTCATCATCTTCTTCTCTAGTTGATAAATTCGGTGACAAAAGTTCTGTTTCACGTAATTGTTTTGGTAGTGAGGACAAGGTTAATGTTAAAGGTTACTTTGTGTTCGTTTATGGATGGACTAGAGTGGGAAAGATAAATACAAGACAAGGCCTAGACTGTACATTGTAGCTGTAATAAAATAAAGTAGTAACTTCTTTCCCACGTTAGGTCAAAAAACAAGTTGCTTATCACTGCTGCCTGGCCGTCTTCATAAACCCCCATACGACTAAAACTTTTATAGACGAAATGCATTAAACAACAAAGCTGTAGTTGTTCTAGGGGAGAATATGTCTTGACTTAAATCAGTCATGTTATTGTTATCAGATCCCTTCACAAAATCTTATTTAGAAGATAGACATGTACATATAATTATTATGTAAACAAGTAATCACCATTCACAATTCAAGAATCAGACTTGGAAACGAGTTAATGAGGCATTAGTTGAAAGCTCTACAGTTCCTCCTGATCTCACCAGCGAACCCGGTCAGGACGTCAACGCTTCCCATTTTCACCATTGCGATTGCGAACTGGCGTTTGAATAGTTCGTTGTTGGCCGCATATTGAAACACAACACCGGAAGTGGATGGGTGTGTCGCGAGCAGATGATCAAGTAGTAAAACTCCTTTCCTCTCTCTGATCTGAGTGTAAAACAAGTTGTCAAATGAGAATGGGGCAAATGGTGTCGACTGGTCCAGAGCTGCAAATTGGCTGCCTCCAGCTGAACATGTGTTCCTTAGCCTATTATGAGAAATATCAAGTGAAATATATATTAGAGAGATTTTTTTTTACCAAAAATAAATCAAATAAGAAACTATAGCATGTAAATCAGTCTATTCATCATTTCAGTTATTGAAAGTAGGAACATGGATAGTCTTGTGAATATCCTGATCATCTTCCTCTTCTTAAAAAATTATAAACTAAAATAATGGATATGGGGGTCGGTGTCACTTAGAACATCTCTATCCAAAAAAATCCCAAAGAGTTTCTCAAAAAAAAAATCCTAAAGTTGATTAAATCATAAACTTCAAAATTTTAAAACAAATACAATCAATCCAAATAGACAAGTGGATTAAAGGTTCTCATGGTTTTCAAAAATTCCACCTCTTCTTAATGTTTCACTCCATTTTTCATTATTTTTATTTTTTAAAGTATAAAAACCATATGTTAGAAACTTTCAATAGACATGCTCTTGTGACTAAACCATATCATCCAACCGGATAAAATTATCATTAGGAGTTAGTAACTCTATATATATATTGCTGATGTTAAAAAGAAAACATACTTTTATAGACCTGTTTCAAAGTTTCAAACAAGTTTTTTTTTTTGGTTAAACATTTCAAACAAGTTTATAATCTCGAACCAGATTTTCTTTTCAAGATAATTATCTAAGTATTGAGACCAGATCAGGCGATAACACTACTACAAAATCTTCATTGGTTAATTTAATGATTTTCAATAGTGTTTGCATGTGTATATGCAAACAACAACAAGAAAATTACCTGCCAGCCAAACCGGGGTCCATAGTGGGATCAGGCTGTCCGGTTCCTTGAAAATTGGTGAGTCGATCCACAAAATTACCACAAGATCCTATTCCAACCGTGTGAGCACCCAAAAGAGCCACTGCATCAAAAACATCCATCCCTTTATTCCCAAAGAACGTTAGCATATCTGGGACTGGGAGGCCTGGTCCCGGGAGGATCCCTTCGGCGTCTTCAGAGTTCGAAACAAAGCCATCACGTCGTCCGGTTGGGACCACGTAGCTTGGTCCTCCACCAAAGAAGACCGAGTCACGTGTGGCGAGCGTGACTATATCTGAGCAAGAGACCTTGGAGGGACATTGAGCCTCCAGAGCCGTCTTGATCTCGTCGATCAGTTCGTACCCTCTCACGCTGCCGTTTGGCCCGGCGTTCTTTTCCGGTGATGGTTGAGTCGTCGTTGGGTCTATAAGGAGAGAAGCGTCGCAGCCCTAAGAGATCGATACCAACGACAAATTGTTTTTAAGAAAATAATATTCTACGTATATGATGAATATGTAAATTTATGCATTTTCAAGTTATGTAAATTAGAATAAATGATTTTCAAGCATTTCTTTTGTATTTTTACACTCAAGCTATTACATATTTTAATATCATAAGCTTTTGCTTATTTTCTATTTAATGAAGAGATTCTTAGGACAATATATTTGCTTGGGACCAAGCTTAGATTATGTTATTTAGTATATACTTTCAAACGAAATTTGAGTATGTGACTAGGTAAAACCACCATTTTCTTCAACTTGTAAAATAAATAAGTCGTTTGGATAATTTCTTACCTAGTTCTATTTGATTTTTTTTTTTTTTGGTCAGACCAACTTCTCTGTGGCTATATCTTTTTGATAAACAAAAAGATACCAAAATTGTAAAAGAACTTTGATGAGATTCATACCTGAACAAAACAGTCATGAAAATGCATCCTAGTCAAGGCAGCTGTGATTGAAGGGTCAAGACCAAACCGCTCGCGGACTAGGTTCTGTACTATAATTTCTGCATTAGGGCAGGATTGGCTGTAAAATCCGACTCTCAGTTGCGAAAAAGCGACTGGAAAGATGTATAAAATTAGGAGAAGAACAGAAAACTTGGCAATCTTCATCTTGTTTTAGTGGTAAGTACGTAATTTTGGGATGGCTTATTATGAGACATCTAAGATCAAGCATTACTATATATATACGCCAAACGAACAGTGAATAAAAAATAGGCCAGTCAAATGTATTTAAGTAAAGACAGATAAATCGATATATAAAATTATAAAATCCAAAAGGCGTAAGTACCAACTACTTTGAAACATTCCGGTGCCTTATTGAGTTATTGTTAATTATATACGTACGATATATATGCTGAAACCCGATAATCAATGTAGCTAGCTAGGTGATGTTAGAGTATTTATTTTACAATTCTAGTTTTATTTTAGCTACTTGAAAATTTATAGGTAGATATCTTTTTATTCAGTTACATGACTAGTATTTCGTATGGTGATTGGGTGATTGCAAGTGTTGGAAATAGCTAGCTTGTGTTTATACAGATCAGAAAAGATAGTTTTTGTATATTAGTAAACTGTATATGATGCTTAGTTTTATATATCTAAACCTATACTTCTTCTAAGAATTAGATCTTTTGAAGTTTTCTTGAGTTATTTGAGATTAGACTATAGTTTTAATTACACATACCGTGTTACTAATATGTTTGATTCAATATTTGTCAACGACACAAAACAGTAGGATTTAACGCGTGAGATATTAGCAAGTGTACTAAGAAGAAAATAAAAGAGACATCATCCGATTAAATGTAAATCAACATGGAGTTAAGTAAATACAATGCAAAGACTCGTTCTTAATTTCCTAAAAATATATAGTACTTATTCTACAATATGAAAAAAGTATGAAAGATTAGAAGGAAAAAAGTGACTTTGTAGAAAGCAACATTGGAGTTGACTGTTGAGGATGTTTTTATATGATACTTCATTAGATGATTTAGCTATAAGACCCACGCATATTTCGTAGAAGTTTTGTTTAAAGAAGTTGTCGTTGAAAACAAAAACAAATTAACCAGGGTGTAATTTTATCATGCCCATTTATTACAGCTATTAAAGTTGATAATGTAAATTGGTTCCGCTTTCAAGAGTATTTTTCTATAATAATTTCATTTGGGTACGTGTATATATGAATTGCTCAAGTTGATTCTGTACTTACATTTTTGGCGATTGCTTGTATATATGGAAATGAAACGTCTGATCTATATTAAACTACAATAGTGTGACCATGCAAGAAAATAATAATGGTATGTAGACTTCTTAGGTTAGTATTATGATCCACTGTTAGCTCAGCAATAAAAACTAAAAATATTAAAATTTATATCCTCCATTGTAGAAAAATGCTATTCAATAAAATGGACTAGTCATAATTAAAATCATAAAACCAGTTTGACGGTATGATTCCACTGAGATAACAGGGAGCTTGAGGTTGGGAGGTAGAGACAAGATAGCTTCTTTTTTTTGGGCAACTTATTAGAGAGAAGATAGCTACAACTGACAGAAGTTTAATTTTTCTTTCTTCAAACAAGACTGTAGATTCTATTGATAGGAAAGTTAGATTCAACATCTTATTCATATGCCAAAATCTTTGGTTAAACAGTGAATGTATACTCGTTCTCCTTACTTCACGTAAAGTTGGATTTTATAAGTAGTGATCCGTTAGTGTGTTACGTGGCCACACACCTGCAACAATATGTGAAGAGTGTTTTGTTTCGTTGCTATTCCCTCTCGGACCGGTATCAAACCGGTCTAATTTCCGGTTTACCCACATATTAATGTAAAAAAATAATTCTGTACAATAACCGGTTTGGTTTAAACAAAGACTCGCTAGTCGCAACGCCTGAAAGCTAAACACAGTCACAGAGAGTCCCTCCCGCGTCTACCAAAGAACGGATAAAGTCTCTCTCTATCGTTCAGTGTGGAGAAGAAGATGCTGACGAGTCCCAGCAACGCGCTTCACAGCACTCCGCACTTCTGGCCTATTCGCCGGAGCAGGCTTCTTCTCCGTCCCCGGAACTTCCCTCGTTTCCACTCCGGCGGAGCAAACTTCTGCTCGCTCTCTCTCCTCTCCGCAAGAAGTGGGTCGAGTCCTAGATTCAGCGTCAGAGCTCTAGCTGGGCCAGATGCTTCCGAGGACGGTTTAGCTTTTCCTAACCACGTGTCCGTCAAAATCCCTTTCGGAAACAGAGAGGTAAAGTCTCTTCATTTTTTGATTCGGAGATGTTTGGTTGTGTAAAGTGAGATACTTTATAGTATTTGAGACTCTTATCTCTATAATTGAGAAGCAAAGGTAGCTCCTTTTGATGTATGTGTTGAACCCATTTTCTTTTTTTTTTTGTATTGTGTAGATTTTGGTAGAGACTGGTCTGATGGGAAGACAAGCAAGTTCTGCAGTTACTGTGACAGATGGAGAAACTGTAAGTCTGTTTCTTTCATTCAAATGCCAAAACTTTATACTCTTTTTTCACTATTAAGTCCATTTTATTATCTTCTTTTACCTGTCACTGTAGATTGTCTACACATCAGTTTGTCTAGCTGATGTCCCTAGTGAGCCTTCAGATTTTCTCCCCCTTTATGTTCATTATCAGGAGCGGTTCTCAGCTGTTGGCCGAACTAGGTAAGCATTTTTTTTAATTCAATTCTTTGTAGGAGTTTTTTTTTTTTACATCATAGCTTAAATGAAACTTCTTCTTGTGGTACAGTGGTGGATTTTTTAAGCGAGAAGGGAGAACCAAAGATCACGAGGTATTAAATGATGGTTGCTTACTTATACATCTTCATCCTTGTTAACATGTTTCTACTTTTTGGGTCTGTGCAGGTTCTGATTTGTAGGTTGATTGATAGACCTCTACGCCCCACTATGCCCAAAGGTTTCTACAACGAAACTCAGATATTATCCTGGGTATATGCTTCTTTGCTTTGTTTAGTTTTGTGATTTTCATGAACATGACTTGCATTTTTTTTATTACTACTTAACCATATAAGAAGATGAATGTATTCATTTAATTGTTTGTGGTTTGTTTCAGGTTTTGAGTTACGACGGGTTACACGCACCTGATGCTTTAGCTGTTACATCTGCTGGAATAGCTGTGTATGTAGGATCATCTCGCTTCCATTTTAACATGAACGAAGCTGTTTTTTTTTGTAAACGACATTGACATGGCTTTGTAATACCCACAGAGCTCTTTCAGAAGTACCAAACTCAAAGGCGGTTGCAGGAGTTAGAGTCGGTCTTATTGGGGGCGAGTTTATCGTCAACCCAACTGTTAAGGAGATGGAAGAGTCACAGCTAGATTTGTTTCTAGCTGGAACAGATTCTGCTATTTTAACGATAGAGGTCAGAGTTCATTCTATACCTGAGTTTGCAAGATTTGCAAATTTTCTCCTGTTTGTTTGTTTTTTTTTTTATCTTGACTCATCTCTTTGCTCATTGCAGGGATATAGTAATTTTCTTCCTGAGGAAATGCTGGTCAGAGCTGTTAAAGTTGGACAGGTACTTCATTTTCTTAGTGAGATTATTTTCAATTTTCTAAAATCTGGATTTGGTACTGAGTGTGAGACTTTTCTATTTTTTTACCAGGATGCAGTACAAGCTACATGCACTGCTATTGAAGCTTTAGCAAAGAAATATGGAAAGCCCAAGATGGTTGATGCTATCAGATTACCACCTCCTGAGCTTTACAACCATGTGAAAGTATGTTTCTGTTTTGTTTTGCAAGAATGTGATATTATCTTCTAAATTTAGTGATCAAATCAATTATTTTTCCGCACACAGGAACTTGCTGGTGAGGAATTGAGCAAAGCGCTACAGATTAAGAGCAAAATAGCAAGAAGGAAAGCAATAACTTCACTGGAAGAAAAGGTTTTGACGATACTGACTGAGAAGGGATATATCGTTGATGAGGCAGCATTTGGAACCACAGAAGCACAACCGGAGCTGTTGGAGGATGAAGATGAGGACGAGGAAGTTGTTCCTGAAGGTGAGGTGGACCAAGGTGATGTTCACATAAGGCCCATCCCTAGGAAACCTATTCCTTTGGTGAGTCACTTAACATTTCTCTACATGGTAGCTTGAAACTGAGCTTTTATCTTTTTTTCTTTTATGCTAACAAACAATGTGATTGCCCTTGTGTAGCTATTTTCAGAAGTAGATGTGAAGCTGGTCTTCAAAGAAGTATCGTCAAAGCTCCTGAGGAGGCGAATTGTTGAGGTATATTTCATCTGATTCGGTGGTATCTCTTCTAATTACGCACATCTTTGATTCCATTTTACCTCTTTCTCATGGACAGGGAGGTAAAAGAAGTGATGGTCGAACTCCGGATGGGATCCGGCCAATTAACTCTAGATGTGGTCTGCTTCCAAGAGCACATGGCAGTTCTCTTTTCACACGTGGTGAAACGCAGGTAACAGAGAAATTTATGTGAAGGAAGTTGGTTATTCTATGCTTAAGGTAAGGTAACACTTTTGTATGATTCATTCAGGCACTGGCAGTTGTTACTCTTGGTGATAAACAGATGGCACAGAGAATTGACAACCTTGAGGGTTCTGATGAATACAAGAGGTTTTATCTTCAGGTCTCTTCCATATTCTGACCTTCTTTGTACTCTTGTTAGTGTTATTTACAGATTACTTTAAAGGTTTTCTACACAATCTGTAGCATTTAACATAAATATTCAATGCTTAGTCTTTTCTTTCATTTTCTTGTTGAGCTTAAAGAAAATTTCTAAGCAACTCATTTTTGATGTTTCAGTACACTTTTCCTCCATCGTCAGTTGGTGAAGTTGGACGAATTGGAGCACCGGGTAGAAGAGAAATAGGTCATGGGACACTGGCAGAACGAGCATTGGAGACTATATTACCTAGTGATGATGATTTTCCTTACACTATACGTGTTGAGAGTACAATACTTGAAAGCAATGGTTCTTCAAGGTCAGCTTTATTTTCTTTCCTTGCCTGTAGGATCTGAGCGTGCCAAGTTTGTATGAGTGATTGATTGATTTGTGCTTGCTATAACAGCATGGCATCTGTTTGTGGCGGTTGCTTGGCTTTGCAAGATGCTGGAGTTCCAGTCAAATGCTCTGTTGCTGGCATTGCAATGGGAATGGTTTGGGATACAGAAGAATTTGGCGGTGATGGGTCTCCCCTTATCCTTTCTGACATCACTGGAGCTGAAGACGCATCTGGTGATATGGACTTTAAGGTCAGAAAAAAATATAAAGGACTCTCTTTCAGTGTCCTTTGCATTGAACTTGAATGCTGACGTCTTTGATTTGTTTCACTAGGTTGCTGGGAATGAGGATGGTGTTACCGCGTTTCAGATGGACATTAAGGTTATTCTCCATTCCTCAACTTACACTACTGAAATGGTTTAAATGGCAATAGATGAATCTGTTAGTAACTTTCTTGTGTGTTTCCTTTTTCTTTTCTGTAATCATGAACTTAGGTAGGAGGAATCACTTTGGAGATAATGGAAAAGGCTCTGATACAGGCAAAAGCTGGGCGTCGCTATATTCTTGGTAAGAAATTCTAGAAAGTTTTGTCTTAAAGATGTAATAAACTAATTTTTCTTCTTTCCTTGCAGCTGAAATGGCAAAGTGCTCGCCGCCTCCTACGTTGAGTCTCTCAAAATACGCTCCGTTGATACTTATTATGAAGGTTTGGCTTAAACTCATTTCCTTAGAGTTACTAAGTCTAACACCTAATTAGCTTAATGCTAAAGATTGTTGGCTTTTCATGTGTTGTAGGTCCATCCAAGCAAAGTATACTCTCTTATTGGTTCTGGTGGGAAGAAAGTAAAGAGCATCATTGAAGAATCAGGAGTTGAAGCCATTGATATGCAAGATGATGGAACTGTAAGATTTACAGGATTTTGTTTTCCCATTCTTCTTAATCTTTTTTTTTTGTAAATTATGGGTGTTTCATCATCTTTTAACGTTTTGACATTTATCTTTGTTAAGGTCAAAATTATGGCAAACGATATAGCGAGTCTGGAGAGGGCGAAAGCGATAATCAGTGGATTGACAATGGTTCCAGCTGTTGGTGATATCTATAGGCATGTCTTTCTTTGTTTTTTTCACCTTGTTAGGAATCTACATTTGGAGTCTGACTTTTCTTTGTTTTTTTTATCAGGAATTGTGAAATCAAATCAATGGCTCCTTATGGTGCCTTTGTAGAGATTGCACCTGGGAGAGAAGGACTTTGCCATGTCAGTGAGCTAAGTGCTGAATGGCTTGCCAAACCAGAGGATGTGAGTCTAACCCATTGATCCCTTACCTTTTGTAGAAAGTTTATCTTTTATACTCTTCATTAATCTTGTCCTTTCAGGCCTATAATATAGGAGACCGCATTGATGTCAAACTAATAGAGGTCAGCCATGCGTCTCTGTAACTCATGGAGACATTATAATTGAATGACTTATTGAAACAGAGAAACATTGGTAATACAGGTGAATGAAAAAGGTCAGCTTCGGCTTAGTGTACGAGCTCTACTTCCGGAATCAGAGTCAGACAAAGACAGCCAGAAACAGCCACCAACAACTGGTGATTCTACCAAGAGTTCACCAAGGAAGTATGTAAATCCTTCGTTGAAGGACCGTGCAGCTACAGGAGCATCTGGGGATGAACTTGTCTGGAAGAAGAAAGATGTCAGTAGAGTATCCAGTGGTGATAAGCCAATGAAAAGCAGTAGCAACGAAGAAGATAGAGGCAGCTTAGTCAATGATGAAGCCACAATCAGCTAGTGAATGCAAACAGGATCACTATCTATATCTGTTTCTTGTGAAGAATCCTTACGAGAGGAAGAGAGTTATTCCAACGGAACCACATGTGAGACTTAAGGAATCTTGATTCTTGTTTTTGTTTCGGGAGTTGACAGGTGTGGATAAGCAGCATATAGCTTTTCTTAATTTTAATAATGAGATATATGTTGGCAAGCAAGGGGGTGTCAAAATGGGTCAAATGGGTCGTCAACTCAATTCATACTCCAAATAGGTTTATTGTTAATGAATTATGGGTCAACTCAACCCATTTAATAAATGGGTTAATGGTTGATCATCAACCCAACATCTTTATAATGAATTATTTTTAATTTAAGATCAAGTTGATCGAAATGACAAAACGTTTTTTGTGGTTTAGGCGAAAAAATGCATTTTTGCGAGAAAATGAATTTTTCCAATTTCGTCGGGAAAACTCGTTTAGTGGTTTTGGTGGAAAACACGTTTTTACGATTTAGGCACGAAAACATGTTTTCGTGGAAAAACAAGTTTTTGCAGTTTTGGCGGAAAAACACATTTTGTGGTTTTAGCGGAAAAATATGTTTTTGCGGATTTGATGGGAAAACACGTTTTTGGGTTTTGGCGGGAAAACGCGATTTTTCGGAAAAACGCGGTTTTGCAGGAAAACGAGTTTTACAGTATTGGTGGGAAAATGAGTTTTGTGGTTTTGGCGGGAAAACACATTTTTGCGGATTTTGCGGAAAAATGAGTTTTTCTTTTTGCAGTTTTGGCGGAAAAACGCTTTTTGTGGTTGTCGGGAAAACACTTTTTCTGGTTTTGGCGGGAAAACACTTTTGTGGTTTTGGCGGGAAAATGTGTTTTTGCGGGAATGAGTTTTCTTAATTTTGGCGGGAAAACGCGTTAAGTGGTTTTGGCGGAAAAACGCGTTTTTGCGGTTTTTGCGAGAACGCATTTTTGTGGGAAAACTCGTTTTGAGTTTTGGCGGGAAAACTCGTTATGTAGTTTTGGCGAGAAAACACGTTATTGGCGGAAAACGAGTTTTTGCAGTTTTGGCGGAAAAACGCATTTTCTGCAAAAACGCGTTTTGTGGTTTTGGCGGGAAAACGCGATTTTGTGGTTTTTGGGGGAAAAAGCGTTTTTGCGGTTTTGGTGGGAAACACAGTTTTGCGGGAAAACTGATTTTCATAGTTTTGCGGGAAAACTGATTTTTACAGTTTTGGCGGAAAATTACGTTTTTGCGATTTTGGCGGGAAAATGCATTTTTGCGGTTTTCGTGGGAAAACATATTTTTTTGCGGTTTTGGTGGGAAAACGCGTTTTTGCGGGAAAATTGGTTTTTCTGTTTTGGCGGAAAATTGCGTTTTGTGGTTTTGGCGGGAAAATGCGTTTTTGCGGTTTTGGCGGGAAACATGTTTTTGAGGAAAACGAGTTTTTGCAGTTTTGGCGGAAAAACGTATTTTCACGGTTTTAGCGGAAAACGTATTTTTGCGGTTTTGGCGGGAAACGTATTTTACCATCGAATAAATGATTGGACTTTAGAGAAACTCATGATTTCCCAATTCTATCAAACCTTAGAATTGGGTTTACTCGTGGTTTTTTAATTGAAAACAAAATGGGTCAGAGTTGACCTAACCCAATAAACCTATTAACTTGTTAACCCATTAACATGTTAACCCATTAATCTGTTAACTCATTAACCTATTGGATCAAAAATAAACAGTTCCTTTGGGTTAATGGATCAACCCATGGGTCATGACCTATTTTGACACCCCTATTGGCAAATCTCTGTGTAGTGGAGGATAATTGTGACAACCCGTCCTCTCACTAGGAATCCTGGTTCACAATTCTGTAGGGCATTGATTTTAACCCCTCAATATGAGAAGAAACGTTTCTACATCCACTGGTAAGTTATTAGTGCACTTGGTGTCTATCGAACCTAAGACTTTACCCTTTAACAATATTCTCACAGTATAAATCGTCACTGATTGACCTGCAGATCAACTGGTGACAACTTGTCCTATGGAAATGCAATGGTCAGGTTCTGGGTTCGAAGCCCACCAACAATCTAGTTATGCAGTTAGTGAGAATACATAAGGGAGGGGTTGGAGATGGTGCACTACAGTGCTGTGAGCCTGAGTTAGAATAATGATGTTCGATCAACAGAAAGTATCGATCGATTATTCTAGAGAAATATCGATAGATTGTTCTAAAGGAATATCGATCGATACACTATTCGCTCTGTCGATCGATTATTCTATAGGAATATCGATTGATGTGCTTTTAGTTAAGCTTTATGCTTGGATTGAATAATGCTCACTAAGGTTTCTAGCTTTTGCCTTATTCTAATAATCTGAGCTCAATAGGATGTATCAGGACGAGGATTCAAGAGTAGTTTGAACCATACAATTCCTAAATTCAGTGTTCTAGTTAGCAATTCTAGAACAAAGCATTAAGATTTTTCTATTGATTAATATCCCAACTAGCAATCCTATAGTTGTGGCTAATCCTTCTAACCTATTTCAACCCTAAACCTAACAATGAAATTATTCCTACACGACTAAATAATTCATAACACACGCAAAAGAATAAAACTGAATAGATACATAAATAGATAGATAAATATATAGATAGATAGATAATAATGGAGTTCCAATCACAAATCTCTTTGGATCTTCTCTCCAACTCTAAAAATCTCTAAAACCTTTTGCTGTGGAAACAAGTAAACAAGAAAGCTCTCTTTGCCTCTAACACTTTTGCAAAGTATATATATCTAGGTAAAAACTCATTAAGGGTAATCTTGTAATTTGTGGTGTCTTGGACTTTAAATCGGCTGGACCAAAACAGGTTTATGCGTACTTCGATGTCGATCGATGTCACAAGGTTTGCATCGATCGATATTGATCTCTCTGTGTCGACCTCTAGCCTTGGTCGATAGTCAGCTTGGGTAGTTTCTTCTTTTCTCTCCAAAAACATCACTGTACTCCAAAACACTTTTGAACTTATAAATATGCTAAATAGACTCTGAAAAATAATAATTAATAATTAAAGACTCATATATTACTGCTAAAAGTGGATAAAATCCATGGTATATCACTTCGCATGCCATGTAATAATCTAATCCAACAACTATGTGTTATTTTTTTTATATAGAAAAACAAAAAATCCAATTAGGTTAAATTTTTTTGATTCAGAAGACTTTTAAGTAAGTCTTATAATAGAAGACTTCCTAAACGACTTACTTGTAAGTTACTTAGAAGACTTCAATATTTTTAGCAGTGCGAGTTGAAACCAAACCGCTGGTCTATCAGATTCAACATATTAGAGACGCCAGCATCGTCTTCGTCGTCTGTCCATTCGTACTCTGGTGCAATGTTTGTCTCACCGTTCGCATCTAACATGACAGACTGAACTAATGCCTGCATTTCACCAAACATTATGACATTACATTTTGTTAGATGCAGTGAAATTCACAGCTACAAAATTGTTAATATGCTCTCGATATAGAAATGGATACCTTCTCTGCAGCATCTGTGTCGCGGGCGTGCCCAGGGCTTATGCCTTTTCTACCCAGTTTGTCACTCTCATTGGTATCATCGTCGTCAGAGCCAGAGGAACCTCCTTCGTGCACCACTTCGGTGAGCTCAGGTACACATTCGACGATGACAAGTTGGAGAGCAAGTACAAATCCCTTAAGAGCAATTGTGTTATGGGATAGGGAAACTTCCTTTCTCTCCTTTATGCTGGACATCAACATGTCGAATGAGACCCTCCCCACGGATACGCTAAGAATGCATCCAGATCTTTGATTTTCTCAGTGCATTCTTTCGAGATCCGCGGTGCATGTGTCGTCGGGAGTATAACGGCGGCCAGCAAGGAGAGGTATGCGTATTTCAACCTGACGTCTTTGTCAACAACCGTTTTCTTCTCCAGCATCCAGAGGACAGATGAGACGGGTACCTCTTTCAATGATCCAAATAGCTCACCCCATCATGGTTTCAACGAAGATTTGGTCTAGTTCTCTGTCTTGTTCAAACATTTATGTAGTAGGGTAGCAGAGTAAAACGACACCATGAACAGTTGCGTCTATTCGCGTCGTTGGTATGTTGCAAATATGGGGAAAATCCGTCGGTAGAGCTCCTAATTTCTCATTATATAACAATTGTTCCATTTTTTTGACCAAAATTACGTTTACTACTTTGAGCAGTATTACACCTAATTGTTTTTATTTTTATTTTTATTTTGTATTAATCAATCATCTCAACCTTTTTCTTTTAGAATTTTAACCTTTTATTTGATTAACATGTTATTTATATAATTATGTATACAATTACATTATTGATATATCTTTTTTTTTTTTTTGACAGCAAACATTTACAGACTCATGTAGACTCTGTAAACCAAGGTGGTAAAACTACATCCATGTGCACGACGAAAGATAGTTGTTGCCGAGCACTCCGTGCCAAGCTATCTGCCCTTTTGTTCTCCGTCCTAGGAACATGAACAATTTCTGAGTTGACAAAACTTTGTCGCAAAATCTTGATATCTTCCAGGTAGCTTTCAAATGCTGGTCATTCCTCTGGTTCCGAAACCATCTTCACCAGTTGAGAACAATCCGTTGCAAACGTAACCTGAAACTGCCTTAAATTTCGCATACATTCCATCGCCCAAATCAAAGCCTCCATCTCCGAATGAAGGGGTGAGAGGGATGCCCTTACATTTCGTGCTCCCAATAAGCCATCAAACCCTGGCAGCGTGCTGTGCCATCCTTGTCCTGAAAAAAGATCCTTATCTTTCCAAGAACCATCCGTAAAACACCATCTTCCTATGGTCCCTATATCCGGCCGTACATGTACTTCCTGTACCAATCTACGATCTGCAATAACTTGTGCCTCAGCCCACAATGTTGATTCCACTTCTGCCAATCTCAGCATGTCTCTTGGGTCCATATCTAAATTACTGAACACTTTGTTGTTCCGACCCTTCCAAATATACCATAATATCCATGCAAACTGGTGATCCACCATTTGTGGATTAAGTCTCCAGAATAGATGATCCATATTAGCAAAAAAAGAGCCAATTGGAAAAATGTTTGGATTTGATGGGATCTTGGATAATGCCCACACTTGACGTGCCGGAGGACATTCAAAAAACACATGGTTTATTGATTCCTCCGGAGCTCCGCACCTGGCACAGCAGGTTTCTCCTTGCATCCCTCGTGCTTTTAATGTTTTTGTCACCGCTATACAACCAGATACCAGCTGCCAAAGAAAGTGTTTTAGCTTCAGAGGACACCTCACCTTCCAACAGTATGCCTTAAGGATATCCACATTAGGGCCATAAAAATCAGGTGGTTTCTCCTTATCAGGATAACTCCTTTCTACCTGATATCCTGATTGTACCGTATATTTTCCATTTTTTTGTGAAATGCCATCCATCCCTATCTGCCAATTGATTTCTGCCCAATGGTATACTCTCAATTATTTTTGCATCTTGTGGATCCACCAGGTTCCTAATTGCCTGTACATTCCATGTGCGTGATTCTTGATTAATGAAATAATCTACAGTGAGGTCCGGGTAACTATTATGAAGGTTTTTGTTGGCTGGTCTCGGGCGAGTGAATGGGAGCCAAGGGTCATTACATACTGAAATAGATGATCCTGTTCCTACCCTTTTAATTAGTCCTTTATAAACCAGAGATCTAGCAGAAGTAATGATATTATTGATATATCTTTTATAATGATATGTTAATTGTTTCTCAGAATATTGGTTAAGGAGTATAAAATGTTATTATTACATTATAGACACTATATTTAATAAAAAAAAATACAAAATAAAACACTTATAGTAGTTTCACTTAGTTTTACGAGTTAGATAAATTCATTTAGTTTGACGGATTTTAAATAGGTTATTAGATTTAAAAATATTTATTAAATATGATATTGGTTTTAGGATTTTTGGATCGATCCTGAGTCGGGTTTTTTGGATACAAATATTCTTAACTAATTATGTAAAGTCAGCACAAAGAAAATATAATTTGTTACAAACTAGAAAAATAAAATTTAAAAATAGTTTTTGACATGACACAAATATGTAGTTATGAAACTTGACATATTTAATATAGTTACCAACAGTTATATTAGATTAAATAAATATTAAATAATAAAATGATTACAAATAAAACACAAATATAAAAATTAATGTTTTCAATAAAAATTACTAAAAAATATATCCACCATTTAAAAGGGCGGGTCAAAATCTAGTTATATATTAAAATGTTAAAACAAACTTATTTTACAATGAAATTTTTTCTCTACAATAACATTTAGTATTAGAAAATATTTTTTTTAAACACATTTCAATTGATTGTAAAATTATGAGAGCAATTAAAGCATCACCAACAACCAGAGGTCCAGATACAACTAATGCATCACTATTAATATAATTGAAATAAACTATTAATCTATGAACACAAATAAAATTGGTTAGCTTCCGAAGAAACTCCACACTGAAGCGGTCGACACGATTCTTGTGCCTCCTTTCTCAGAAATAAACTTACACATACTTACATACACGTCACACATACATACGTATATAGTGATATCAGATGATGCGACTACACAATTTGTTATTAGTAGTCATTGTAATCGGAAATTTGCAAACCTTTTGATCAGACACTTATCCTCCTTCCTCCACAAGTTTTATGACACTTAAGTTTATAGATTAATCATATGACAAATTAAGAACTCTTCGAAAAACATTCATTCATAGTACTATGAACTATATATTAACGAACCTAACATAATTTGGCTCTTATAAACTAGTAAGATAATTAATGGCTTTTCCTTTACTAGTATGCTGAGTTGGTGCAAGTTTGACCCATTGAAATGAAAATTTATAATATCCTGGAAAATGAGTGATGTTAAGAACATTCGCGTAAAACTACCAAAACTTCAAGACCCATATGAGTGACGTACAACTAAGTCTCCGATGGCTTATTTCCAACACAAACCAAAAAACCCAAAAGTATTCTTCCACCTCTCCCTTCTATATAAATGCATACAAATGAATTACTCTTATCATCCACTCATCGGCAAATTAAGAAAAAGAGAACATTAAGATGGCGTCTTCTAAAGCATCTTACATGCTTGTCTCTCTCCTTCTCGTTCTTGTGCTTGCCGATATGGATAAAGCCCTGGGTGAACAAATTCAGCTCCGCAACAGCAAATTTATATCGTTACTTAAGCCGCCCGTAGGTGAACAAATTCTTCTTTTTTTCTTTAAACAAAATCATCACTATCTTATTTTATTAGTTTGATTTTTTTTTCATTTGAAAAAGGGAATTAGAAAAATCCGAACATTAAGATTTTTGATTACTTTAGTTCATAACTTACTAAATTATGTTAAAAAAGAAGAAGATAAATCAGAAAGTTGAATCTACTGTTCTTTTTTTGTCCCGACCAAAATTTACTGTTAAAATGAATAAAATAAAACAAGTTTAGTTGTACCACGATCCAATATGGCCTCAAGTTGGGATTATTCGAAATGATCAGTTTACCAAACCTTGGCACTGTAGTACATATGATTAACTAATGCGTTTGGGTGGTTTTGGTACAGAAAAAGCCCTTTCTAAGATTTTTGGGGCTAGAGAGAAGGAGCTGGCGAAATATTTTAAAAAAGTCCAGGACGCGGCGGGCGCTATACCTCCACCCCCTCCATCGCCGGCATGCAAACCTAAGGACGATGAATGTAAGGGAAAAGTGATCAAACTGAACAAACAGAACCTGAGCAAACAGATCAATGACTTGTTGAAGAAGTTATGCAAACCTAATGGCAACGTATGTAACAGAAAGAATAAACTACTGATCGAGGACTTATTGAAGAAGGCATGCAAACCTAATAATGAAGTCGTATGTAAGATAAATTTTATCAAACGTATCAATGACTTCTTGAAGAAGGCAAAATCCCCTCCATCGCCTTGAAGGTTTTCCAAAGCCAAAAACAAATGATTCCACAAATTTCTTGATGAAAAAATATTTTCACAAGTTGTCACCATAAATGTACTTCTGAAAATTTCTTGCAAAATAAAAGATATTATGCCACATGGAATGATGGTATGATATGATATGTTGTTATAAGTTTTAAGCTATTGTAAAACTGTGTTATTTTAATTTTCTTATAAATTATATAATCCCTATGCATCCTCTCTAATTTTATGTAGTAGCTTAGTGTGAGTAAAGCATATATTAACTGCGACGATTTTACTAAACACTTAGTATATGATGTATAACCAAATACGTTAGAATAAATAAAAAGGTAATTCAAGTCCTTAGACATAATAAAATCTAATATCTATCTAGTCCAATTCTATTTAGTATGAAGTTTTTTTAGAGTAATGATCTAAAAAACAAAATCCTTGAGGGTTTAAATCCAAAACGGACAATATCATACTAAGCGGACGTCTGGTTCTAATTGACCGTTTGGCCCACATCACGGACATCCGGTTTTGCTTTAGTAGAGCATTTTGGTCTCCAGCACATCTGGTTCAGGAGTGCATTCGGTCCATTGCAACATAATTGCTCGATGTAATACAAATGTAGCCATAGAAAGATATTGTGTTGAGTCACATGTATGATAATGTTGCAATTCACATTGAAGTATCGGGACCATATTGATTTAACTTATCATCTCCTACGTGACAAGTTTAAATGGGTCATTTAGTCAAGTCACATATATTCATATTTAACTTAGATCAACATCATATATGATTATTCAAGCGTTTCCACTAGAACCGCATTCAGACCTTGTTTGCCAGTCTTGAGTACGGTACGGGTACGACGGTTAGTATTTGATTTTAATCTCCTCCTCCATCAGAAAGTCCGAACTAACAGCTTCGTTTAAAGACATTGAGAGGCGTGACTAGACTTTGTTCATCTCTCTCTCTTACACAGTGTCCTTTGTTACGCATAGGCTAGTTTTGAGCATTTTATACACATGTTCGTTATGGTATCGCGTAGGTTCAGGTCGAAGCAAAAGATTAATTAATTTTAGCAAACAAAGTGTGTTTCTGTTTTATAACGTCTAAATTTGACAAAATAAAATGTTATATAATCAATCAAATTTGTATAATTCATTTTTTAATTAAAAAATTAAGAAATTGAACTCTTTACCTTTGAATTTAATAATTTATTAAAAATATGAGTGGAACGAATTATGATAATCTCCTGCAAAATGAGTATGCTATAAATTGATGCAAGTTTGACCCAATGAAATATGATAATATCCTGGAAATGAGGGATGTTAAAATAAAGCAAGAAACTTCGCCTAAACTACCAAAACTTCAAGACCCATGACGTACTGACGTAAGTCTTCGATGGCTTATTTCCACCACAAACCAAAAAGCCCAAAAGTATTTTTCCACCTCTCCCTTCTATATAAAGAATGCATACAAATGAATTACGCGTATCATCCACTCATCGGTAAATAAAGAAAAAAAGAACATTAAGATGGCATTTTCTGAAATATCCTACATGCTTGTTTCTCTCCTTCTTTTCGTTCTTGCATGTGCTTTCCGATATGGATAAAGCCCTGGGTGAACCAATCCAGCTTCGCAACCGCAGATTTTAGTTGGTCTTCTTTCTTTTTTGGTCTTTGTGAAAATCAGTTTTTTGTCTTTATACAAAATCTTCACCATCTCATTTTATTAGCTTGTGTTTTGCATTTGAGGAAAGAGAATAAAATCCCAACATTAAAATTTGATTACTTTAGTTCATATCTTACTAAATAATGTTTTTTAACTGTTCTTTTTTGTTCAGACAAAAATTTACTGTTAAGATGAAAAAGTAAAACAAGTTTAGTAGTACCAGGATCAAATATGGCGTCAAGTTGGGATTATTAGAAATGATCGAAAAATGACCAGTTTACCAAACCTTGACATTGTAGTACATATGATTAACTAATGCGATAGAGGCAGCGTAGACAATGGTGAAGCTACAATCAGCTAGTACATTCAAACAGGATCAGTGTTCATATCTGTTTCTTGTGAAGACTCCTTACGAAAGGATGGGAGTTTCTTCCAACGGAACCACCTGTGAGACTTGACAAATTTTGATTCTTGTTTTTGTTTTAGAACTGCAAGGTGTTAGACAAGTAGCATGTAGTTTCTTATGTTTTATGAGATATGTATGTTGGCAAGTCCCTGTTTGGAGGAGGATAACATTTTGAACAGAACATAGTTGGGAGATTCTTAGGCATTAAATCCTTTTTTTTGTCGTCTTATACTGATGATGAGTGTTTAGTTTATCCTAGTGTCTCCAATCATTACAAATATATAAAAGAAGTAATACATCAAACACTAGACCGGTTCCTAGGATAATTGTTTCTGGTTTGTTTCATCCACAAGACCACAACATCCGACCATGGGAACATGTAATCTACAAGATCTCAGCACCAATGTCTTCCCTACTTGAGCTTAGGTGAGCTGTTGACAACCGATGAAGAACGTAGACGTCAAAATATCTACGACAAACTCAGGTAACACAATCCTTCTCTTCAGCTCTTTTATGTCATACGTGAGCACCTCCCTTCAGGACAAGCTTGCTTAAGAATAAACATCGACGCCAAAAGAATTGGGAATGTTTGCTAAATTTATAAACCATTCTTGTGATGGTGGAAATCTCTCCACTGTCCAATTGAGAAGCTCGGGGGCTTTGCTTCCTCTGCTCTGTTTCTTTGCAGCAATGGATATGGTTGCAAATTATTGAGCAATTAGTCTTGATACATATCAAGGTAATTAATTAGTAGCCTTATAGAGTTGTTTAAATTAATGTTTGTATGAGATACATATACTTTAAAACTAGGTGTTTCGCCCGCACGTGCGGGCATAGAGATTTATAACTACTTATTAATACATGTATTACTAATTAAAAAATAATTTAAATTGTTATTTATGTTTTTATTGAAAATTCTTATGTATTAGAAATTTTTAAAATTCTTTTGTGCACTATATTCATTTTTAATAAATAAGATATAAATCTTAGAGATCACTTGATATTCTCTTTCAATTATATAAAAAATAATAATTTTACTTAATATTTAGTTATGTATTTTCTGTTTTTAAACTTTTAACCATTTTATTAAAATATATATTTTTGTATAACAACACAATATTGTTCTAAAAAAGGATAACAACAAAATATATATAGGAATTATCTTTTTATTTTAAATATATTTCTAAGTTATGGATAATTTTTATTTTTATTAATTGTAAACACTTATCTAATCAAATAAACACTAAATTCGTTTTTTATTTTATCTAATTTATTTAATTTATTTATTAAGGGTATAAATGATATTAACTGTGCTAACTTTTAACTTTTAAATTTTAATATAAATAAAAATTCGTTTTTAATTATATTTATAACTGAAAAATATGTTTCAAGATAACAACACAATGTAAAAAATTATCTTTTTGAAAAAAATATATATTATTATTGGCAATTCGTTTTTAATTATATTTATAACTGAAAAATATGTTTCAAGATAACAACACAATGTAAAAAATTATCTTTTTGAAAAAAATATATATTATTATTGGCAATTCGTTTTTAATTATATTTATAACTGAAAATTATGTTTTAAGATAACAACACAATGTAAAAATTATCTTTTTGAAAAAAAAATATTATTATTAAAAATTCGTTTTTAATTATATTTATAACTGAAAAATATGTTTTAAGATAACAACACAATGTAAAAATTATCTTTTTGAAAAAAAAATAATCTTATAAATAAAAATTCATTTTCGATTATATAGTTAATTATAGATAAATTCATTAAGGGTAGTATAGATATTAAACGCTCTAACTTTTAACGTGAGAACTCCGTTGCTAAAATTTACTTCGCAAATAATAGTATAGATTTCATAAAATTATATATATAAACTTTAGAAAGTTAGGAAATTATAAAAAAAAAGGGAAGAAGGTTGTGAAGGAAAGGAGCACGAGAGACATGAAGGTTGGTTAGTTTCCAAAGAACTCCACACGAAACGGTCAACACGATTCTTGTGCCTCTCCTCCTTCAGACATAAACATACACATCACACAGTACGTACGTACGTATCCAGACGAATACGATAATTAATCAGATGGTGCTACTACTCGTCGCAAAAGATTATTTTATAGTAGTATTAACGAACCTAACATATTTAGAACATGTACGTATCCATATTGATGTATGATTGGTTGTTCAAAATATAAGATATCGTGTACTTCATGTATTTTCAATGAAAATAGAAGTCTATTTCTATACTCTTTTCCTAGCAATTGAGTATACTTCTGGGTTAGAATTACATAATTTAATAGACGTTAGCAATCCCAATAATTACTTAACCCCAACCATGCATCTCATTTTATCTACTTCCAAAAGTTTTCCCTTTTTGGAAACGTTTATTAGTGCTCATCTTTTATGATCTATATATATAAAGTTTGTTTTTTTCTCTTCTTCTAACAAATGGTATATAGCTTTTGCGACACGTGTTATCTATGTATTTTTTATTAGTTTTTTTTTCTTTTAGATTATTGCAGTTTGGCCAAGTACTTTCTAGTATTGATATTAAGTACATGGTAAATTAGGGGGTTGTCCGTGTTTCGCGCATAATATTTTTTTTATTGTTCATAAATATGATTTTCTGATGATGTGATTATGTGGTCAGTATTTATTTGTGAAGAACATTATTTGATGTTTTATTACGTTATGTAGTAATTGGTAATAATATATTATGTATTCGTCTTTTTAATAATATGTTGTTGTATGTATAATACTACTTGTTAGTGGTGAAGTGAGTTTCTGATGTAAAACATATTGAATTTTAATAACTCTGTCTTTAGGCATTTGTTGAATCTAAAATTAACGGCGTCAAAATTGTATTTTAATTTTTCATATTATTGAACATTACTCTTTTTAGGTGTTTTTTGCACTATCTCCCGTCTTTTGACCTTGAGCCATGACCATTTATATATTTCGTTTATCTCTCTGGTGTGCAGTGCTTCTCACCATCATTGGGAAAAGACTCACTTCCGTGCTCTTGTTTTTCCTCACCTTCTTTTTTTTTTGTGATATTATCTAGTATTTGTTATAGATCAAGCATATTAGTTCCATATTGTGCGGTTGTTACTTACGGCGTTGTATGTTATTTCTGTTAATATTGGTCATTTTTTTCCTTAGGTTTTGGCTAAGGTTAGAAACTACATCTTGTTGGGTTGGGTCAACGTTTAGTTGTCATTGATGTTGTTTTCCTCGTTGTTGGTTTGTCGTCAATTGCGTTTGCTCGTCTTGGTTTTCAAGATCGGGTTTTTCTTTATCTAACTTCTATGCTCTTTTTAATAGCTCGAGAATGGCTCCACAGTTTGTTGATTTCATTTTGTCTTTTTTTATCTCTTTGTTCTCTCATCTCGTAGCATCTTTCATCGCTGATCACGTCTCTTGTGGCTCTTCCTTTCGCCATATTTGTTACTTCAGGTCTGGATAGTGTTTTTTCTGTGTATGCTTTGTATGTTAGGAAGGTTGTTTATGGTCTCAAGCTTAAGTTTTGGTTTTTCGGTCGTTGGCTTTCATTCTCACCCACTCAGGTTGTTTATCTTCTTCTCATGCATCCCTTGGTGTTGGTGTGCGGGGTTAGTCTTTTGGAGCTTTGGTTTCTTCTATTCAGAGTTTTGTGGTTCTTCGCTTGCATGAACGCCTTGTATGTGTTAGTTTAGTTTGTGAAGGGCTTCTTATCTCTTAGCTGGTGGTTTTGTTTCTGATGCTTTAGACATGCGTCTTTTTGTTTCGTGGTGACTTTGTTCTTCTGATGATTATTCTTTCTCTGATCCGCATTTTTGGTTTTTGGCGCTGGTGCTTGATCGCGATCCTTTGTGTTCCGGGGATTACTTTGTTTCATATTTTATCTTTTTACCTTTTCTTGGCATCTGCTTGTTATAGCCAAGACATTCTATGGTAAGATGCGATATATTAGTCTTCTTTGTTGATCTTTTTTCAGTTTCAAACCTTTATTAAGTTAGTATTATTATGGAATTTTCCTTTTTTTTTTCTGGCTGTGAAGTTTTATGCTTAGATTATATATCACATTCTAATTTTTTCTTATTAGTTTGGTCATTTTATATTTTTAATAGTTAAATAAATATATAATTTGTAAATTAGATAATAGAAAATGGTAAAAAATAATAAAATAATAAAAAAAATTATATTATTTTTAGTTGTGAATAAATTAATATGTAAAATATATTTCTATTATTTTTTATTTACCTTGAATTTTAGTAAGCAATAAAATAGATTATCAAACTCCATACGATAATAGTTAGTGCGAAAATGGTTAGATAGTTCACGATTAGAAAATACTTGGCCAAAGTACAATAATCTAAAAAAAAGGACTAAAATGTAAACAATACATAGATGACATGTGTTGCAAAAGTTCTATACCACTTACGAGAAGAAGGGAAAAAACAAATTTTATATATATAGATGTGAGAATATAGTATCATAAGTATATAGTAAAAGATGGTTGACAAAAAAAAAAGTATATAGTAAAAGAATATTAGGAGGACTCACATTCTCTTTGCACGTGCACCTCACGATCTCACATCACACCCTCCCATTTATATACTCTCTTTCTTGCACCTAACCATTCCAACCAATGTCTCTCAACGTACATATATAATGGTACGAAATTTGCTTATACTGGTTTGCAATATATATAGAAACTACTCCAATAAACCCATGTTTCTAGCTTTCAAAAAAAATGTAAAAACCAGCTATCATATTCTAGTATTTCTACCACGGTTCTATTATTTAATAAAAACGCCAATCATAGTTCAAACTTATGTGATTTGTGTTACCATAACCGACTTGTATATTAATCATGGAGCACTATAACATGTTTTTATAACCACGAGTCATTATGAAGATGATACTTAGAAATCTTAAAAAATAATTTGGTCCATATAAACATATATTATACTTTTTATTAAACTAATTATCAAATTAATTAGTAGTGTACAAAAGAATATTTTTTATTTCCTTAAATAAAAGCTACAGAATTATCTAATATGATTAACATATATGTGACAATTAATGATTATGAATAATACTATTTGATAACAATTTTTGTATCATCTCTCTTTTTTTAATTTTATATTATTAAGAAAATTAAACAATTACAATAAGCATAAAATAAAAAATTTTAGATTTTTTCTTATAAGTTATATTTTAAATTTTTTAAAACGACTATAAATTACTAAAAATGGTAAAAATCTCACATTGAAAATTTTGTGATCAATGGTTTATTTTGTTTTTGTTCAAACAAGATACAAATGATCATATATCGTAGGGATGGGCGTTAGGATACCCGTTCGGATTCGTATCGGGTATTTAAGATTTTGGGTGTTTCAGTATTAAGTATAGAAACCGTTAGGATATTTTAACACTTCGGGTCGGGTTTGAGTATTATATGTTCGGGTTCAGATATTTTGGATCGGGGTCGGATATTTAAATTTTGACGAAAAATAAATAAATTATTCATTATTAAGTTTTTTTGTATTTAAAATATACTTTTACCTTAACTGGTTAAAATATTAAAAGATTAAACTATTAATAGGTTTGGAGATAGAAAATTTAAAACAAAGATACGCAAATTTAGTTGTTGTTTTAAAATTTTAGATGCAACTTTTGTTAAGGCAAGAAACAAGAGCTTGATATATATTTTAAGTGAGTAGCAAATGATTTTGTCCATAATTATATGTATATATTATTATCTAATTTTGAGCAATGTGCATTATTAATATAAATATTTTGAATAAAATGAGAGAAATAAACTAGAAATATAGGATTACGTATACTTATGTTTGGTTATCATCGATTATCCATTGGGGTTTGGATATTATCCGTTTGGGTTCGGATACTACCTATTTGGGTTCAAATAACCATTTTCTCCGAATTCAATAACCGTTCGGGTATTTTGCTACTTCGGTTCGTATTTTCAAATCGGATTTAGATACGGGTTTGGGTATAAGATAAAATGCCCAGCCTTAATAAATCATATGAATATGAAGTCTCATTAATTGAGATTCATATTATATATATATATTAATATCATTTGAAATAAATTATATACTATATTAAAATATGTTAATTTCAAAATTTACAGTGAAAAATTATTAAGATCTTAATATTTTAATTTTGAAATTTATATTTAAAAACTTCACATTAAAAATTTTGTGATTAAAATTTTGTGATTAACGGTTTAAATTTTTGTTACAACAAATATACAAATGTTGAAAAATCATATGAATAGGAAGTGTCAATAATAAATATTTATATTAAAATATACTATGTATCTATGTCAATATCACAAATGTTTAACTTATACCATATAAAGTAAATAAAATGATTATTTTGATTTATTTACCAAAAACGTGATTGTAAATTGACAAAGGTATTAGTTTTGATTTATGTGTTTACTCTAATGTATATACTTTTATGTATACAAATTGTTTTTTTTAATAGGTGCTTTATAATATCTTATTTGATCCTGATAATCCAGAAAAAAAAACAATTCTTCAAATCAAAGTGCTTTTTAATATTGGAAGCGGTATATATATTATTTTATCAGATTAAATATTTTAGTCTCGATTTTTATTCTTAAAAAGCTTTTAATGAAATATTATGACAAGATTTCAATCACCTTTTTGAGTTTTTTCAAAAAATGAGAGATTTGATCATTCGTCTAATATGTGTTTCTCCTTAATACCCTATATAGCTATTATAATTGTAAGAATGAGAGATTTAAAATATTTATTATAAGTTTTTTGTTTTAAAATTTAATAAATCAAACATTTTTTTTAGTTTATACGTAGTTTACATATACTAGAATGGCAAAGTATTATATATATTTTTTATCTGTATACTCTTAAGTAACTAAACTTCAAAATCGTAGGGTGATAAAATAAGTATAATTTGTTTTTTGTTTTGTTTTAGAATTAGATGATTTTTAGACCGAACTGGTGAATATATACTAGACACACATTTATATTTCGAGTGTGTATTTATATTTTATAACAACTTGATATATTAGATTTGAACACTAACATGTTAGTAGAGTTTGCCGGTGATTTTTTTCAAAATTTTGATTCTTAGATATGTATCTCGAGTGGAACTAATTTTACAAATGTCCATCTTTTTAAATTGACAATTATGTAATTCACCGAATTCATAAAGAAGTAAAAAAGAAAAGAAAACTAAATTCATGAAACAGAGACAAGAACCAAAACACAATTTTATAGAGGTAGAAAATGAAATCACTTATGGAGAGTAATAGTAACCAAATCGAGAACAGGAAACCTAATCTCCTTTTGTCATTATACAATCGATATTGCCTATTTGGTTTTGGTGATTTGTATCAACCACAAAACTTAATTTCCTTGTGTGCATGTGAAGTATTAAAAATAATTAAAATGACATGTAATACATTAACTCTTCAACAACGATGATACATTTTAAACACCAATATTTGTACTCGTCATTTTACAATCGATAATTATTGTAGTGTTGCAAAATGTTAAAACTATTTAATGAACAAATATTATTATAAAAATTTACGACGTGCATCGCGCGGATTATCATCTAGTGTTTATTATAAGCAATTAACTACTTCGTTGCATCAATCAATGTTTTACACGTTTTTCTCCCATTGATTATTTTTAATGTTATTCCCTCTGTTTCAAAATAACACATGTTTAAAAAAAATTACACTTTTTTAATAAAGCATATTAAAACTTAGTTGTAATGTTTATTTTTTTGTAATTTTATGTTTTCTATATTTTTAAAAACAATAATATCTAAGAAAATGTAATTAATGTTTTTAAACTTTACTCATTATTAGTTGACAAAAATTGCATTGGAAATATAAAAAAAATGTATATTTTTTTTGAAAAAAAAATATATCTTTTCGAAACAACTTTTTTCTATATAATATGCTTATTTTTTAAACGGACGGAGTATAAAATTAGCTGAGTAAATTCATATTTTTATAGCTGAGTAAATAAAGTATAACGGTGAAAACAATGTGAAGACCTAAAATCGTATAAGGTTTATAAAGCTGTAAGATGCAACCAGATTGAACTTTGGAAATGACATATCAAAACGTGTACGTGTAAAATATTTATCTACCGTTTGGTAGAAAATAATTCAAAATACAGAAAATAGTTAACCGACAATATGGCAATATGGTAATTATACTGTATTACTATTGTGTAAAAATTGATGGTTATCCAAAGAAGAAAAAAAGTTACTTATAGTAAATTTTGAAATAAGAAAAAGATTACCTCATTCATTCACCTAGCGACCTCCTTCATGAAACAAACGTGGCCTCCTCCGTTTTCTATTTTACTTATATACTCATATTCACACATGTACATATACATTTATAGGTATCATTTGTTCACAAGAAACTCTCATCAACCAAAACCTAATTAATTAATACTTGTTTAGTTATGGCTGATCAGCAACGAAGCCACAGCACTTCAGACTCTCGTCGCAAATCATCAGCAGCGGGGAAACGAACCTTACAACGTATTACGACGTCATCATTTTCTTCCGGCGGAGCCATGGCGGCGACTGCAACGACGGGGACAGGAACGGCCTCGCCTTGTGGGGCTTGCAAGTTCTTGAGAAGGAAGTGTGCTAGTGGATGCATTTTCGCTCCACATTTCGGGTCAGACCAAGGAGCGGCTAGGTTTGCGGCGGTCCATAAAGTGTTTGGAGCTAGCAACGTGTCGAAACTGTTGCATCATATTCCGGTGAACCGTCGTCACGACGCGGTGGTTACAATTTCATACGAGGCTCAAGCTAGCTAGGCTCTCTGATCCTGTGTATGGCTGCGTCTCAACTATCCTTGCTCTCCAACAACAGGTGAATTTATTCTTTAATTTATGTTTCTTTCACATATTAGTATATTACATAGATGGATTTTCTATGAGAAAAAGACTAGGATAGCACCAAATCAAGTTTTTGTTCCCAAAGTAGCACTCAAGGCTCAAAGTCACAAAAATAGGTTTCATTAAAGAGGTAAATATACACTTATACCCCTTGGGTTAATTAATCCAAACCTTAGGGTTTAGAGTTAAGGGGGTGGGGTTTTGGAATTAGGGTTTAAAATTTTATAAAAAATAAATACTAAAATAAAAAAATAAAAAATTTTAAAAACAGTTTCAAAAAGTATTTTTAAATTATAAAAAGAAAATTTGAAAAAAAAAAAAAAATTCAAAAAAAAAAATTTCAAAAAAAAATTATAAAAATTTCGAATCTGAAAAATATAATCTGAAACTATAAAAAAAATTTCTTTTTTTCATTTTTGTTTTATTTATTTTTATTTATTTTTGTTTGTTTATTTAATTTTAAACCAAGAGTATTAGGGATATTTTACCCTTTAATGAATGTCATTTTTGTGACTTTCTCCTTCTAGTGCTATTTTTGTGACATAAACTTCAAAAAGTGCTATTATTGACAATTGCCCATTTTCTATAGTACTCATGCATATTAAAAATATAATAAATATTTGTTAATTAATTAATTTTTTTATTATACACTAACTATCAACAATGTTTACTCAAATCAAATGTTCCCATTATATATATTTTTTTCAAATACAACTTATCAATACAATCACTAATTTGTTTAAAAAATCTAGAAATTGTATTTTTGTGGAACAAAAAAATTTACTATATACAGGTTTTAGACCTATAAATACATTAATTCTAAATTTTGTCAAATATTTCTCGAGTTCTTTTGTTAGCTAAAATTTCCTAAGTTATTTTACAAATGTAACAATAAATATAATTAGTTTTGTAACCATGAATATATTAGGTGGCCGCATTACAGGCGGAACAACTAGTAAACAGTAGAGTCGCAATGGCAACGTAATGCAACAACAACAAAGTCACCACCAACAACAACAATAACAACTATTCGTTATGCAACAACCTGAATACTCCAATAATTCATCCGCCTCCACCACTCTTGCCGGAGCCGCCATGAACAGATTTACCGCGACAGCAGCAGCGGCCGTCGGATATGACGTCATGGCTCCGGCTAACTTAGAACATTCGTTGCAGCCTATGCCACGGCATCAAACAAGTAGACAAAGTCAGCATGAGGATGAGGATGAGGATGAGAGCGGTACTGATTTTTCGGTAGCTGTTGGTTCCACGGCGGTGTCTGCGGAGGTTATATTTCCGGCCGAGGGTTTTCACCGGATATGAATATATAACTAGGTTGTCTTTAATTCTCCTTTTTAATAATGTTGGAAAAAGAGAATGATAGTAAGCAATACTAACGGTATAGCCAAAAAAATGTAGAGTTGGTAGTTTATATTTTAATGAAATAACCAGTTTATTGTTCGAGTTGAAACTTATATAACTGATTTTACTATGCATTATAGATAGAAGTTAGGTTCCTCAACATAGGCTAGTGAAGAGCACACAACGGATCAAACCAAAACTCGTGTCTCCCTACCTCTCATGTTCTTCATATCCTGCAATTTCCAACCACACAAACACAATATGAATCTCCTATATTACAGTTGTTCATAAAAGGTGATGCAATACTGATTTAAAAGTACCTGAATCACGGGGAGATTCAAGTGTTGTTATGTGTAAACGAGAGGGAGGAGGAAGAGAGGAAGCTGCAGGAGAAGGCGAGCCGCGAATGCTCGGAGGATTGCTGTTTTGTAGCCAGCCTTCTTGGACTTGAGAAGCAAACTGAAGATTCCACAGGACATCTTCAATGGAAGGCCGTTCTAAATGGTCTTTGATGAGACACCTTACACATATCTCCATCATCGTCTTGAGTGATTGGTCTGAACAAGTTCTATGGACAGTTGGATCCACCATGCTCCTACGCGCTCCATCATCCCCTGAAATGCTTGCTTGTAACTACAAAATATAATGGGAAAAGAATACAGTTTATTTTTATTTTTTAGCCAACAATAACTATACTACTCTGAGCTAGTCACCGATTCGGAAATTCAAATCAGTGATACATAATCAATATAGTACTCATCAGAAAAAGAACTCCAAGCACCTTGTGCAAGTTTGTCCGCCAAATTTATAAAATAGATGATCATGATTTTCATTTCTAGCTACATATATTCAGTGGTGTTACCTGTTCTTTAAGAACATCGACTTGAGCCTTTGCTCTCAGTGGTCTTCCCACTATAAGTTCAAGTAAGATCACTCCAAAGTCATAGATATCGATCTTATCTTCTTCTTTAACACACCTTGGAGTGCCTTTGGGACAGGTTCGAGATACTACTTGCCCCACCTTCACAAGAAAAGCAAAACAGATTCAAGAAAAGGATTCAAGAAACAAACAAGATTTTAGACTATAACATCATTTACCTTTCCAAGACCTTCCACTAGCAATGGAAGGTTATAGCTACTGATTTTTGCAGCGAGGTTATTATCAAGCAAAACGTCTGTTATTCTTAGGTTGTTATCATAAACACCAGGTACAATACCAGTATGCAAGAACTGGATCCCTTTTGCTGCACCTATGGCTATGCTTATGCGTTGTTCCCAAGTAAGCAATCTTCCCATATGCCCATCTAAACATAGAAAAGAACAATAACATATTATGAAAAGATATGATGATTGTTTGGAACATCATTTTTCATTGTCATACCTGAGATCCAGCTCCTGAGTTCTCCATTTGGGACATATTCAAAGACAAAGAACATTCTGCTGACTGTTGAATCATCTAAATAGCACTCAAAACAATGCCCTAGCACGCTAACCAAATGACGGTGCCTCAGTTTAGCTATGAGCTCAATGTGATGCATCAGGTTTTGGGTGCTGCAACTTTTCTTCATTTTCAAACATCTTATTGCCACAAAGGATCCATCTTTTAACCTTCCTCTATAAATCTGAATAAAACAAGAAAAAAGATGAGAAATCACATTTTCAGAACTTAAAAAACAGAAGAAAGCTTGAAGTTTATTACCTGTCCTTGAGAACCTTCACCCATGAAAGCAGAGGATTCAAAGTTGTTTGTTGCATACTCAAGTTCTTCCAGAGAGAATGTCCTGTAAGAAGGAAGACCTAGTGCTCCTAGCTTCATTGTCTGAGAGATATACCCTATAAAAGTATTTGCCGTAAGCCACAAGTAACCAATAAAAGTCTTTTGAAATGTGTGGCAATATATGAGAGATGTTTGATCTAAACTTACTTGCATCTGAGAGTAGCTTTGATGTGTATCCAAATGAAGCATTCTCTTTGATCAATCTTGGTGAAGCTTTCGTTGCTGTTCTCTTAGCATTCATTCTCCTGAGAACCACAAACAATGCACCAACAAGGAGAATCATTCCAAGAATGCCTGTGGTTACCCCTAGGGCAATACTCAACTTGGAAACCCTGTTCCTCCTCTTTGGTAGGATTCCAACAGCAAGAGCTTCATTGCTACAATAAGAAACTGGACGCTGGTCTTCATTTGCAGTAGCTAAACAGTTACCTGCATAGACAACATCTCTGCTAGTTCCAGAACTAGGTTTAAGACAAGCAGGCAAGCTTCCTGTAAGAAGATTCGATGAGAGATCCACAAACATCAGCTCTGAGTTGCAAGAAATATTTGTCGAAAGCCGCCCGGTGAGTTTGTTGTGTGAAATGTTCAAGTAAGTTATGGCAGGGAGAGACATCAAGGAAGTGGGAAACGGACCAACGAATGTATTGAATGAAAGATCCAAATGTTGAAGCTGATACAAAGAACTCACTTCTTGAGATGATACTGCCGACCTAAACCTGTTCTTGCTGAGTATAAGAGTAACCAACTTGTGACTTAACCGAGGAAACAACGGTCCGAAAGAGTTTCCTTCAAGGTCAAGCACTTGAAGGTTTGTCAAACGGCTTAGATCAGGTAAATCTCCATTAAACCGGTTATTAGCTAGAGAAAGCACTCTAAGACCTGACAAGGTACGTAATGAAGAAGGTAATGAGCCGTTGAATGCGTTCTTTCTCAAGCTCAACACAGCTAAACTCGGTAAAGAACCAATCCAATCCGGTACACGACCAGAAAACATGTTCTCATCGAGTATGAGTGTCTGAAGGGTTGCAAGAGAGGAGAGTTCATGAGGAATGGGTCCAAAGAGGAAGTTAGAACTCACATTGAGAATCTCTAACGAGTACAAACGGTTGATTTTCTCAGGTAACCGACCCCATAATCCAAGGGACACTAAGGTGAGAACCTTAACATCAGGGAGCTTAACAAGAGTAGTGACAAATGAGTCTACTGAGAAACTCTTTGGTAACATGTGAGCTTTCCTGTCTCCTATAATGTGGAGCTGCGTTACACTATCTTCGTAGCACACAACGGTTAGAGAGGCATTTGGCTCCGAGTTGCAGAAGTCTGTGAAGTTGTTCCAGCTGTTTAAGACATTGGGATAGTGGAGAAGCTGTTGCAGCCTCAAAAGGGTTTGAGATTGAGATGATTGAAGCTGTGTTGATCTGTCTATGGAGGATAAAAGCAGAACTAGAAGCAGTAATGGCATGCCAAAAAAGTGTTTCTCCATAGCCACACACAAGACCATAAACACACAAACTACTTAGGAAAATATAATCACTTAGGAATCATGATCATCATACACCTGCAAAGAGAGGCACATTAAATTCATGAATCACATCAAAGTACTGAAAAACAGAGAAAAATAAAAATTGAAATCTGAACCAAGAAGTACTGGGTCCACTCTTTAAATCTGACTCTTTACTCTTTTGTCATTCATATATTTCATAACAATAGATAAGCTAAAAATATTGTTTCAAAAAAAAAAAAGATAAGCTAAAAATACACATTTTCTAAGTTTAAGGCCAAGTGAGGAGATCATTTGATACATAACGATAATATATTTACTTTTTTTTGCATGTGAATTCCTAAGAAACAGGAAGAACTCACCACTTGTGTTTTAGATTCTTAGACACCTTGCAGGAAGAAGAAATGCTGATAGTTTTGAGCTCAAGAGACTACCTTGAAATTTTATTTTCCTGGAAAAAAAGTTTCCTTTGAGATGAAGAAATGCCTCTGCAAACTTATGAAGCAACTGTGAAACGAATCTTGATATTTTTTTTTTTAGAAGAGAAAGTTCCCAAGAAAATCCCCTGAAGCAGAGGAAAATTCCTCAAGGAGCATTGAAAACATTTAAGATTCTTTCACGAGTGAGTGGTTGTGTTTTTGTAAGGATAAAAACAGAGTATACTATGAGAACAATATTAACCCAGCAAAATATTTTCGAAAGAATGAAAACCCTTTAGCAAAATATTTTCGAAAGAAAAAGAAGACAACAAAAAGTTGTGCAAAATAATGTAAAGAAAATATTATAGCAACCATACAATTCAGTAAACTGTCACTAGCTGACGACAGTGAGTCTGGTCCTCCTCTCTAGTCTCTATCACGAGAAGAAGACAACAAGAAGAATTTTAAAAGATTTAGTAAGTTTAAAAATAAAAAAATAATGAAATTCTTCACATGCATTACTAAATATCGAATCCCACCAGTTCTGCCCGACAATTTGTTCTGTTTACTTTATTTTTGGGGTAATCATTCACTGTCAAATATTATTTTCTCAGCATTAAATGTTGTTCATATTTTATCATCACTTCTTTAAAGAAAAAACAAGGACCAAAGATAGAACCCACCACTCGGGCCAAAGCTGTGGCAAAAAAAGGGATAAAAGGTAAAAATAAAGAGAATATTCTTTAGAGCTTTAGGAGGTGCCAATACGAAAAGTCTTTAAATGTTATATTCTAAAGTTTCATATGAATATTAATTTTACTGAAAAAATATTATATATCTAAGTATCTATTATGGGCTATGCTCAGCAAGAATAACTAAAAGCATCATTATTTTAAAAAAGCTCAACTAAAACTAATTTTGGATCATATATATTTTGATTTAATTTAAGATTTTTTTGAAAGTTTTTAAATTTTTGACATAAAATTTTTATTTTTTAGACACTCTCAAATTAAATGTAGTATAAATATGTGGTGAAATATTTTAGTTGAGAAATTTTTGACGCAGGTGTTTAAACAAGCTGATTAAAACTATGCAAAATAAACTATTTTCTTATGGATTTTGATCGTGTAAAATTTTGAAAAACCAAAAAAAACACGTAAATCGAGGTGAAGTGATTTAAATTAAACAAAAGTTGCATTACAATCACATGTGATTTTTTTCCGCAAGCAACCAAACCGAAGTAAATCAGATCGATCCAAACCTTAAATTAGCAAAGATGAAAATAACTTTTTAAGATAAAAATAAAAAAAAGTGAAGTTGTGGCACAGACTGTTATGTAATCTTTCGCACGATGGCATAGCCATCAGAAAGGTCACATCATACTTTTCTTTTAAAGTGACACATGTGAATTCCACACTTCTACCTTTACAAAAAAAAAAAGAAGAAAGTAAATCTATAACAAATTATAGATCACAAGTTGCTAACTGCGTCTGTCTTTAAGAGATTAGTACATCTAAAATGATTTGTAGAGAGAGAGAGATAGATTAGGTTAATTAAGTAAGATGTATGTTAGAGGTGAATGTAGTTTTCGCCTTGCAGTGTACTAAATTAGAGCATGATTAACCTTGTTTTCTTAGCCGGAATTTTTAATTCATGATTTAACTTTTTTTTTTACATTTTTCAGCTAAGAGATGACTTTTATATCTCTTAGTCAAAACTAAGAACCGTCTTTTAGCCGAAACTAAGAATCCAGACTAGGGTCTAGGGTTAATTGTGGTCTTAGGTTAGATGGTTCGTTCAGCTTTAGATTTAATATGGTTTATAGCTATGAGTCATAATTGTAAAGTGATTTATCTTCTAAGTTATCAACTACATCGATCTTTAATTATCTTTTCATTATTTGTTGTACAATCCAAAGTGTTTTATGTACGCCATATTAAAATTTTAACTCGAGAGAAGTTTTAATAATAAATAATAATATTCATATCACGTTTTGTGTGCAAACTGTTGCAAATAGCATGCATGTGTCATTATTGATCAATGATTCGTTACAAACTATGACAGATGTTTTGTCTATATTGTTCTTGTTTTATTGTATTAAGCTAGCTTGAATTATTACAGCAAAATGCCGAAATGAAATCTCTAGATGAGGAAGTTGTTTGTAACTTAATTTGTATCGGCTATAGAGCTTTCCCCTTTAAGAATAAATTCGTGATTTCTCTATAAGTTATTGATCTATATGAAGTTATGCATAAGTTACGAATACTAAATGATGTTATCTTTTTTTGTAAGACACTAAATGATGTTAGCTATACGTTCAAGATCTATATGAAGTTCTCTGTAAGGTATGGATGTAGTCGATTTGGTGTATTATTTTAACTAGTTCTTTGGGCTCAGCGCTCTGATAAGGTTTACCTAACCGTCGCCTTACCTGATGCAAAGGACGTTTCAGTCAAATGTGGGCCTCAGGGCCTATTTACTTTCTTTGCTTATGCTGCACAGGGAAAGCTATTCAAGTTCAGCTTGGAGCTATATGTTATGATTGATTTTACAGAATACGTTGTATTTGATCACATACATCTTCTCTAGAGAAGGCAAGAAACAACTAGCTAACCATCAACAACCGACCAGTTCTTTTACGAAAGCTGAAGAAAAGGCAAAAGAATGTGAGAAGTGAAGCTGAATGGTTTAGGCTGATCACGTTTGTTTTGTACCTGACTAAACCGAACACTTAAATCCTGCGGTTTACCTGATCTGGTTTGGGTTTGTTAGGGGGATCAGCATTAGTCTGATATTGTTTTCTAGATTTAGGGGAACACATAATTCTTATCGTCATTTGAGTTTTGCTACATCAGGCATTAGGGAGACAAAAAAACAAAAATATCATTAAATGCTCATGTGATTGTATTACAGAAATTTGCATGTGTGGGTAAATCTATATCCACCGACTGGAGACGGCATGGGGAGGGCATATGCATCTTGCATGACGACTACATGTAGTATGTTAAGTAAATCTAATACAATTCAATTTATCATCTTCCAATCACGAAGACATTTTAAATGTTCCAAGTGACAACCACTTAGTGGCTTAACTATCTAGTATCAAATACAAGACTCAACTCTCTCCGTATGTGGAAATCAGGTCCGACCCCTGGCATAAGCCATATAAGCGGCTGATTAAAGCCTTGTCACTGAATTAAAAAAAAAACTTTATTACAGATATGTTTTTTTCTTGACATCAATTACAGATATGCTTTGCCAATGAATTAACTATATAATATCAAATACAACACTCACTCTCTCCAGTATGTGCAAATTACTGGTGAAAATAGCTGTATTATCCTTCTTTTTCTTTTGTACATAAACTTTTTTATTATATTTTACATAGTAGTATAAAGTTCTGAAACCATATATTTTATGATCCATGTATATGAATTTGTAATCTCTTACATTCACCATTGATCTACCACTTATTTTTCAATAAAAATATAAATACTAATATCTGATTCAGCCTACTAGAGACGTGGATATCATAATCCTTCACCTACTTTGTTTACCAAACAAACCTCTCAAATTTATTTGTGTGTAGGAATAAAAAGCTCACCAACCCCACTGTGGGATCCCACCCACCAGTCCCGCTTCCTCATGTAGACACACCAACTCTCCTCCCCCACTCACGTTTTAACTCTGTATTTAACCCTCTTAATAATAAATTACTATATACTATATACATTATTTTACCCAAGTAAATGCATACAGCTTACAAATTGAGTTCCATGACGTCAAGACATTTGTTTTACTAAACAACCAGTCACTATAAATGTATACTTGTCAAAAGTTGTACAAACTTGACCATGCCCTTAACTAGAGCAAAGTTAAAACGTGCTGAAATGGATACATGGAAATACGTTCTTTTTATTTTTATCATATACTAATATGATTCCACATATTGATATTATTATACACTAATAAATAGGTTTGTCACGTAAATATTTATTTAAATTTAATTTAATAAAAACAGAGTAAAATAGTCAGCCACCACCACCAGGAAGAGTAAGTAAAAGGAATTGTTTATGGCTATAAATAAGGTAATAGAGGGACTCTCCATCGTCGCGTCTCTTGCCATCATCTCCTTCACTCATTCTTACCCTTCTTCCGCGTCTCTCCGTGAGGTACGCCTCCGAGTTTCCATGGCCTCCTCATGACTATTCCTGTCCTTTGCCTTCCCACTCTCTTATTAAGCTTTCTTTGCTTTTCATTTCTTCATTGAATTTTGAAGTTCGTTTCTTCGCCTTGTGTTTTTTAATACTTATATCACCTAATCCTGTGAGTGAGTTTCAATGAATCATAGATCTTGAGCTATTTCATGTTTTCAGATTCTTGAATTCTTACTGACATTTTTTGTCGTTATCATCATCTTTTAATGATTGCCTTGTGTTTCTCCACTTTATAATCTATACGGCTTATCGAATCATGTTATCTGTGATACGGACATTGTTTGTTTGATCTTATAAGCTCTCTCTTACACTCTGCTTTAAAGTTAACTCACTTGTCTCTTTTATCTCAATACATACGACAAAAGCTGCATAAATTATTACCTTTTTTCTGGTTGAATGTAGTTTAAAAAAGAAGAAAATATAAAATGGCATCACACATTGTTGGATACCCTCGTATGGGACCTAAGAGAGAGCTCAAGTTCGCGTTGGAATCTTTCTGGGATGGCAAGAGCACTGCCGATGATTTGAAGAAGGTTTCAGCTGATCTCAGGTCTGACATCTGGAAACAGATGTCTGCAGCTGGGATTAAGTACATCCCAAGCAACACTTTTGCTTACTATGACCAGGTGTTGGACACCACCGCTATGCTCGGTGCTGTCCCTCCTAGATACGGATGGAACAGTGGCGAGATTGGTTTTGATGTTTACTTCTCCATGGCTAGAGGTAACGCCTCTGTTCCAGCCATGGAAATGACCAAGTGGTTTGACACCAACTAGTGAGTTCGCTACTCCTTTCTCTTCTCAACTGCCATAACCGGATAAAACATTAGTCTTGGCCCCTGAATTTTAAACTAATATTATACACAGGTTGTATAATCCCAATTGTTGGAAACTTTTTAATTAAAATTAACATAAAAATGTTATAACCCTCTAAATTTTAGGTCCGCCCTATTAAATTTGTGTGTTGTGCTGTGTGGTTAACTTACCTTTTCTCTGTTTTGTTTGTTGCAGCCACTACATTGTCCCAGAGTTGGGCCCTGAAGTGAAGTTTTCTTATGCATCTCACAAGGCTGTGAATGAGTACAAGGAGGCCAAAGCTGTATGTGCCATTACTCCCTATTTGAATATAGGCTTCTTTTGTTCTGATATTGAGAGTACTAATATGATAATGTGGTGTTGTTTATGCAGCTTGGTGCTGAGACAGTCCCTGTACTTGTTGGTCCTGTCTCTTACTTGCTTCTTTCCAAGCTTGCAAAGGGTGTTGACAAGTCATTTGATCTTCTCTCCCTTCTCCCCAAAATCCTCCCAATCTACAAGTAAGTAATTACTCTACCTACTTCAACCGATATGCCCTTAGACACGGCCATACATAATATACAATTCAACTTAGAAAATGTGGACAATTAGCTAGACATGGGTAAATTTCCTCGTTATTTGTAACAGTTCTATCATTAGGCGGTTTACAAATTTTATCAAATGCTCTATTTGAGGCTATGAAATGTGATTCTGACATGCCTTTGTTCTCAGGGAAGTCATTGAGGAGCTTAAGGGAGCTGGTGCCACCTGGATTCAGTTTGATGAGCCTCTTTTTGTCATGGATCTTGAGGGTCACAAACTCCAGGCTTTTAGCGGTGCCTATGCTGAGCTGGAATCAACTCTCTCTGGTCTGAATGTTCTTGTGGAGACTTACTTCGCTGATGTCCCTGCTGAAGCATACAAGACCCTTACTTCCTTGAAGGGTGTGACTGCTTTTGGATTTGATTTGATTCGTGGAACCAAGACCATTGACTTGATCAAGTCTAGTTTCCCTGAGGGCAAGTATCTCTTTGCTGGTGTTGTTGATGGAAGGAACATTTGGGCCAATGACCTTGCTGCCTCTCTCATTACCTTGCAGTCACTTGAGGGAGTTGTTGGTAAAGGTATTGTCTCTACTTGTGACCCACTCAATCTTTCATTAACTCGTTGCTTATATTATTTGTGCATTGGTGCAGACAAGCTTGTGGTCTCAACCTCTTGCTCTCTTCTTCACACTGCTGTTGACCTTGTTAACGAGACTAAGCTCGATGCTGAAATCAAGTCTTGGCTAGCATTTGCTGCCCAAAAGGTCGTTGAAGTAGATGCATTGGCCAAGGCTTTGGCTGGTCAGACTAATCAGGTATTGCAAAAAAAAAACTTGTTTCTCTAGTGAACCCATAAACACTTACAACTCTCTAACACTTCACACCCTTCCAGAGCTTCTTCTCTGCCAACGCAGAGGCTTTGTCTTCAAGGAGGTCTTCCCCAAGAGTCACCAACCAGTCTGTCCAGAAGGCTGTAAGTTCTTGCTCAAAACTTTATCCACATGATCATGGGTCATGAGATTTTTGGAACTATAAACAATTTAGTAAACATGTTTATAAGTTTTTCTTAATAAATTCTAGGTCTATTTAAATGTAAAACTAGAGATTGATCCCCGAATTCGCGCGGGTATTGGTTTTTATATTTTTATAAATTGATATTTATTTTTCATAATTAGTGTTATATATTTTAGATGTGTCATAATATAATTAATTATATTCAAAAAACCTGAATCATATAACTAATTGTATCCAAAATTGAGGACTATAGGCCTATGTTTCACTTGGTTATGCTCAGGACCGTCCCTGCACATAATATATGTATTGGTATTGATGTTATGTGATTCTTGTAATCTATCAGGCTGCTGATTTGAAGGGATCAGACCATCGCCGTGCTACTGAAGTTACCGCAAGACTAGATGCTCAGCAGAAGAAGCTGAACCTTCCAATCCTCCCAACCACAACCATTGGTTCCTTCCCACAGACCGTTGAACTCAGGAGGGTTCGCCGTGAGTACAAGGCCAAGAAGTTAGTGTCTTAAACTAAACCTTTTAGCATTGTTCATTTAAGTAGTTTGCTAACTTGCTCTCTTGCACTAGAATCTCTGAAGAGGATTACGTCAAGGCCATCAAGGAAGAGATCAAGAAAGTTGTTGACATCCAAGAGGAACTTGACATCGATGTTCTTGTCCACGGAGAGCCTGAGGTGATGAGTCTATATACTTAATCAACTAATCATGACACGTTCTGTCTCTTATTTAAGAAATGTTTTTAACAACATTGTAGAGAAACGACATGGTTGAGTACTTTGGAGAGCAGTTGTCAGGTTTTGCATTCACAGCAAACGGATGGGTACAATCCTATGGATCTCGTTGTGTGAAGCCACCGATCATCTACGGTGACGTGAGCCGTCCCAAGCCAATGACTGTGTTCTGGTCTTCAACAGCTCAGAGCATGACTAAACGTCCCATGAAGGGTATGCTTACAGGACCAGTCACGATTCTTAACTGGTCTTTTGTCAGAAACGACCAGCCTAGGCACGAGACTTGTTACCAGATCGCTTTGGCTATCAAAGATGAAGTGGAAGACCTCGAGAAGGGAGGTATTGGAGTCATTCAGATCGATGAAGCTGCTCTTAGGGAAGGGTTGCCTCTTAGGAAAGCAGAACACTCTTTCTACTTGGACTGGGCTGTTCACTCTTTCAGGATCACTAATTGTGGTGTTCAAGACAGCACTCAGGTAAAACATTTATAAGCAATGTTTAAGAAATAGCTAGGCCATAACTGGATATTTTATAAAAGACTAGAGACTAGACGGATTATTAGGAACATTGACTAATATTGATATATATTTTATATTTATATTAAATATTTTAGTTTTTTTGTGTCTAATTATAAAACTATTTTGATAAATTATAAAATTAGATGTAAAAAATAATAGACAAATATACGGACTTGCACAAATATTATTGTTTGATAAACATATTTAGACTACTAATTTAGATTGATGTAGACCAATTTTAATTCATTTATAACTATTTAAATCGATTTGAAACGCATAAATCCGACTTTAAGAAAATTGTGTCTGCTATAACCGATTTTTAGAACATTGCTTGTAAGATCTCAAATAGTGTTGAATGTTTCTGTAACGAACTTCTAATGCGTTATGTTGTCTTTCCTTAGATCCACACTCACATGTGCTACTCACATTTCAATGACATCATCCACTCCATCATCGACATGGACGCTGATGTTATCACCATTGAGAACTCACGTTCAGATGAGAAGCTTCTCTCTGTGTTCCGTGAAGGAGTGAAGTACGGTGCAGGTATTGGTCCTGGTGTTTACGACATCCACTCACCGAGAATCCCATCAACAGATGAGATTGCAGACAGGGTCAACAAGATGCTTGCGGTTTTGGAGCAGAACATCTTGTGGGTTAACCCTGACTGTGGTCTGAAGACAAGGAAGTACACTGAGGTTAAGCCAGCACTTAAGAACATGGTTGATGCGGCTAAGCTTATCCGCTCCCAGCTCTCTACTGCCAAGTGAAGAGCTTGAAGAGATATTATGTTTTATTTATGGTTTGTGTTTGTTTGATTTTAATAACTTTTCTTTCAAGAAAATATAGTAGCCGAAATTAGGTTTTGATGAAATATGTATCTCGCTGTTTTCTTTTGCAATATTATATGTATGTATCTTTGTTTTCTCTGGCCACTTGAATGAGAATGGCGATTTTATATTCCTTACAAGAGTGATCTGACAAAGGCCAGAGAAGTTCAAGGAAATGGTTGTGTATTGCCATACTCATCCTTCTTATCATCATCATCATCATTACCGTTGTCTCTGTTATCAAGCCATGGACACAGAAACATGGTTCTTAGGGTTCTCTTCTCTCTGCCCTGCTTCTAGAGCTTCTGTATACACGAGTATATATTGCATATACATGTATCATCGCATCAAACGATATCCTTGCAATGTCACTATGAAAATGATATCTAACTATTATACAAAGGCCAAACTCCAATACCATTACAGTGAGCATCACAGTCAAAATGAAAATGGAGAGAATCAGGAGACAGAAAGTGAATATTAAAACTCTGATTGAAATTTACTTTTATCTTTCGTATCTGTAGTATGTCCAAACAAATCCAGTAAAAAGAGAAGAAAGAATCTGAATGAACCTTTATCAGATTTACAATGGTGAGAAGAAAAAAAAAGATACCTCCAGCTTCACATTTGCTACATAAGAAGACCTTAGAGAAGGATGAACCATAACGGTCGTCCTTTGCTGCATCAGTCATCCTTTGCTGCATAAGGGACGCTTTGGAGGCAATACAAATATCTTTGAGAAAGCTTCGACGTATAAAGAGTATGCAGCTAATTTGCAAGAAACTACTACCAAAAGAATGAAACAAAAAAAAAAAACTTATTCTCAGAAAAGAATAAAAAAGCCGGTAACTATAGAAAAACCAAATGACACCCGGCAGAATCTGCATCGTTGTCACAGTACTAGTCATTGGGATCCCATTCTTCATCCTGGTCAAAAGCTGAAGCCACTTTACTTTTTGCAAACTCTTCTTCAGTTTCTGACTGTTCAGTGAGAAGGTCATGTTCATAATCAGGCTGATCACTATCATCAGTTTTACTCTTTTCCACCCCAGCTGATTTTATCCATTTAGGGCATTCATCTTCACCTCCATAGAGAAATCTACCATCATCACTTCGTATTTGTCTAGAATCCTCGAGGGGTGATGTTCTGCATGAGCATTCAGGAAGTGGATGCGAAAGAAACAACCGGGGTTTCGACAGCGTAGACTGCCTTATAAGCCCACTCTCACCCAAACTTGAGTTAAGATGTTTTCTCACATGAACTGTCCAGTTCCGGTTGGGATGGTACATGTCCTCACGTGTAATGTTGAAAAATTCTTGAATAACTTTCCTGGATAAGAATATCAGCAAACAGCCATTGTTTAAAATGCATTCATTAACTGTAGAGTAATTAGCTTTCTTACCTGTCTAGTCTATATGTTCGTGACGATGGTCTTTCATAGAGCCTCTGGCCCATTACCAAACTTGAAAAATCAGGCAACCCACTACCATCGTTGTTGAAACCAGGGAAAAAGACATCAGCTTCGACAGACACAACAAAGTCAAGTGCGTCCCACAGTAACCTGTGTGCTAGATTCCTAAGATCCATGGGTGAAGGGGTTGGTTCTGTATCATTCTCTGTAAGCCAACCATACCACCCTTCTTTTTCGTGCTGGTAGATAGGTCTGTCTGGAGGAGGAGGGAGAGGTCTAGGCCGAGTACCTGCCTTGTTCCACTCTTCTTGGAGCTGCTTATCGCTTTTCCGAGGAGGCATTTCATACATGTTTTCTGGAAGAGGTGTCTCAGGACCAACCAATTCTGATAATTCCTCCGTGCTGCATAAAGAAGTTCGGTCCACTAAATTAGGGAACATGGCTCGCAGAGGGATCAAAACACGTTGGCCCCCAAACATTTCAGAACCAGCTAAGTATATAATGGCTTTCTGAGAGTATCCCAGTGCTTTCAGAAGGATTCCAACCTGCGAAATTCCAGTATAATAAACTCTTAGCATCACAAAAGCTAATGCAGTTCCATAAGAACAGGGGTAGGGAAACGATCCAATTGGTGCATTAGAATGCAGCATAAGGGATGTTCAGGCTTGAAAACAGTGTGTTACATCGGAATTACACCTAAACGTAGAAACTTATGGAGCTGTATCCATATCTATCTTCATTAGGGACTCCAAGAATTCAAACATATAGGGGCCACATGTTTCCAAGGCAGACTCAACTTTCACAAGACACCATATAAGCAATTTTAACATCATTTGAGAAAGCTTTGGTTTCTACCTCTTCTGGCATGAGAGGACATAAGCCTTTGTCCCTGCGCACACGCGAGTCTACAATAAGTTCTTCTGAAATAAACTTCTGCTTAATCATCTGAGCCCGCCGATACTGAATGAGTTCACTGTGAAGATCCTTTAAAGATTGAAACGAAGAGTAGAGTCAGAAACCGATTCCACCGTTTAAAACTATTCTCCATGTAACTTGAGAACAAAGGTTAGAGGGGGAAAGTGTATCTGGTTGTTCTATCAAAGAATACAGATGGAGAAGGTTGAAAAAATTTACCTGGAAAAGCTCAGCACAGCCATGATATGCCAGTTTATCCCTCACTAAGCCAGGATGATAAGCTAGGAAGGGTTGACCTGATTTACGTAACCTGACAAAGGTAAAATACGTAGCTCAATTATGTCAAGTACGCACGGTTATTAGGGGTTGATAAACAAACGGTGACATAAGAAACAAAATGGGCAACCCCGGACACTTATTACTGATACTTCCCAGCTATGTACTCCATGATTAAAGAAACAAAAGCGTAGCATGTAATGTTCTTTCTCTCCCTTAACAATCGAAAGCCATAACTATCTCTTGTTTTCGTCCCTTTCGCCAACTAAAATTTAATTTGCAAGTATCACAAGTACCTGTCAACCATCTTCTTGCCAAGCACCTGGATTTCTGAACGAAGCTGGAGGGCATGGAAGGCAACTCTACACCTTAGTCTTTGAAGTTCAAGCATTGAAGCAGGCAAATTTGACTGTAAACAAGGATAAAACGCATTGTTTAACTAATAGAATATCTTCTTACATTTAAATGTAGAATAAACAAGTGATGGTAGTTTTCAAGCAAAAAGTTATCTAGCGAAAGATCTCTACAAATTTCGAAGCTACTGCATACAAGCTATATACTCTAAGGGAGAGAAAAAAAAACACCAATTACCTGCAAGCATCCCCCGTCGTAGATGATCAATCCAATAACATTAGCTTTCTTTAACTTTGGCAATACATCCTCGAGGTAATAATTTGGCGATGCAGAGTTTTTGGGCTTAAAAAGAGGAAACTCGTTCCTTTTTCTTGCGGCTTTCAAGCTCTCAGGGAGGGCCTTCGCAATGATAACATCATTTTTAAGAAAGGATATAAACTGCTCCTCATCATAAAGATAGGAGAAACTCTTGAACTTGTTGCTGCACAGCATGTAAAAAAACACTAGAGTAAAGGGACGAGTCTGATACTGAGGCAAAGAAAGATGCTTTAACAGAGCATAGAGTTAGGCGTACCTGATGCCTTTGGAGCGAAGACTCTCTTGAAGCTCTGGAATGATAAGAGTAGCATTTAGAAGCCTGGATATGGTGACAAGATCACATATCTAGAAAATTTACGAAAATGTTATGAACATAAATAACAAAAATAAAGATGAGCTTTAAACTATCAAGTCAAGTGATACATACAGAAGATCTGATCTTGTCAAATCCACCAAATATCTTTGCATAAATGAAGCCATTGTTTTTTGAACTGGGAGCTGCAAAAAGAAAGTGCCAAGAAAAAGTAAATCGATAGATTCCAAAGAAAAAATTTCACAAAAGACCCCAATCCAAGAGGCTTTTCATGATAAAACAAGTATCAAACACAAGAAAGAACATCCACAATGGCTCTCACTGGTTTGGTGAAAAAAATAGAAAATAAAACACTGCTGCAGATTAAACTCTCCAAGTTGATAAAAAAACACTGCTACATTTTAGAGACAGCAATGACCAATGCAGAACAGAACAGAAAACATGTGACAAACAAAGTAACGACACGGTAGTAGTACCAGGATAACTAGTTCTTGGATTGGCATAAGGCTGCAAGGTCTCTAGTGCTTTGACAGGCCTCCATAAATGCTTATTTCTAAAATCCTGTAAACACAGAGAAGACCAAACAAAAGTTCAAACGACACCCTTCAAACAGAAACCAAACTCAACTCGTTTTATTCTTTCTAACCTTTGCACCTAACAAAGAATCAAAATCTTGCCAGAGGGAATCTCTAGCATAAGAAGCCAACTGTACACCTGAAGACTTTGTAATCGAGAGATGAACAACGAGAGATCCCACTGATAATATGAGCACCAAGAGCGCTATCCATTTTATCCTCGATCTGAACACCATCATCTCCCACCAGCTCGAAAAAATCGAGCTCCTTTCCTCTAATCAAACAGCCCTAAATCCAATACGACGAATTCAAGGCGAGATCCAGGTTCAATCGGGGAAGATTGGTCGCTGCAACAGCGACGCAATGCACGAGAAAACGAAGAACCACGCTTAGGATCTGATCAGAGCGATGTGATTTCTCGAATCGAACTTTCCATGGGGAAGCAAAGCAAGCAAACAAACAACCTCGAGCGTGCGTGCAAGCAGGAAGAAGAAGTAGTTCGAATTAAATGAGAGTCAGATCGGGAGAGAGAGCTAGGAGACAACACACTGACACATTCCCAGAATTCGAAGCCACCGAAACTAAAGTAGTTTCCTGCCAGAGATGTTGCTTTGATAACAGACAAAGAGTCTGTACATGATGAACATTCCTACTAACCGGGCTCTGATTTCGGTTTACTATTCTCGGTTCAATCTACATACCAATTACCCAATCGTATCACTTAGACATTGTTCTCGGTTCAGGACTTACGATTTGAACCGATAATTAAACAACAAACAAAATTTTTTTGCCGGTTCAATTACTCTGGTGGGAAGGTTTGTAAGGAACCGATATATTTTCCCTAATAACCAAAATATACCGGGTGTTACTTTGTTAAATCCACACGATGTGGTGGTTTATGTAGAAACCCGGTTTGGGTATTTATTTTGATAATGATTCTCTGAGACTGTAGAAAAATATCTTTTGGATGATCAAATCCAAACTCTTTTTCAGCTCTACTGAGAAAAATCTGAAAGGAAGGCTGGCTCAAATAATATGAGACTAACACAATATATCTCTGCTTCTTCTGGATCTCACTGACGTACATCCCAAGAAACCCATTGGTGCTAAAGTTGCTTTACTGGTTCCTACTAAAGAGCCACCATGCAATCAGGATACAGGACTGCATGCAATATATGTACCTAAAATTGTTTTTCTAATGAATGTAAAATTTTATTCCATCAGAAGTTTTGTACATTTAGTGCTTCTTTTATGTGCTTAAATGCTTAAAATCAAAACAGAAAGTTAAGCTTGTGCTCCATGATCATGATTGCTCTTGTCGCGACCCAAACAAAGCGATTAACCCCTTCTCCAAATACTTGTGTCCCAACCCTTTTACTGATAACAGTTTAAGCCTGACTGTCCTATCCACAAATTTGATGAGACAGCTCGCATGTTGTGGCTGTTCACCATGTCTCTCCATATCGCATGAACCGTTGCTTAAAAGGTATAGCGAAGTAGGAAAGTCATTGTGGGTTTGAGTGCTAAAATTGTTAATTACACCAAACTGGCATTCACATCCAAGTTTCTACACTACAAGAAAACAGCGACATACTGAGGGAAAAAATCGTCGGTATGTCGTCGGAATAACGCTATTCCGACGACATACCGACGAAAAAAGTCTTCGGAAATAACTCCTCGGAATTTCATTTTTCCTCGGAAATTCCTCGGAAATTTCCGACGGAATTCCGAGGAAATGAATTTCCGAGGAAATTCCGAGGACCACAAGTTCGTCGGAATTTCCTCGGAATATTCCGAGGAAGATGTCGTCGGAATATTCCGAGGGATACACTTCCTCGGAATATTTCCAAAATTAAAAAAAAAAATATAAATTTATTTTTTTAAATTGAAATTCGAAAATATAAAATTAAAATTGAAATAGAAAACATATTTAAAATACAAAAAATAATAAAATAGTTTTTATAAATAAAAAAATGTTTTATAAATACAAAATTAGTTATAATAAATATAAATATTTTTATAAATATGAAATCATCTTTTTATAAATACAAAATAGTTTTTATAAATACAAAAAATAATAAAATAGTGTTTATAAATCAAAAAAATGTTTTATAAATACAAAATTAGTTTTAATAAAATATAAACATTTTTATAAATATGAAATCATCTTTTTATAAATACAAAATAGTTTTTATAAATACAAAAATAATAAAATAGTGTTTATAAATCAAAAAAATGTTTTATAAATACAAAATTAGTTTTAATAAATATAAATATTTTTATAAATATGAAATCATCTTTTTATAAATACAAAATAGTTTTTATAAATACAAAAAATAATAAAATAGTGTTTATAAATAAAAAAAATGTTTTATAAATACAAAATTAGTTTTAATAAATATAAAATAGTATAAAAATTAAAAAAATAGTTTAAATAAATCCCAAAACAGTTAATAATTACAAAAAATAGTTTTAAAAATATTTAAAATGTTAAATAATTACAAAAAATAGTTTTCATAATATTAAAAATGTTTAATAAATATAGAAATTTATATTTTATATATAAAATACAAAAAACGTTTTATAACCACAAAAAAATGATTTTAAATATTATATATATGATTTTTAATCTTAAAAAAAGTTTTATAGATTTTAAAAATGTTTAATAAATATATAAATGAATTTAAAATGCAAAAAATAGATTTTATATACAAAAAACGTTTTCAATATATATATATAATTACAAATTCGATTTTTATAACCACAAAATTAATAAAAACTAAAAAAAAAAATTCAAATCAAGTGAAATACATAATCAAACTCGATTTTACACAAATCTACCATTCACCCTAACAAAATCTATAAATCTCATTCCAAAATCATCAAATCTACTTAAAAACAATACAAATCTAACCTAAAAGAGTGGGATAGGGTTCATACATGAGGATTAGGGTGGAAATCGCGAGGGAGAAGAGAGAAAGCGCCGGAAATCGCAAGGGAGAAGAGAGGAGTCGACGAAATCGCAGGGGAAAGAGAGAGTGCGGCGGATAGAAATGGGGAAGAAGGTCGGGCTCGACCTAATAAAATGAGGGGTCCGACGGAAATTATCCGTCGGAATTTCCTCGGAAATATTTACTATATCCGTCGGAATTTCCTCGGAAATCATTAATTCAATTTTCGCGAAATATTTGGCGGCTTGGTTTACCCGGTTAAATGAAAAAATTCCGAGGAACCAGGTTTCCTCGGAATTTCCTCGGAAAATTCCGAGGAAATTCTGAGGAACCAGGGTTTGGGGTTTCAAAACATCGATTATTTTCGCCGTATTTCATTTCTTATACAATTATAATGCATACCATTGAGGATTCTTTGTATATATGATCATAAACCATGAAATAACAAAATTTCAAAAATAATTGTAAGTATTCCCTTTACCGTTTGTTAAAGTGTATAAGTGTTTCTCTTATGTTGTGTGGTTTTCGTTCATGCAATCGTAAAAGTGTTTGTTATTGGGTAAAACACCAAAGTTTGACTTCATAATCTGGTTAAGACACTTAATGAAGGTTATATACGTGTTACTCAATCCGTAAAACGTTGTTTTTGGTTTAAAACCCCAAGTTCCTCGGAATTTCCTCGGAATTTTCCGAGGGAATTCCGAGGAAAACTCTATCTTCGTCGGAATTTCCTCGGAAAATTCCGAGGAAATTCCGAGGAACCAGGGTTTGGGGTTTCAAAACATCGATTATTTTCGCCGTATTTCATTTCTTATACAATTATAATGCATACCATTGAGGATTCTTTGTATAGATGATCATAAACCATGAAATAACAAAATTTCAAAAATAATTGTAAGTATTCCCTTTACTGTTTGTTAAAGTGTATAAGTGTTTCTCTTATGTTGTGTGGTTTTCGTTCATGCAATCGTAAAAGTGTTTGTTATTGGGTAAAACACCAAAGTTTGACTTCATAATCTGGTTAAGACACTTAATGAAGGTTATATACGTGTTATTCAATCCGTAAAACGTTGTTTTCGGTTTAAAACCCCAAGTTCCTCGGAATTTCCTCGGAATTTTCCGAGGGAATTCCGAGGAAAACTCTATCTTCGTCGGAATTTCCTCGGAAAATTCCGAGGAAATTCTGAGGAAAAGGAATGTATAATCAAATCCCTAAATCGACAAGATCTATTCCGAGGAAATTCCGAGGAAAACCTTTCTGTCCACGGAATTTCCTCGGAATTTTTAAAATCCCCCAACGGCTCTCTAACGTCTATAATATTTCCTCGGAATTCATCGGTTTTTTCCGAGGAATACTATTTTCCTCGGTATTCCGTCGGAATATTCCGACGAAATGAATTTTCCTCGGAATTCCGTCGGTATATTCCGAGGAAATTCCGAGGAAGCCAAATTTTGTGTTTCCTCGGAATTGCCTCGGAAATTCCTCGGTATATTCCGAGGAATTCATTTTCCGTCGGAACGTCCGTCAGAATACCGCTGTTTTCTTGTAGTGCTACTCTCATATTCAAATCTATTTGTTAGACAGATGTCAAGATTTTAAATCTATTTTTTTAACTTGGTAATATCAATTTGGTCTTATTATCTATTGCATTTGGATGCAGATATAGATTTTATTCTATTCAAATTGGTAATAATTTAATATGATTTTCTTCTATTAGCAGTTACATTGACCTTGACTTGATAAGTATTGACTGAAACGTTCGATACACCATTATATCTTCTCTAAAAACATCCACAAAAGCTAAGACATCCTCGGATACATCGACACCTTTTGTAATATTATCCTCTACAGGAAAACAATGGAGAAGCTATCAGTGAAGTTTGGTTTCATTGCTCTTTTAGCTGTTGCATGCGGTAAGTTTTGTTGTATGAAAAGAAATAAAAATGTTCTTCATATTTTTTTATATAATAACATATTAGTTTCGTTTTTGTAGTGATGATGAGTACTATGACAGTTCAAAATGTTGAGGCAAGTCGTTTGTTACCTGAGGAAGCTCCGGTGGTGCATTATGAAGCTTCGACGCAGGTTGTGAAGCCACAAGACTTTCACTGCAGGGAAGGGTGTCGTGTGAGCTGCATTCCCATTCAACTAGTTATTCGCTGTGTTTGTTTATGCTGATTTTTTCAGATATGTTATATGTACTGGAATTAATAAAATATAATTTTACTAATAAAAAACTTATCTATTTGTTGTGTACATTAATCATTGAGAAATCGGCCAAAAAAACACTGAACTTTGCGGGAATTGCCAAAAGAAACCTGGACATATGGGCTAGCCAATAAAATCCTGAACTTTTGTTGACTTTTCGGGTTTATTAAGAAACTTACGATTGACTGACCAGATTAACACACCGTTAACCGAGTTAACTGTTAATTAAGCGGACGTTAATTTTGGGTGTTAAAGTATACGACGTCGTTTCATCACTTTGTCTGATTAAAGACAAACGACGTCGTTTATATAGCTGTGTTATTAAAAATATGGGTTTCCAACGGCTCGAACTCGTGTACTGGGGTTTAATGGTAGGGGTTTTTGCCACTGAGCTAGTGGACTTTGCAATGGATATACGAACACAGTTTCTTTTATTCTCTTTGAATCCGACTTAAATGAATCAAAAAGAAACGACGGCGTTTTCTCCTCCGATTGGTATAAACCCTAAATGGGCGAAATCATAAATCCAGTTCGCGATTCAAGCTCGATTCTCTTCGATCTCGTCCTTAAGAATCTCGATTCTCATCTCTCCTTCTTCGAGTATCGCATGATGAGTTCGGGTTGTGAGGATTCGTCTGTGAATACGATGGGAATTCGTGGTATCCCGGAGCAATGCGGCTGTGGTCGAAGAACTGGGATATACACATCAAAAACGAAGGTCAATCCAGGAAGAACTTTCTTTAGATGCCCAACGTTTCAAAATGTAAGTGTTTAATTTGATTGTGTTTAAGAAAAGAACATAAGATTCAATGGCTAGATGAAATTGTTTGATTGTGACTGTAGTCAGTGAGAAATTGTTTGAACATAAAGATTGTGTTCATGATTTGTGTCTAGGATCACTTGTATAAATGGCTAGATGAAGCTGTCTACGAAGAGGTTCAAGATGCATTGCCAAAAATTGAGTGCTTTGCATCAGATGTTATGAAACTTAAAATGGAGATCGAAAGCATGAAAACCGTGGAGGAAGAGTTGAAAGAAGATGTCAGGAAGGCGAGCAATGAACTTAAGAAGCTGAATGTGATCATGAAAGTGGGTTTTTCGGTGGTTTGTTTAGGCGGTGTGATATGTCTTGTAAGGCTATGTTTACCTAAGAACTCATGTTGATCATGTTTGACAAAGCAGATGGGTTGTCTATGAATATCTACTAGGAGACTCTATTTATGTAAGGCTATGTTTATGTAAGACTCATGGTTCATGTAAGGCTATGTTTTAAGACAATGTTTCAGTAATGTTTATGTTTTACTTCTTGATTGTTTATAGAAGGACAAATGAACACACCAATGAACAGACCATCACGATAAACAACATGATGAAAACACAAAGATAATAACCGACACTATCTTCATTGAAAGTTTCAAATTAAAACAGCAGGAAGAGAAGAAAGAAAAAGGTAGTTCTTGTTCCAAAAGCATTCAGACAGAGACACTATCATAAATAACACACAACGAAAGCATTCAGACAGAGACCATCATAAACAACACACAAGCATCTAAAAAAACCATCTTCCCCACGCTGCTGTCTGTGATGCTTCAGCTTGTGAGGATTGAGGAACTTCCCATCGTGATGGTTGAGCTTGTGAGGATTGACCTTGTGAAGATTGAGGAACTTCCCATGCTGAGGATTGATTTTGTGAGGTTTGAGCTTCTGAGGATTGAGCTTGTGACTCGCCAAAGTGTAGTCCCTGCAACATATAAATGAATTGTTAGACACATTACCGAGAGCTAAAAAACAATGAGATAGAAACTAAGACCCTAACCTGATATTTCCTTGGTCTGCCTCTTGGTTTCTTAGGTGGACTCTCAACAAAAGCCTTCCGACATGTATTCTTGTAGTGCCCTTCTTCTTTGCAATTAGAGCATGTCATTACCCTGTTCGCACGACTCAGCTTGGTAGTAGACACTGTCTCATTGGTTCCCTTCTTTCGATCATGGTTTTTAGGCCTACCAGGCTTGCCATTTCGATTAGGTGGTGGAATCACACCTAATCTATTGGTCCGAGGCCACTCTATCATCCCATTTACAGGTCTGATCCCAAAACTGTAGGTTTCACGCCACTTAGAGGTTGTGTAGAAAGGAGCAACAAATTCAGAGACTTTTCTTCCCACGCCAAGGATGACCTTAGCAGCATGGATGCATGGAATACCATTCATTTGCCAGCTTCGACATGCACAAGTCTCATTCTCCAAATTCACCACATAAGACTGGTCTCTATCTTCCACCTCAGTCTCTGGCCCAATTGCCCAACGCAGACTACATTCTTTTGACTTCTTCTCAACCCTGTCTAACTCTTTATGTGTCTTCGGGGTGAACCTAGTCTTCCTGTCCTTAGCCATCTTAGACCTATTGTAGTTCCTAGTCATACATTGGCGCCTAATCTCCTCTAACATGTCTAGCAGAGGTTTCTTCCTAGGCTCCCTGATGGTCTTGTTGAAGGACTCACACAAGTTGTTCAGATTATCATTGCAGTAGGAGCCTATCTTGAAGAAAGCTCTAGACCAAGTCTCTGGCTTTGTCTTTATCAGAGATGCATGTGCGCCAGGATCATAGTTCTTAAGCTCGTCCATGTTGTAGTTGAACATACCAGGAGTGTAGCTCCTTGCAATGAACCAGAAGAACCTCTGTAACCTTAGATCTTTTCCACCTTTCCTCCAGTTCTCGTAGATATGGCGACAACACTGTCTATGCTCAGCTTCTGGAAGGAGGGTATGAACTGCCTTCACTAATCCCTACAAGATCAGAAAAAAAAAAGAAATCAGAAACAAGAATCAAACATTCATTGAGTATCATGAAAGCAAAGTGTTTACCTTTTGTTTGTCAGACATTATAACAAAGCCGTTCCCATTTTCCAATCCCAAATCCAAGGCCAAACGCTTCACAAACCAATCCCAGTTTGTATCATTCTCTATCTCCACTACAGCCCAAGCAATAGGGACAATCCTATTGTCTCCATCTCTTCCAACCGCAGCCAACAACTGTCCCTTGATGTCCCATTTCAAAAAGGCTCCATCTAAGCCAATAACAGGCCTACAAGTCTTCTTCCATGCTTCCTTTTGTGCTTGGAAACACATGTAGAGTCTATAGAACCGCTGCTTGCTTCCAACCGTGGCTCCTGGTATGGTCTCAATTTCCATGGTTGATCCAGGATTGCTCCTCAATATCTCTGCTTGGTAATCCCAGATTTTATCAAAATGCTCTTCATGGGTCTTCCTCCTTTCTTTCATCACCTTCGTCTTGGCCTTAATGCATGAGTTTTCTAAAACTTCCATCTTATACTCCCTCAATATCTCAGCCTGTATCTCCTTTGCCGTGAGCTTAGGATTCAGCCTTAACCTCTCAGCAAATAGACTTGCAATTGCTGACCTCTTAAGTATCTTGGAATACCCTGTCCTCTCACACTTATGGTCATTGACGTATGTCTTTACCATCAACTTCTGTTTCCTCCTATCATACGAACAGTAGACCATCCAGGGACAAGGAGCCTCATCATCTCTCATCTCAGCGGCACATTTTGCACCCATCTTCAAGCTACTGGATCTGTAGTACTTGATGTTGTATCTGGTTTTCAGGGTATACCTCAGACAAGCATGTTTGAAGTCCTCAGCATCTGAAAATGTCTTGCCTAGCTGAAGGAGCTCCTCTGGATCAGTGTCTTCTCTGTAAGCTTGCGCAGGTCTCATCTCCTCTTCATTCTCATCATCTGATGACACAGGATCAGGGATTTTATCATCATCCCATGCATCATCATCGCCTTCGTCTTCATCAACCTCACAGTCATCATTTTTTGCTTTATCACCAAAATAAAGACTCAAATCTGTACAACCAACTTCCTCAATGCCAGCAATACCGTCCTCATCTTCCCTACCATCATCACCTATATCCCCAAATTCCTCAATCTGGAGAAATTCTTCTCTGTCATCACCATCATCACCTAGACTCCTCTCCGAGTTTACCTTCTGCTTCTTCGATTGTCTAGGAGACACAGGCGACCCGCCATATGAAGTTCCCCGCCTTGTCTTCTTCGCAACTGTTGATGCCAACATCTCAGTCTCTGGCCATTCTTCTCTGTCATCACCAGAAGGAGCCACATTTACCTTCTGCTTCTTCGAAACTCTAGGAGACAGAGTTGAACCACGCCTCGTGGCCTTCACCGGAGATGGCGACCCATATGAAGTTCCCCTCCTCGTGGTCTTCTCCGGAGATGACGCAGGCGACCCATATGAAGTTCCCCGCCTTGTTTTCGACGCCTTCGACACCTCTGTAGATGCCAACATCGATATCCCTTCAACGCTTTTACGAATCCTCGATCTCTCCGGCGATGACAAACTCACAGAAGCATCGCGTTCTCCACCCTTCTTCGACTCTTGAACCGCTTCGTCACTCCCGTAATCGAAATTCCTCATCGCTCCGAAAATCATTACCTCCCTTCCATTCCTTGTGAACTTCGTCTTTACCATCTCCTCACCATTACAAGAGAAATCCCCAAATCGATTTGAGAAATTAGGGTTACGTTCAAACACGGGTTTCATTTTGTTTGATTGAAATCAAACACATCTTTTGACCAATAAAAATAAACATGTGTGATAATCTTCCGAAAAGTCCACTAGCTCAGTGGCAAAACCCCCTTAGGTCCACGAGTGCACGGGTTCGAGTCCAGCTAACAACAATTTTAATTAAGCAAAACGACATCGTCTTGAGATTTTGTGTTTAACAAAACAACTGAATGAAACGACGTAGTTTCACTAAACGGAAGTAATTAACGGTGAGTTAACACTGTCTTAACTGTCGGTTAACGGTGTGTTAATCTGGTCAGTCAATCGTAAGTTTCTTAATAAACCCGAAAAGTCAACAAAAGTTCAGGATTTTATTGGTCAGGCTCGAGTACAGGTTTCTTTTGGCAATTCCCGCAAAGTTCAGTGTTTTTTTGGCCGATTTCTCATTAATCATTGCATATCTTGGACTAATGTTTTGACAAAACTCATACATATATCTAAAAACAATATATATTGTTATATCACTTGTGTGATATGTTGAAGATTATTGATTTTTTGGTTTATTTACAAGTGTGTTTTGGTTTCAGTCAGAATTTTGTAAACTAGTGGCTGTTTTGGATTCATAGCATAGTAGTAACTGATGGTAAACACAAGATGAACAAGTTTCAGAATTGTTTTTTTTTTTCTAAAGAATGTATGTTTTAGACCATCGTTTATTACACAAACTAGCATTAACATTATATATCGTGGAACAAATATTTTGGTTAGAATGATGAAAAAAATTGTAAATAAAGTTTTTTTTTATCTTTTTCAATTGACGATCCTTTTATAGTTAATACTAGTATATAACTAATCTTAAAGCAACCAATAACATCCGGATCCGTGGCGCAATGGTAGCGCGTCTGACTCCAGATCAGAAGGTTGCGTGTTCGATTCACGTCGGGTTCAAAACCCCGAAAGTATCTCCGGAACTTTTTTTTCCTTTTTTTTCCTTCTCGAATCTATGATTTGCCCAAATTTCCCTAATAGAAGTTCTGATTCTTGAGACGAATTAGGTTTTGTTCTTATCTTCATCCCTTCGATTCGATCCTACCCTTTTTGTTTCTCCTCCCTCTTGAATTCACACCATCAAGCTCCATGGATCTCCACCTTCCGATTCTCCTCCTCTGTGTAATAGCTGCGTCGTGCTTCCCTTCTGGGCTCGCTTCATCTCCGGTTGACTCCTCCGTCTGCAATCACGAATTCGAGCTGTTCCGGTTCGATCTAGCCTCGAAATGCCCTCCTTCTCTCCGTCCAAGTCCTCCTATCGAGGTATCGTGAATTAGTTATTGTGTAATAAAACCCTTCCTTGTTGTGTAATAAACCGTCACCAATTGTTGTCTGCAATTGCAAAAATTGAAAATTGGATATTAAAGTTTTGATTTTTGCGATATGGCAGGTGGATGGAGACTCGCTGGATAGGTTAATGGCTTTGAACCATGATGATGGAAATGCTTATGTCTCTGTACTCTTTTATGCTTCTTGGTGCCCGTTCTCACGTGCTGTGCGAACTAAGTTTGATATGTTGAGTTTGATGTTCCCTCAGATACAGCATTTAGCTGTTGAGCATTCTCAAGCACTACCATCGTAAGCAGCCTTGTTTAGTCACTAGTCTTTGTTAAAAGCACTACATAGCAACTTAGTTTGCTTCTTAGCTTTTCTTCATAATCTGTTCCTTAATCATATTTTTACCGATTTAGGATCAATATTAATTATTGTTATGTGTGTTTGTTGTTACTTAATCTTACATTTCATTGATAAATACTCATTTTGATTTGTGTAATTGTATTACTAGTGGGTTCCTCTTTCATTTATTTATATGTCTTATCATGTGTTTTGTGCTTATCCTTTGTTTATTAACTGGTATCATTAAATTGAGTTGTTGCAGTGTCTTTTCAAGGTATGGTATCCATAGCTTACCTTCAATCCTGATGGTAAACCAAACTTTAAAGGCGCGATACCATGGTCGTAAGGATCTTACATCCCTGATTGAGTTTTATGATGAATCAACAGGTGATCCACCACCCCCACGTATTTTCTTGTGTTCGTTTTTTTTTGGGCAATGCTTGTGTTATCTTATAATATTCCTGAATCTCTGCCTGAAAATTAACTGATGATTATTATGGTTTTACAGGTCTCAAACCTGTCCAGTATGTGGCTGAAGGGGAACCAGCAACCACCTTAGACGCTACCGACGGTAGCCTGATCACATGGCTACGCAATGGGACATCTATTAGTGAAATATTCAAACGAGATCCGTTCTTGGTACTGTCTCTGCTGTTTATCTGTATACAAGTGGCAATCCTCGTCTTCCCCATAGCAGAATCACGCATGAAAGCGTTGTGGGCCTCTTATGCTCCCAATCTGAACCTGGAAAGATTTGGAGAGGTAAGCCAAGTGTTCAGCCGTGCTCTTCACATGGTCGATGTGCGGAGACTATGGTTGAAACTAAGACTCGTCAAAACAAGGAGCTTTCATGAAAGGGCGAAGAACGCTCAAGCCTGGGCTTCATCTCTCGCGTCCGTCTCTCTAGGCCAAACTTCATCAGACCAATCCTGATCCCTTGAGAGATCCTTGTAGTATCTTGTCAGCATTGGAAAGAGATAAGCTTTAAGTGTGTTCTGGAAAAAGTTCCCTTACATAGTAATGTTATACTGACTTTTGAGTTAACTTGTCTGCATTAAAGCATGTAAATCCAGGAACAGCTTTGCTTCTGTTTGTGAATATCTTTCTCTTTTCTTTTTTTTTTTTATAAATCTGAGATATCTGTTTTGACCTCATTTCTCTGAGTCGAGAATAATTTGATTGTTTCATCTAACATTTCTCTGAATCTTATTGTAATGTTTGCCTGAATTGTGTTGGCTCCATGATAGTTACATGAAATGGTACGCCGTTATCATGTGCCTGTTGCATCACAGAGGATAGCACATAGCATTTTATGAATGTTTCACGGTTTACTACAAGCCTGAACCATTTTTCAAATATTATTGAACCATCACAATCATGAGGATGGTGATTAAGATATCTGCTTACTTCATAATAAGATACATTAACTTGAGGAGAACGCAACTCAAGAACTTAAAGCTTAGAAAGATTCATTTCTTGCTGCTGGTTGGATCATTTAACCTGTCTAGCTCAGGACTCTGCAGTCATTTGGTCTCAAGGAGACGAAGCTTTCATTTTCTTAAACCCTTCTCTGTTCTTGAGAGATCTCCGTGGAGGTGGTGGTCTGCTGAAATAGCCAACCACATACATTATCACAACCGCCATAAGAAACCCACATGGACAACCAATGACTGCACCTTTCCATGAAACCAATGCTTCCTCTTCCTCTTCTTCCTCTGGTGGTTCTCTCTGTGTTGCATTATAACATGGTACTTGGATCTGCATTCCACATAGTTTGCTGTTGTTCGCGTAAATGTTTGGATCATTTAACCTGTTTAGCTGAGAACTCTCAGGAATAGGACCTGTAAGCTTGTTGTTACTCAAGCCCAAAGTGTTCAGCTCACTGAGGTTGGATAAAGTTTTGGGGATCTCTCCAGAGAGGTTGTTGTGTGAAAGGTCTAAGACCTCTATCTTCTCAAGACCTCCAAAGCTCCGTGGGATCAATCCAGAGATGTCGTTGTAAGAGAGGTTCAAAAGCTTTAAGCTTCTGAGATTGCCTAAGGAAGCTGGGAGCTCTCCTCGTAGCTTGTTCTTGGAGAGGTCCAAGAGTGTGTAGAGGTAGAGGTTTCTGTTGGCAAGACCTTGCTTTGAGTTCTTCCAGTTCACTGCCAAGTCATGTATCTCAATACCGAAGTTGAGCATAAAACTAAAAGCGGAAGAGTTGCTTGTGGGAGATACCATCATCCCTGTGAGGTTCCCAAGAGATGAAGGAAGAGACCCATCAAGCTCGTTGTCTGAGAGATCCAAGACCTTGAGGCTTGTGAGGTTTGATATGTCTTCTGGTATTGAGCCTTTGATGGAGTTGTTTCTCAGGCTAAGCACCTCTAGAGATGGAGATAGCCCTGATGGAATGCTGCCGGAGATTCTGTTGTCATGAAGGTCAAGATGGATCAAGAATGGGAGATTTTTGAAGTCCTGAGGGAACTCTCCGGTGAAGTTGTTCTGACTCATGGAGAGCATTATGGTGAAAAGCCCAAAGGAAGCTGGAACATCACCTGAGAACTCGTTTGAAGATATGTCGAGAACCGCGAGCAATGAACTGGGGCTGAACCTTGGGAACTCACCTGATAGCTTGTTCTTAGACAAGTCCAGTAGCAGCAGCCTGTAGGCATTTGTAATAGTCTTTGGTACTGGTCCTGAGAAGTTGTTTTCAGACAGCATCAGTACCATTACCGCGCTTAAACCGCCTATAGTATCAGGAATCTGACCAGAGAAGTTGTTTCTTGATAGGGAAAGAACTGATAGGTTGAAAGTCTGAAACAAACTAGGTGGCAGTGAGCCTGAGAGTCTGTTGTCTGACATGATTATGGTTCCTATTTTCAGATCAGCCAACCACTTTGGGAAACTTCCTTCAAGTCTGTTCATGCTCAGGTCCAGGAACAGAAGAGATGTTTGGTTCTTGAGCCAATCAGGAATAGTCCCTTCTAAGCCACAAGATCTAAGTGACAGATGTGTCAACTTAGAGAGTGCAAAGACAGAGCCATTCTTGTTCCACTGGAGTTTGTTTCCTCCGAGCTGCAGTATCTTCAGCTTCTCAAGACTAAACAGCCATGTGGGTATCTCCCCTGACAAGCCATGGTTATTCTCAAGCTCAAGAGTTTTGAGATTAGTCAGCTTTTGAACAGACGATGGAATGCCACCAGACAAGTTGTTCCTGCTCAGGGACAGAGTTGAGAGATTGAGCAAGCTCCCTATACCGTCTGGAATCTCAAAGGAGATGGAGTTGTTCTGAAGATCAATGGCTTCAAGCTTAGTTAACTTTGACAAGGACAAAGGTATAGGACCAGAGAACTTGTTGTTCTTCAATGATAGTTTCCTCAGTTCAGTAAGGCTCCCTTGTAACACAACACACACAAAACAGTATAAAGTCAGTAACATCTACAACCTCCATCTATTAACAGTATATTTAAAGATGTAATAACTTAGTTTTAAAAATTAATAGAACTATCTATAGATGTTGGATAAAAATTATAAGTTTTAAATTTAGCAGTACTGTATATCTAAATTTTAAGGTTTTAGACCATAATTTATGTCTGCATTTTTGAATTTTTTTTAAAAATTATTTATTTTTAGACTCATAACATGTTCGACCGGCCCTGCCATATATTGTCAAACTTTGAGATTAGTTCTTAAACGTACCTATCTCTGGAGGAATCTCTCCTTCAATGATATTCTCAGCTAAAATAAGCTCATGCAGATTCTTGAGCTCTTTGATTTCACCACTCAACGTACCACCAATAGCATTCGTGCTCAAGTCAAGGCGCTCAAGAGTCTTCAAGAAGAACAACTGAGGAGGGATAGAGCCGTTAAAGCTGTTATGGCTCATGTCAAGAGAGACTAACCTGGTCAAGTTGACAAAACCATCTCCAGGAATCTCTCCTTGTATGTAATTAGAAGAGACATCTAGCGTTGCAAGAGAGCTTATACGCAGAATCGGTCTCAGAAGGCTTGAGCTCACTGAGCCAGAGAGAACAAGAGAGTTCAGATTGAGCTCAATCACTTGTAGTGAACGAGTGTTGCATCTCACAACTTGCCATTTGCAGCAATCTGAGTTTGGTCTCCAGGTTTTTAAACCTTCCAAGGTAATTGCTGCTGTGGAGTGGTTCTTGATGGTCTGAGTAAGCAAGTTCTTGAACTCGAGAAGGGATTGTCTTTGGTCTGGTGGGCAAGAGAAAGATAGTTGTGGAACCAAGAAGAAGAAGAGGAAGAGGAAGCAGGAGAGAAGACATGGCTTCTGCATTTTTTTTCTCAGGGCTTTTTGTTTTGTGTCACTCACTCTTCTTCTTCATGTCTTGTTTTATAGTTACAATACAAGAGAGAGATACTGCTAAAAGACTTAGCTTATCGACAATGTTTCTGTTCATTGTGGAATCTTTTTTGAACGCACTAAGTGAGAAAACGAGTTGACTTGTAAGGTCTTTCTTTTTGTTTGTATCCTTAAAATAATGAGTTGAAATTTACCTATACCGACTTCAATTAGTCGGCTCTGCTTAGGTTTTGAAGTTTCTATTAGTATGTGTAATTTTACTGAGTTAGAAAATCGATTAAATCATGTATGTAAAAACTGATTATATTTACAAAAATAATATAATTTTTTTAGCGGTTAACTTTAGTTTATTTGTACAAGAAATTGTTTACCATAGTTGACAAAAAAAAATTGTTTACCATATAACAAATTTAAATGTGTTTGGTTGAAAATACAAGAGCTCAAATGTAAAAAAGAACTTTTTATTCTTAGTGCTTCTGAGCATAAGTTATAGACTCCACATGATTGAGTTTCATTTGTTAAGACTATGAATTCTAATTGATTTTTAGATCAAATTTAATACACAACTAATATTTCAAAAATAATCAGAGAAACTAAAATTCTTACAACAAGTTAATTAATTTTTTAAAATATACTTTCAGTGTAAAAATATTATAGCTTCCATTTTTGTCTAAATTATTTTGGTTTGAATAACTAAAATTCTAAGTAACTTGTGGATATTTTTCAGGGGAACTTAAGTTTTTAATCATGAAGTTTCAAAAATAACCTTGAACTCTAAAACATGCCACTTAATACATGAATCCTTGGTCAAATACGAATAAATTATGAATTCTTAGTCATTGACCAAGCCCTTTTAAATTTGTAATTAATCATCCGTTAATTAAAAGTTAACAGGCATCAAAACGTTGTCATTTTGACAATACGAGAAAACTCTAATTTAAACTCGAAAACCCCAATTTATCTCTTTTAAATTTCTAATTTCTCATTTCATTTCTTTCTCTAACTCATCTCCTTCATCATCTCCACAAGCGATAAACCTTTTGCAATCTTTGGATTTTTCTTTAGTAGCTTCTATTTCTTTGTATGATCTCTTAGTGAATTTTGCCTTCAACCATGAAGCTACAATACTTCTTTTGGCATTACAAACCATACACTATCTCATTATATCTTCTAACAATTCAAGCAAAGATTGCTAGAGAGAGATGAGTTAGAGAAAGAGATGAAATGAGAAATTGGATATTTGTAGGAAATGAATTAGGAGAGATTTTCGGGTTTATATTAGAGTTTTCTCGTGATACTAAATGTATGCTGTTTTTTAATTAACGGATGTTTAGTTATGAAGTTAAAAGGGTTTCGTCAGAAAAGTTCACGAGTTATTCATGTTTAACTAAGAATTTATGTTTTAAATGGTCTAAAAAGAGTTCAAGATTATTTTGACTTATTTTTTAAAAAAATAGGGTTAAAAAGTCAAATTTTCCTATTTTCCAGTAAATAAACTAGTGGATATTTTTCTTTACATGTATCAAAAACAAACTAATTCTCTTTCATAGTCCCTATACTTGCGTATAATCCTCTTTTCATCCCCCGGTACTAATAAATCTCCACATCGAGGTTAAAATTTCACAAATCAAAAGCACTAAAACGACGTCGTTGAAGAGTAAACTAACGATACGAAAAAAAACAGAGTACTACTGCAAAACCTCGAAAGGCTTCTAGGTCAATCCAGCCACTTTCACTCTCTCACACAATCGCAGCAAAACCTCGAGAGCTTCCTTCACTTCGACTTTAGCTAATCGTAATCGGAGAAGATGACAATGTCGATGCAGCCGTACGGAATCCAATCGATGCTCAAGGAAGGCTACAGGCATCTCTCGGGCCTAGACGAAGCCGTCATCAAGAACATCGAAGCTTGCAAGGAGCTCTCCACCATCACCCGCACTTCCCTCGGCCCCAACGGTTCGTTAATCTTCTCTGGATCCGTTATATACTCTCTCGATTTGAATTGATGAATCTCATTTTCTTCGATCTGATTTGCTATTTGGAACTCTCAGGGATGAACAAAATGGTTATTAACCATTTGGATAAGCTCTTTGTTACCAACGACGCTGCGACGATTGTGAATGAGCTTGAGATTCAGCATCCTGCTGCGAAGATTCTTGTGCTAGCTGCTAAGGCGCAGCAAGAGGAGATTGGAGATGGAGCTAATCTGACGATCTCCTTTGCTGGTGAGCTTTTGCAGAATGCTGAGGAGCTTATTAGGATGGGGTTGCATCCGAGTGAGATCATTTGTGGATATAACAAAGCAATTATTAAGGTTGGGTTTGTGACTTACTTGAATCAGTATTGGTGCTTTTGCTAAGTAATGTATTTATGCAGGTTGTTGAAGTTCTTGAACAACTGGTTGAGAGTGGTTCTGAGACTATGGATGTGCGTAGCAAAGATGAAGTCGTTTCGAGGATGAGAGCTGCTGTTGCGAGCAAGCAGTTTGGTCAAGAAGAGATTATTTGTTCTTTAGTTGCTGATGTGAGTGTTTCTGTTTCATTGTCCTCATTGTTGTTTTACTCATGTTTATGGAGCTGATGGGTTTACATGTTTTTGTTTTTCAGGCATGTATTCAAGTCTGTCCAAAGAATCCAACCAATTTCAATGTCGATAATGTTCGTGTTGCCAAGCTTCTTGGAGGAGGATTGCACAACTCTTGCATAGTACGTGGCATGGTCTTGAAAAGTGATGCTGTTGGGAGCATAAAGCGAATGGAGAAAGCTAAGGTGAGATCGCTTTGCTGTCTTTTTTTTATGCTTTTTGTCCATGTTCTTTTTGTTGGTTTGATTGGATTTATGCTCTTGAGAATTATAGCTTTGTACTTGTGTTTTTCCTATTTTAGATAGGTGTATGTCTCTAAAACCGTTTTTATATTTTCATCAGGTTGCTGTGTTTGCTGGGGGAGTTGATACCACTGCTACAGAGACAAAAGGAACTGTCTTGATCCATAGTGCTGAGCAGGTTAGTTTTTTCACCCTGTGCTTTCAATATGATATGGTAAAAAAAGCTGAGGGTTACTATCTGTCTGCTGAAGTATGGTTGTGGGTTGTAAACTCTTTTTTTTTTCTAGCTGGAGAACTATGCAAAGACAGAGGAAGCTAAAGTTGAGGAGCTGATTAAAGCTGTTGCTGAATCAGGAGCTAAAGTTATTGTCAGTGGGGGATCAGTTGGCGAAATGGCATTGCATTTCTGCGAGCGCTACAAGTAAGCGTAGACCTTAATAAGTTATTAATCCTTTTAGCTGCTTTAGTCTGCTTTCAGTTCTGATACCCCCTGGACATAACTGCTTATGATACAGATGTTTTTAACTGTCATTTCTAATATGAACCTTCTTTCTTGACAGGATAATGGTCTTGAAAATTAGCTCAAAGTTTGAACTGAGGCGTTTCTGCCGGACAGCTGGAGCTGTCGCTCATGTAAGTGGTTCTCATTCACATTCTTTATTATTATCTGAGGATGTTTTAATATTTAATGATTGTCATACAGTTGAAACTAAGCCGGCCAAGTCCTGATGATCTTGGCTACGTTGATTCCATATCAGTTGAGGAAATTGGTGGTGTGACTGTAAGTACTCCTTTGAAATCAGTTTCATTCTTTTTGGTTAACTACATTTGCCTTACATTGACCAATATACAATTCTCGGTCTTCTTGTGATGTCTTTAGGTTACTATAGCAAGAAACGAGCAAGGTGGTAACTCAATCTCTACGGTGGTTTTGCGTGGAAGCACAGACAGCATTTTGGACGACCTTGAAAGAGCCGTTGACGATGGAGTTAACACATACAAGGTAATTTTTACTGAATTACATATATGTTCTTTGTTCTAGATCTTTTGTATTTGTCTTGACTTCCGCTATTACTTGTGCTCTTATTCTCAGGCCATGTGCAGAGACAGCCGTATCGTTCCTGGGGCTGCAGCTACTGAAATAGAACTGGCTCAGAGATTGAAGGAATATGCCAATGCCGAAACAGGGTACTTTTCTTCTACTCAGATTGTCTGATAATTTCACTTTGAGTCATGTGAAATATCTATCATTTGTAAGGCTAGCTTTTAAATACAGAACTGCGAATGGTTTGGTGGCTAAACTTGTTGTCTGCTATCTTTCAGGTTGGACAAATATGCCATCTCCAAATACGCAGAGAGCTTCGAGTTTGTACCCAAAACCCTTGCCGACAACGCTGGCCTGAATGCGATGGAAATCATTGCTTCTCTGTACACTGGACACGGATCTGGAAACACAAAGCTAGGCATTGACCTGGAGGAAGGTGCTTGTAAAGATGTCTCAGAGACAAAAGTGTGGGATCTTTTTGCAACCAAGTAAGCTTCACGCTGTCTCTCAACCATTATATCTATCATAAACTTCTCTGAATTTGCGTAGCAGTTGTTCCATTCATATAAAAGTTGGAGTATATTTTTCTACTTTTTCTTAACCTTTGTTAACTAAGGCACTAAGTCTCTGTGCAGGTTATTTGCTCTTAAGTACGCTTCTGATGCTGCATGCACGGTGCTTCGTGTAGACCAGGTATGCACAAACCGACCTGTTTTAATCTTATAGTGAACCATCATATGATGGTGTGTTGCTCTGCTCCCATCACATGTCACTTTCCGAGACGTACAATTAAAACATTGTCTCCTTAAGTTGTTCGATTTCAAACCCTTTGATATAGTATTCATTTTCATTACATCAATCTCAGTGAGTAGTAAAGTCTTGTCTGGTTGTATGTAAAATGTGCAGATTATAATGGCGAAGCAAGCAGGTGGACCAAGGAGAGACGCTGCAGCAGCCGCTGGTGCTGGCGCAGAGGAAGACTAAGCTGTAGAGAACAATACCTCGTAGTAAAAGTGTCTTTCTGTATCCTTTGTTCTTTTTAATTTTGGGAAGATTTTTGTCAGTCTTCAGTTTGAGATTTGTGAACTTTGTGTACACAGACCAATCAACTTAGGTTTTGTCTTTTGGTTTATGATGTTCGGTTCGTCTGAACTTGAAATTTCCCGGCTCCCGAACATAGGTGTTTAACTAAATATAGAAAGGAAAAAAACACTTGAAATCTCAAAACTTGAAAACGAACCTTAGCAGACCGGTCTATGTAAGGAACAGCATTAAATATGATTAGAAGAGAAATATATTCTAATCATATACTAATTCATTCCTAGATTATATCATTATTGAGAAGATTGACGGTTTAGTCTTGTCATTCTTGAGATGCAAGAACATCATTAAATGTATAGAATGATGTTTTCCTTTTAAATCTTCAGCATTAATCGGATGCAAAATCGAAAATTCCTATTTTCAAAACCAACAAGGTTTTACTTAAAACACAAGAATTCAATAAATGCAATTTCCTTTTTCCTTCAGTTTTGATTTAAAGGCGCACATTATTACCAAATTAAAACCACACAAAATGGAAATAGTTTATTTATCTTTTCCTTTTTCATAATGTGAAAAAGGACATTAGTTCTCTTCAAACTCTAACCCGATTCCTATATAAACATAGATGCTAGAGTAATCACAAATCATAATCTTTCACAAAACTCTCAATCTCACATTCTTAAAACTCTCAAGTTTCTTAAAAGTTTTTTTTTTGACAATGGAAAAGATACTTGACGGAAAAACTAATGGAGCACTCAAGAAGACCAAGGTCGTGTGTACTCTTGGACCAGTGTCCAGGTCTGTTGAGATGATCGAGAAGCTCCTCAAAGCTGGTATGAACGTAGCCCGTTTCAACTTCTCTCATGGCACTCACGAGTACCACCAAGGAACTCTCGATAACCTCAGAATCGCCATGAAGAACACTGGCATTCTATGTGCCGTCATGCTTGACACAAAGGTAACCTTATTCACTAAAACTTCTCTTCATGTAACCTAATAATAATATTTGATTGGAATTATAATTAATCTCGGTTTAATTTGTTTTTTCTAGGGTCCTGAGATTCGAACCGGATTCCTCAAAGAAGGCAAACCGGTTCAGCTAACTCATGGTCAAGAGCTCACAATCTCAACTGACTACACATTGGAAGGAGATTCAAACACAATCTCCATGAGCTACAAGAAGCTTGCAGAGGATCTCAGCCCAGGGAAGGTGATTCTATGTTCAGACGGTACAATCTCTCTAACCGTCTTGTCATGCGACAAGGCCAACGGTCTTGTCCGTTGCCGTTGTGAGAACTCAGCAACCCTAGGAGAGAAAAAGAACGTTAACCTCCCAGGAGTTGTAGTTGACCTCCCAACGCTCACAGAGAAAGACCAAGAAGATATTCTCAAGTGGGGAGTTCCTAACAAGATCGATATCATCGCTCTCTCCTTTGTTCGTAAAGGTTCTGATCTTGACCTAGTAAGGAAGTTACTTGGAGAGCACGCAAAGAGTATTGTGCTTATGTCAAAGGTAGGTTTAAAAAAAATAGAACACATGTTTCTTGTTTCACAATAAACTTTAATTTTTTATTTTAAACTATAAAACAAATCACATGTTTCTTGTTTTGCAAGTAAACTTTACTTATACTTATATGGTCTTAACAGGTTGAGAATCAAGAAGGAGTGATGAACTTCGACGAGATTTTAAAGAAGTCTGATGCGTTCATGGTGGCTAGAGGAGATCTAGGGATGGAGATTCCGATCGAGAGGATCTTCCAAGCTCAGAAGATGATGATATCGAGAGCCAACGCTGTCGGAAAACCAGTTGTGACAGCCACGCAGATGCTCGAGTCTATGACGAAATCTCCTCTTCCGACAAGAGCCGAAGCGACAGACGTGGCCAACGCTGTCCTCGACGGCACGGACTGCGTCATGCTCAGCGGAGAAACCGCCGCCGGGGCCCACCCTGAAGCCGCCGTGAAGATCATGGCGAGAATCTGTAAAGTGGCAGAGGACACTATAGACTACGAAGCTGTGCACGAGAGGATACAAGAAGCTGTTCCCTTGCCGCTCTCTCCTATCGAGGACTTGGCAGCTTCCGCCGTGTCCAAGGCCAAGATTCACAACGCCAAGGCGATTGTGGTGCTCACTAAAGGCGGCTACACGGCGGCGCTTGTGGCAAAGTACAGGCCTAGCGTTCCGATTCTGTCGGTGGCTGTGGCGGATGATCGTGAGTCGAGGTGCTCTGTTTCGGTGGCGAGACGTGGGTTGATTTACCGTGGTATCGTTCCGGTGGTTGCGACCGGTGAGTCAACGGAGGAGAGGACGAGATACGCGATGGAGTTTGCGAAGGAGAAGGGGATCTGTAAGAGTGGAGACTCGGTTGTCTTGTTGCATTACATTGATGGTTCCTCTGTTCTTAAGATACTCCCTGTTGAGTAGACTTGTTAAACTTTGAATTTTTAAATTTTTGTGGGGTTAATTTTGAGGTTTCAAATTTTTGTGGGGGGTTTCCTTTTAGGTTTTTGACAATTTTAATATTTAATCGGAGAATTTTTTTACTTGTTGAGATTTCAAATTCATACTAGGATAAGACCCGCGCCTTGCGCGGGATTAAGTTATTATTTTTATTATATTTTGGAGAATGAAACAATAGTTTGGCTTCATTTGGATTACGGGTGTTCAATCCGGATATCGGGTTGGTTTCGGTTCGGTTCGGTTTTTTCGGTATTTGGTTAGTAAAATATAACTAATATTCTAAATCCATATTTACTTTGACTTTAGTCTTTCACATACTTTTGAAAGATTTCAACTGGACGACTAAATTGATCAGCCAATCTTGTTGCTTTAAATCATTAGTGTTTATATATATATATATATATTATTTAGTTTGAATATTTATTAAATAAAAATTCATAAATCATTTGTAACTTATTATAACAAAAAAATAATCTATTGATCACAAAATTTTCAGAGTGGGAATATTCAAATTTCTAATAATATATAGACGTTTTGAAAAATTCAAATATAACATATAAGAAAAAATATAAATGTTTTTATTATATATTTAATGTGATTTTTAATATCTTTCAATAATATAAAATTAAAAAAAAAGAACTAAGATACCAAAATTGTTATCAAATATTTATTATTCATAATAATTAATTTTCATATATACGTTAATCATATTAGGTAATTTCGTAGCTTCTAATTAAGGAAAGTGCAAAAACAAATTTGGTAGATTATTTATCAATTCGATAGTTAGTTTAATAAAAAATATAATGTAAGTCAAGATGGACCAACCTATTTTTCTAAGAATAGTATGTTTTATATAGTCATTTATTAAATGAGAATTTATAATCATACAGTTCTATGATCGTTCATATCATTTTATAACTGAATATTTAAATCATCGATAACAAAATTTTCAATGTGAAATCTTTAATAAGTTTATAATTTATAAATGTTTTTGAAAATTCATTGAAAGTTTTAATATTAAAATATTTATGTAATCTTATGGTATATAGTATAATATATATATATATATATATATGTTTTATTATTAAATGATATTTTTTACTCATATGGTTTTAAAATAATGTGTATCTTCTTATAATATTAAATAAAAGTTCATATTAATACAATTTTATGATCATTTGTAACTTATTATGACAAAAAAATAATCTATTGATCACAAAATTTTCAGAGTGGGGATCTTCAAATTTCTAATAATTTATAGACGTTTTGAAAAATTCAAAATATAACATATAAGAAAAATTAAAAATGTTTTTATTATATATTTAATGTGATTTTTAAATATATTTTAATAATATAAAATTAAAAAAAGAACTAAGATACAAAAATTGTTATCAAATATTTATTATTCATTATAATTAATTTTCACATATACGTTAATCATATTAGGTAATTTCGTAGCTTTTATTTAAGAAAAGTGCAAAACATTTTTTGGTACGTTATTTATCAATTCGATAGTTAGTTTAATAAAAAGTGTAATATAAGTTAAGATGGACCAACCTATTTTTCTAGAAATAGTATATTTTGTATAGTTATTTATTAAATAAGAATTTATAATCATATGGTTCTATGATCGTTCATATCGTTTTATAACAAAATATTTAAATCATCGATAACAAAATTTTCAATCTGAAATCTTTAATAAGTTTATAATTTATAAATGTTCTTGAAAATTCATTGAAAATTTTAATATTAAAATATTTATGTAATCTTATGGTATATAGTGTTTAATATATATATATATATATTTATTATTAAATGATATTTTTTACTCATATGGTTTTAAAATCATGTGTATCTTCTTATAATAAAAATGTTAAACCATTGATCATTAATTTTTAACATAATAATTTTAATAGTTTTAGTCATTTATTGTCGTTTTTAAAATTTTAAAATATAACATATACGAAAAAATATAAATTTTATTTTTATAGCTAATTTGATTGTTTAATTTATTTTAATAATATAAAATTAAACAAAAAATGATGAAGGAGATATACATTGTTATCAAATCTTTATTATTAAACTCATTAATTGTCATATATATATTAGTCATTTATGGTAATTCCGTAGGTTTTATTTAAGAAAAGAAAATATCATATCATATCATTATATCATATAGTTTGACCAACTTATGTATCTAACAACATATACAAATCGAATGTGGACCTACTTATTTTTCAATTGAATGTAATTGACTACCTAATTGAGTGCCACCTATGCATTGGAGCTTCTTTTAATTAATACAAAATTGAGGTTACATCTTTTCAAATGTTCCTCAATTAATATATAAGGGATGTTCCAATCTAATCAAATCGAACCTTGTCTTCAATTGGGTATTTGATGTTGTGCGTTTAAAGTTCAAAATATTACGTGTGTGCATGGATTCTTACAGGCAAACGTACGCGATCGTCTTCCAGCTTAGATATTTTGCACTTAACCATGCACTAGATTCTAGCCCGCGGTTTTTATTTTTAGTTATCTAATTAAATAATTAGATGACTTTAGTACTTTTATCAGTCATTTAAAAACTTTAAAACAAAGACGTTAAGCCTTTGATGTAAAATTCATTCCCTTGCAAATTTTTATTTTTAATCTCCTAACATGCCTAATGGATACTAACACTATAGACATCATTATACAGTATAAGATCCAAAATTTAAAACATATCTAACTTTTCATCTACTAACGCGTCTGCTGAAGAAAACATATCTAACTTTTCATCTACTAACGCGTCTGCTGAAGAATACGATAAATTATTGATTAAAACTTTCATTATAAATCAATTTACACACAAGCAAATACATTAAATGCATAAAAATGTTCTTAGGAAACCCTTGATCACACATCTTACTTCCAAGCTAAATTATTGATGTTGATATCTTGTTTGTAAAGCTCAAGTCATTTGGCCAAGGTTCCTTTTCGCTCTATAAGATTCATTTTATGATATTCTTCGATGATTTCCACGTTCTTATCGTTATCATGAACTACGTATAAAATATATTAAACTTTGACATATAAATCAATATAAAATATTTTTAAAAAAAAATATTAATATGTTACCCTCTAACTAAATAAATGTATCAATTAGATTTTGATGCCAATGTAGTTATCAAAATGCTTAGAACATGTGAATCACATGTCATTGTGTTAATACTAAAACTATACTTTGACGCCATTGTAGTTATCAAAATGCGTAGAACACCACATGTCATTATGTTTAACATTTTCACTATTTAAAACATCCAAGTCTTCACAGAAAGTCAGTTACAGCATATATTGTCTAATTATAAAGTTATTTTATACTTTTTCTTCAGCATTTTATACTTTGAAATTCTGTTATAAACAAATCAAAATTGAATCTATCTTAAATTTGAATTAATATGAAATATATATAAAAATTTACTATAGAAAGAGAAATTTAAATTAATATTTAAAAAAATGGTTATTTTAAATAATTAATAAATTAAAATATAAGTTTTGAGTGTTTGGACCAGTCCTAATTCAAATGGGTTTAACATCAAAACATGGACTAAACATGGAAAACCTGATTTTCTGAAATTTATATAATTAATCCTAAGCTTGGTAATTAATAGGATTGTTCAGCCTTGTAAGTGAGATTGTTTCCCTTGAATATTTACTTTGCATATACGTCAAGATATATAGTACATGAGGTTACTACAAAATAGGGATCTCCCTGAATACTCTAAACTATAGTAACAACCAAGAGAATATACTGAAGATATTCTTTATTATCTTTCACCCTCCCGCAGTTGGAGCGTCCGGTGTCGTGACGCCTAAACTGGAGCGAAAGTTCAGGAAGAGTGAAGAGGGAAGGCCTTTTGTGAAAATGTCCGCATATTGTAGAGATGAGGGAACATGCAGGACACGAACTAGGCCCATCTGTACTTTTTCTCTGACAAAATGAATGTCTATCTCAATGTGCTTTGTTCGCTGATGTTGCACTGGGTTGGAGGAGAGATAGACGGCACTGACATTGTCACAATACACGATGGAAGCCTTCTGAAGTGGACAACCCATCTCGAGTAGAAGGTTGCGTATGCCACAAGTTTCAGCGACTGCATTCGCAACTCCTTTATATTCAGCCTCTGCACTAGACCTTGATACCGTTTGTTGCCGTTTAGCCGACCATGAGATCAAGTTGTCCCCTAAGTAAACACAATAACCCGAAGTGGAGCGCCTTGTGGAAGGACACCCAGCCCAGTCAGCATCTGAGTAGGCAATGAGAGATGTCTTCTGGTGTTTGAGGAGCTGCAGGCCATGAGTTAGTGTTCCTTGGAGGTATCTGAGTATGCGGCGTAAGGCTTGAAAGTGAGGCTCTCGAGGTGAATGCATGAACAAGCATATTTGTTGAACCGCATATTGTATATCTGGCCTAGTGAAGGTGAGATATTGCAAGGCACCTGCGAGGCTTCGGTACTCTGTCGGGTTTGTCATTGATAACAGAAGAAAGAAAGAAGAAGAAGAGAAGAGATGAAAGAGGCGTTTTGGTTAGAGGAATCGATAACCCTCTGATACCATGTAAGTGAGATTGTTTCCCTTGAATATTTACTTTGCATATACGTCAAGATATATAGTACATGAGGTTACTACAAAATAGGGATCTCCCTGAATACTCTAAACTATAGTAACAACCAAGAGAATATACTGAAGATATTCTTTATTATCTTTCAAGCCTTAAGGTCAAGCTAGTGTCAATTTGATATAAGTTAGCCAGATATATTCTTGTCACTGTTTTTACAAAAATGGGCCTCTAATGAACACTTGTCAGCGTGGGGAGCGTTTCATGCGGACGCGGCCCATGACTCGCCGAAAAGAAATCTCCACATCGTACGTAGGGCAATTCCGTTATTTTAAGAAAAAAACTAGATTTTGATCCGCACTTTGAAAGCGCGGAATCGTTTCTTTTTAAAATTTCATTTAAATTAATAATTATTTGTCGAATCTATATTTTAATAGATTTTTTAATTTGTTTATAGTCAATTTTTATAATATTGTTTTCTTTATTTTTTTTAATTATTATTAAAATAAAAATGTTTGTCCTATATTATCCTACGTAGATCCTGTTGATTTGTTCGAAGGTATGGGTTTGAATAAGAAATCGGTGTTGCCTATTTATAATATTGATCGGATTCAAAGCGAGGTGTTAGGTTTTATGAGAAACTTGGGGAGAAAGTTGGGAGATCTTCTCTTTAAAATCGAATTTCTTTATATTTTAATATTATTTTTTGGAAAATTTAGTTACCATGTCAAACAGTTAAAATATTTTTCTGTGTGTTTCTCAAATTGGAGGATTTTCTTTTTATTTGATTTGATTCCGTAAATTTTTGAGTAAAAAATGAGATTTAAAACGATTTAATGGACTTAAAAAAAAAGGAAAATGTAAGTAGTAAATTGGTTGGGCTTTTCATTTTCGAAAAACATTTAAAACAATTTAAAAAGCAATTAAAAAAGAAATGAAATGTTTTGTAATTAATAGGAAAATTCAGGGTCAGATTTATAAGAAGTATTCTTCTTTAATAGTATAGATTGAAGCAGATCTGACTTTTTCTCTATTAGAGTCCCACATCGTGTGGGATGATGGTCCTTGGGCAATATATAAGTGTATGGGTAAACCTCCACTCTTGAGCTAGCTTTTGGGTGTGAGTTAGACCCATCACTAATATGGTATCAGAGCCCATGGTAAAATCCCAGCAGATGATTTCCCATATAAACAGTTTCCTACTTATGTAGTCTGTACAAATGGCCCATCTTGCTGTGGTATGTCCGAGATGTTGGACTTGGGCTGTTTCCGATTGGACCGTTTCTCATCCACATCTCGAGAGGGGCTATTAGAGTCCCACATCGTGTGGGATGATGGTCCTTGGGCAATATATAAGTGTATGGATAAACCTCCACTCTTGAGCTAGCTTTTGGGTGTGAGTTAGGCCCATCACTAATATTCTCCAAGAAAAACAATCTCCACCGTTGGATCTTCCCGACCCCTTCGCCACGTTCTTCTCTCTTATAAAAACGCAAACCCCTCTTCCTCGGATCTCACTCACTCACTCACCATTGTCACTCTGTAAAATCTCATCTTCAATCTCTCTCTCTCTCACACTCTCGCGTGTTCGATTCGAAAATGGGTGAGCATCTCCTTCGTTGATTTGGTTTCTCTAACCTATTAATAATGTCATGTATTCTGATTGTTTTTGGATTTCTCTTTTTGTTTGTAGCTGGCGGTAAGATCAAGATCGGAATCAACGGTGAGTCTCTGATTGATTAGTTTCGTTTGCTTTCGTATATGTAGCAGATGTGTTGAATCTAACGTTTGGTTTATGTAATCGCTAGGATTCGGAAGAATCGGTCGTTTGGTTGCTAGAGTTGTTCTTCAGAGAGACGACGTTGAGCTCGTAGCCGTCAACGATCCCTTCATCACCACTGAGTACATGGTTCGTTTTCTTCCTACGACGTCGTTTTGATCCTGGACTGTTGATTTATACTTAGATTAAGAATCTGGTTTAGTTGGTTGAATCTCATGTTGATTTAGCTGATTAGATCGTGTGTGTTTTTTGGAGCTGATGTGATTGTATTGGTACAACTGTAATGTTATCGATCGAGTCAAGAGTGTGAACAGTGTAATTGATTATACTCTCCGTTTTTGATTGTTGTAGACGTACATGTTCAAGTACGACAGTGTTCACGGTCAATGGAAACACAATGAGCTCAAGGTTAAGGATGAGAAGACTCTTCTCTTTGGTGAGAAGCCAGTCACTGTCTTCGGCATTAGGTACGTTTACTAGATGATTATCTTTTTTCAGTGTATGTGTGTATCTGTTTTTTGAGAATTTTAATTTGATAAGTGATTTTTTGTTTGTTTGTGAAGGAACCCTGAGGATATCCCATGGGGTGAAGCTGGAGCTGACTTTGTTGTTGAGTCTACCGGTGTCTTCACTGACAAGGACAAAGCTGCTGCTCACTTGAAGGTTTGTTTTTATCTGCTTTGGATGTTATATACCATTATATGTGGATTGTTCTCTGTTCTATAAATGGTTTTATTTTATATGCTATAGCTTGTTGGTCTCGGATGAGTTTTAGTAATTTTGTACTTATCCATGTATAGTAAGGTTATGTGATGCGATGTTTCAAGTTTTCAACTGAATATTTTGGTGATTCGTTGTTTAGGGTGGTGCTAAGAAGGTTGTCATCTCTGCTCCGAGCAAGGACGCTCCCATGTTTGTTGTTGGTGTCAACGAGCACGAGTACAAGTCCAACCTTGACATTGTGTCCAACGCTAGTTGCACCACTAACTGCCTTGCTCCCCTTGCCAAGGTATAAATTACCTCATACCCTATTAACAATCAGTTTGATAGTGAACTTTGGTAAGTTAATATTTTTCCTAATCCTATCTCCAATCGTGGGTTTCTTCCTGTAGGTTATCAACGACAGGTTCGGAATTGTTGAGGGTCTTATGACTACCGTTCACTCTATCACTGGTAAATTTCGCAATCTTCCACAAAACTGGTTGCCTACTAGAGGAAACTCTGAAGTAATGGGGTTTGTTTTATTATATCAGCTACTCAGAAGACTGTTGATGGACCATCAATGAAGGACTGGAGAGGTGGAAGAGCTGCTTCATTCAACATCATTCCCAGCAGCACTGGAGCTGCCAAGGCCGTTGGAAAGGTGCTTCCACAGCTCAATGGAAAGTTGACCGGAATGTCCTTCCGTGTTCCCACCGTTGATGTCTCAGTTGTTGACCTAACGGTTAGACTCGAGAAAGCTGCAACCTACGACCAAATCAAGAAGGCTATCAAGTAAGCTAGCTTTCGGTTCTACTTAGCGTAGTTTCATCATATCTTGGTAACTAACAGGTTGAATTGTTTAACAATACGCACAGGGAGGAATCTGAAGGAAAGCTAAAGGGAATCCTTGGTTACACCGAAGACGATGTGGTCTCAACTGACTTCATTGGTGACAGCAGGTCGAGCATTTTTGACGCAAAGGCTGGAATCGCATTGAGTGACAACTTCGTGAAGCTGGTGTCGTGGTATGACAACGAATGGGGCTACAGTACCCGTGTCGTCGACTTGATCGTTCACATGTCAAAGGCCTAAACCCTGACAAGATCTCTAATGATGTTTGGAGGAATAAGTCTTTATTTTCAATTAATAATTTGAACTCTATTTTCGGTTTGTAGACCTGTTGTTTTCTGAAGAGGCTCTTTAGGCTGATATATTGAGTTACTCTCTTTATCGTTTGTTCAGATTTAAACTAAATCAAAGCTGAATTCTAATACGTTTCGGAAGTTATAGATAATTTTTGATCAACCTAACATGGTGAAAGGCTCTTTGAAGAGAAACACTCAGATCCAATAATGTCAAACAGATGGTTCAAGGATGATGTTTTTCATTGATGCCTCCAGTAGATTCCCAAATGGGCACTTGCGTCTTTTATAACTAAAACCAATACAAACCGGTTTGTAGTAGTGTAGATTTCAAGTTGTTTTAGCGGTAGCTATTGACGGTTCTTCTAACATGATTAATGGCTCTGGTCATCATCTTTTATTTATATACATATGATTGCATTAAAGTATTACAGATGTAAACATTACAGTGTCTTCACCATTACAAACTCTTGTTGAATTCTCATTTCTTCCCAGCAATCATATGGCTCATGGCTTGTTCATAGAAAGAACATCACTTTGAGTTAACTTCAATCTGTCACAAGCAAAAGAGAAAAGTAACACTGAAAAATTATATAGACAGGAGTGGTAAACCACACTGAATATATAAACCCAAGGGACGTTGAGAAATAGCTAGAAACTTTGAGTATCAAAAGATAAGGTTTTCATTAACACTTAAATGCATCGAAGTAAGGATCATGGTTAAGGATACAAAAGAGGATACGGATTCACACAAAACTGCAGATGCTCCTGTAAACATAGATCACTCCATCTCAAAGTCAAGACATGGTGATAAGGAGATAGATAGATGGTTTTCAAATGACTTACCTCTTCTCTTTAGCTTCAATCTCTTTCTAATGGATTGTATCTATCTTCAAACGAGTTTTGCTTCCTAGTTTCCCGACTGCTGCGGCGGTCATAAGGATCGTCCCTTTTGGTTTTGTAATCTGAAGAACTCCTTTCACGAGATGATATGTGGTTCTGATGATGAGATTCCTTTTCGTGGCTACGTCGTTTGGTCCTTCTGTATTCATCATCATCATCATCTCTTCCAACACTGCGCTTGTATGATCTGCGACTTTGCTGTCTCTGTGAGCTACTGGAATCATATTCCTCATACCGCTTTCCTCTATCTGTACTGGTTCTAGTATCCATCGGATATTCACTATCTGCACGCTTCTCTCCTTTCCCTTGGTTATAGGCTCTCGCTGATGCGTCTGTCAATGTCGTTGACACACTTTCTTTCTGATCATTGCCTATAGAAAACGAGGAGTGTGATGGCATTCCCTTCTCAAAACATCCAATTCCTCCTGCTAGCTTAACTTCTTCTGTAAATCCTTCTATCATATCACGCAACACCTACAAGACAAAAGATTGAGAAAACTCAATTTAAGTTTATTGCTAATTAAATGTCATATATACATGAAAGTACGTATGATTATAGAGCAACATCCAATTTTTCTCATACCTGTCGAGGAGTTCGTTTGACCTTCTTACCACGGTATGACATCCTTCGACGCTTGTAATCTCTCTCTTCAGCTAAAAGCTCTTCTCTTGTCTTCATTTTATCCATATCCTACAACGTTATAGACAATACAATCTCGGTTCCTTCAGCAAAAACTCCCACTCTTTGCGTTACTACAGCCTCTTTCTCAGTCCAAGTTAATGGTGAGCTCGCAGGATATTTTCAGAGCAGTAGGGGGCTAAGACAAGGTTGCTCTCTTTCCCCCTATCTCTTTGTCATTTGTATGAATGTGCTTTCGAAACTCTTGGATGAGGCAGCAGCTAAAGGTCAGACAGGTTTTCACCCGAAATGTAAAAATATTGCTCTCACACATCTGTGCTTTGCGGATGACTTGTTGGTGTTTGCTGATGGGTCTCAGCGATCTGTAGAAAGTATTTTGCAAGTTTTTGAAGCTTTTGATAAAATGTCAGGGTTGAAGATAAGTCTGGAAAAGTCTACTCTGTTTCTGGCTGGGGTTGGTGAGCAGAAAAGAGAGGAGATTTTGGGTCATTTTCCTTTTGCCTCAGGTAAATTACCAGTTCGATACTTAGGTCTTCCTTTATTGACTAAGTGTATGACGGTAGGAGATTTTCTTCCGCTGATTGAGAAGATTAGAAAGCGGATAGGATCCTGGACAGGGCGTTTTCTTTCGTATGCCGGGAGACTCCAGTTAATAAATTCAGTGATTATGAGCCTTGTAAACTTCTGGATGGCAGCTTTTCAATTACCTAGTGGCTGTATCCGAGAGATTGAAAGAATCTGTTCTGCTTTTCTCTGGTCGGGTACTGATTTGAAGAGCAAAAGAGTGAAGGTTAGTTGGAAAGAAGTTTGTAGAACTAAACAGGAAGGTGGTTTAGGCATCCGATCATTGAAAGAAATGTCTGTGGTTAATATTCTGAAGCTTATTTGGAGGATTTTATCTGCAGAATCTCTTTGGGTCAGATGGGTTCAGATTTATCTTATAAGAAAAGGCTCTCTCTGGTCGATTAAAAGTACCACTCAGATGGGTTCTTGGATGTGGAAGAAGATCTTAAAACATCGAGACAGAGCAAAGCTTTTCTATATGGTTGATGTTCGGAATGGATTGAAAGCCTCTTTCTGGTACGAGAAATGGTCTCCTATGGGTCGTTTGATTGAGATTTTGGGGGAGGGTAGATACATTGAGATGGGAATTAAGGAAGATGCAAAAGTTGCTGAGTGTACAAATCACAGGAAGAAGAATCACCGGTTCTCTATGTTAAATAGAGTTGAATTGGAAATCGAGAAGATCAAGGAGAAACTATATCTTGAAGAGAAAGATATATCGCTTTGGAGGAATGAGAAGGATATATATAAGAAAGAGTTTAAAACCAGTGAGACTTGGCAAGTAGTACGTGAGAAGCACCAACATTGTGACTGGTATAAGGCGATATGGTTTAAACACTATACCCCTAAATACTCTTTCATTCTCTGGGTAGCAATGCGAGACAGACTTTCCACAGGGAGTAGGATGGCTCAATGGGATATAGGTGTAAACACTTCCTGCAGCTTTTGTCAAGACCCGCTGGAGTCCATTGAGCATTTGTTCTTTCAGTGCTCTTTTACTAGTCTTATTTGGGAAAATTTGGCAAGAGGAGTGCTAAAGGATAACTTCACTGCGAGATGGTCTGAAATTAAAAGGATTGTAGTGGATGAGAATCAGGGGAGGCTATTTCTCTTTACCATTCGCTATCTTTTCCAAACTTCAGTGCATTATATTTGGAGGGAGAGAAATAGGAGGAGACATGGGGAACAAGGATCTTCTCACTGTCTTCTTACTAAGCTCATTGAAAAAACTGTAAGGAATAAGCTTTATATCATTCAAGGGAGGGATAAGAAGTATGAAGGAGGATTGCAGTTTTGGTTTGGAACAAGATAAGCTTGGCTGTCCTAGTAGGAGTGAGAGCTAGGTGCCCAGTAGGAGTGAGAGCTGGGTAAGTTTCTTTCAAGGTGGAGGAATGTCCTAGTAGGAGTGAGAGCTAGGTGCCTAGTAGGAGTGAGGGCTAGGTATTGAAGAAGTTCTTTTGAGTGATGGAAGAGTAGTTGATTGGAGTAGTAGTATGAGTTACTTTGATTTTCTAGTATAGTTTTTATAAGAAAGGACTCACTTAGTGTTGTAAAAAGGTTTTTTCTTTTGAATTCAATTTAACATTTAATTCAAAAAAAAAAAACTCCCTAGAGTAATATGTGTTTCCTTCATGTTATATAACACAGTTAGTAGATGGTCTAGTATAAACCTGATTCGATGAGCGTTGTCTCGGAAGACCATCATGATCAATAATAGGTCGGTAGTTAGGACGTCCCTTCCGCTCCTCATTAGCTTTAGCCGTCATAACACCATGCTCAGCTACCCTTTAAATCAAACTCAGATTCAAACAATGATAAGAAACTTAAACACTACAGAGATAGAAACTGTGAAAATGGACAAATAATCAAGTTGAAAAACAGAATAGCCCTTCAAATATTTGAAACCTACCGCTGATATCTTGTTAGTGGTTGCGCATACCGAATCGCTCTCATTTTTCGTTCAAGCACAGATCTTTCATACAACGCTGCAACAGCTGCTGCCACATCCTCATTACTGAATTTTGCATCATCTATAACCTCGATAACACCAGATGATTCAGGTGACCGGAACAACATAATCTGAGAGGCAGACACTTCAATGCAGTGTTTAAACATGTCTAGAGCGAAAAACTTCCCGTTTCCTTCTCCATACAAGACAGCAAGCTGAGAAGCTAACCAAGACAACACTCGAACCAAAACCGGACACTCAAACGTTCTCCTTTCGCACGAATTAGCATCAGACTCTTTCATAAACCCACTAGCTTCCTCAACAACCGCTTTCAGACACAACCGAAAGAGCAAGAACACATGATCCCTCATGTAAGTATCAATTATAACACCAAACCTCGTGGAATTCACCAGAATCCATGTTCTCAACTCACTCATCTCAATCACTTTCAAACTCACAATCGAAGAAAGAACACTATATGAATAAGAACTCGGATACTCTCTCCATCTCCCAATCTCACTCTTCACTGCATAGACATCAGACGGCAAGAGCCTTAACCGTTTATCCAACACACTCTTCTTCTCTTCCTCACAAGAACCTTCAAAATCACTGCAAAGTTTTAAACTTTGCTTGTTATTATCGATCCCAGAGAAGCTAACAACGCCTGGGCAGTCCTTGTAGAAGAAACAAACGTCACCGTCGCCGTTATTTAACGGCAGCTCGAGCTTGTTCCTGTAACTAGTGAATGATCCAAGAAGGTGAGTGAGATCAAGAGGCTTTGGGCAACGAAGTGAGTGGAGGAAGAGGGCTTCTGGTGGCATGAGGTGGTTAGGATCGAAAGGGCACCGAACAAAATTGTCACTGTCGAGAAGAGAAGAGTTGTCTACAGCTAGATTTCGCGAGAGAGAAGCTAATGTGCGTTGGGATTCTGAGATTAGGGACTGTAGAGAGGAGAGTGTGCTGGAGAGCTCGAGAATCGGTGAAGGAGGTTGGAAGGAGAAATTGGGATTAGGGTTAAGTGGAGGACATTGGGGGAAGAAGTTGAGATTAGGGTTTTGATAGTGAGGAAACGACGGTGGTCGATCCATCCGGCGACGGCGAACTTCACAGACAAACTAGATTTTGAAAAAAAAAAAAAGAGAATGTTTGATGCAAAGACGTTCTGTTGTACAGTTAATGTTTCGTACGCAAAGCCCATTTAAGTAGGCCCATTAAGTCTTTTTTTTTTTGCAACAGGCTTGTAGCATTTGATGAGAAACCCATTTAATATTGAAATTTCTCAAATCAAAGTTTAATAGAAAAGATTTAACATTGAACTTTTTGTCAAATGTTAAATGAGTAAAATTTCTAAGCAAAAGGCTTTCAGAAAATCTCTCTTTTATGTTCCTGTTTTTATTTTAAAAACAACTATTTTTTTGAAAATTTTCATTTTTATAGAGAACTATTGTAGATTTGAGATTGTGATTTATAAATTAGGATAACAAGAATTTTTTTTAATAGATGAGTATTATTTCAGATTTTTTTCATCAATAGGTTGTATTTTTAAAAATATCTTTTTTGAAACCTATTATTTTTGGAAAGTTTTCATTTTTATATAGAACTATAGTAGATTTGAGATTGTGATTTTGTAATTAGGATAACAAGATTTTTGTGTTGATAGACGAAAATACAGTAGTTCAGAATTTTGGAAACTTTTAATTTTTATAGAAAACTATTGTAGGTTTTGAATTTCTGTTTAGAAATTAGCATAACAAGAATTTTTGTTGATAGATGAGTATTCGTTTCGAATTTTTTATCAATAAGTTGTATTTTTGAAATATTTTTTTAAAAAACTGCTATTTTTGGAAAGTTATCATTTTTATAGAGAAAATTTTTAGATTTGGGATTGTGATTTAGAAATTAGGACAACAAAAATTTTTATTAATAGAAGTATTCGTTATGAATTTTTCATCAATAGGTTGTATTTTTGGATCGTGATTTATAAATTAGGATAACAAGAATTTTTGTTGATAGATGAGTATTCTTTCATAATTTTCATCAATATCTGGTAGTTTTGAAATAATTTTTCAAAAACTATTATTTTTGGAAAATTTTCATTTTTATAGAGAACAATTGTAAATTTGGAACTGTGATTTACAAACTAGGATAACAAGAATTTAAAAATATAATATATAGATGAAAATTTTTGAAAACATATTTATCTATCAACAACAAATTTTGTTATCGTAATTTCTAAATCACAATCTATAATAGCTTTCTATAAAAATAAAAAAATTCAAAAATAACAGTTTTTAAAAATATTTGAAAAATAAAGTCTCTTGTTCAACTGATTTTATTTACGCTTACAGTTACTTTAACGTATTTATTTATCAATATTTTTATCACATATTTAAAGCTCTGAAGATATTTTATTGTATTCACGTCCAACGCAGAGCATTTGCTTTAAAATCAAAGGCAAAGCAACGTATACGTCTATCTATACTTGCACACGAAGAAGTATTAACTGAAGTTGTAAAAAAAGAAATGTATTAACCATTTTCACTACTATCAAACCACAAAAACTATACTAATTTCCAGGCACGTCCCTCCCTTAAAGCAGATGAAGCATTGGCTTCAGGCCACAAATATAGAAATGAAATATAGGCTACATTAACCAAAATATAGGCCACACTAACCAAAATTGTATGTTGCTTAAATGTTTTAGGAAGATAAGTTGGATTTTCTTGTCCCTAGTTCGAGCAATACCAAAACCATATCATACGCTTTTGTTATTAACAATTTTATTTATAAGGGTCACATATCTTGACAGGCTTTAAGCCTCGTAAAGTTTTGGGACGGCACTGCTAATTTCCATCAACATATTAATTATGTGACATCGTAGTTTTAACACTATTCAATAGCGTGTTGTTGTAACACTAACACACAAACTTTGAAGATAAGCAATGAGACTGAAACAAAAGCGTTGCGAACTGTAACAAGAAGACGAGTTGTTTCATTTTTCACTTTTCACAGTTCTGATTCAAAGCCAATTTAAGCACGCTCTAAAACTTTAAAATACAAGATTTTGGTTTTCATATACAATTCAAACATTGTTTTTCACAGATTTTATTGTACTTGAGCTAGAAGAAACTGAAGAACACCTTCCATTTATTTTATTTTACACAGCAAAAAAGTTCAACTGGTGAGGAAACGATCAGAAGCTTTGCTATGTATATAGTATCAGAAAAACCACTGAATACAATTAATTTTCGATGATGTAAATTTTAAGCTATTATAATATTCGATTACTGAAGTTAATATGATCGTGATTTGCTCGATGATCAAAGTCTACATGTATATTACTTGCACACAAAAACAAGTTTTAAAAAAACATCACATGCATTTTATCATAAGCATACATTAATTAGTTCTGTCACCATGACCTTCCTAATTATGTGATCCTATAGTTCAAATGGATCAATATCTAGGCATCAACTGGTGCAGCATATGCTTCAAGAGGAGAAGCAGTGATACTACCTTATAAAAAACGACGTCCTTAACTTCAGTTATGTAATCGACATAAAATGTGATTTAAATCATCTAGAATTGCTTAATTAGTGGATCGCAAGTATTTTAACGCCAGTTAATATAAAACTTGAGATTTAGAGAAAACGCTGTGTGAGGCGGGACACGAAAACGAGATATTTCATCTTTCGAATTCCAGGCTCCCTAACCTCTATATACGCCCTATATATATATATCTCTCTTTCTCTTAAAGTTTAAAAGATCTTATTTTATATTTATTCATTCATTAATTTTAATAATTAATTTCCCACATACTGTTTTTAAATTAGCACACGTATATTACACACTTACAAATTTAATTCCCACAGACTTATCATTTTCTGTATTTTTTACGTATACAGTACTTATGAAATACTTAGTTATATGTTTTGTAGTTATTCTGTTGAACTAGTTAACTATAGGGGTAACTATATTTTCTTCCAAAGAAAACACCCTTTGGAGATATCTCACTGTATTCACGTCCAACGCAAAAGCTTTAGCCAAAAGCCTTGTATCAATCAAAGGGCGGGACCCGAAAAGCGTTTTACCAATCGGAACCACACCAGGATTTTGACTCCCGACTGCACCAATCGCAACCGCATTCGTCTTGCCAATATTAGCATGAAACTGAACCAAACCGACGGGAAAAGCAAATACATCTCCGGGATAAAGAACCTTGGAGAAGAGCGTGGAGTTGTAGTCGTTGGAGGACACAAACCCGACCAAGAGCGTTCCCTCGAGGACTAAGATCATTTGGGAGGCACGTGGGTGTATGTGCGGTGGGATTTGTCCTCCAGGGGCGAAATCAAAGCGGGAAAGGGCAACTCCGAGAGTGTTGAGACCAGGGATTCTTCTGACATCTACATTGGTGACTGATGAGCCAAGACGGTTGTTGGTGTTTCCAGGGGTGTTTAGGCCGGAAAAATAGAAATCATTGGACGTTACTAGTTTTGGATCTTTACATAACCTTTCATTCACGAAAACTGCGAAAAATACAAGTTACAGTAATTAAGGGTGTTGACGTTTAAATAAAATAATTTTATGTTGAAGATAATATATGAAACATTTTAGTTGTTATATATATAATTATATGTAAGGAATTGATCAAATATATATGCAATATATATAGCAAAGGAGCCATGTACGTAAATGCAACAATAGAGAGAACCTCCATTTGTATTGCTGGTGGCAACACAGTAATCTTGAAGAGGAGATGGATCGTAACAAGTTACAACTGAAGATGCTAATGCCAATAAGATGATTTTAGCTATGAGAAACTGAAGAAGACCTTTCATTTTATTTTCAAATTAAAATGCTCGTTTGTTTTTTGTTTTTTTTTGTTTCTCCTTACTTTGTGTATTGAATATCGCTGCATGAGAATCGTGCATGCGCTATATATACCCCCAAGAAGTCGTCTAAAATCATCTGATTTAGCTTACAAGTTGTAAACATCATCTAAAATATACATAATCGCTTGATGGAAAAAGGTCTATTATAAGAACATTTTAGCTTACAAGTTATAAACAGCATTAATATACATAAATCGCTTGACGGAGTTTCCACGGAAAATCAAAGTCTATTATAAGAACAGCATTAATGATCGTTTCATTTGAGTTTGATTCTGTGTTTGCATCTATGTTTACACCATTACATGTTAACCACCGGAACATTGATAATCTTATTGAAGTCTAGTGTTAACCACATGACCAAACATTAATCACCCAAAAACACATTAATCGCACATTTTTAATCTCAGAAATTTAAAGCAGCTAGTGTTAACATCAATCACTTAAGCTACACATACACACCAGGTACAATAAAGAAAAAACACATCCATTAATTAACTTTAGTTGTGTGTATTAGACACAAAGTGTCCCACATCGGATGTTGAAAATGATCCTTAGTAATATATAAGATAGAAGGGTCACTCCACTTATAACTAATTGGTTTTAAATTGGAAGTTCATCTAGCTTAACATGGTATCAGAACCCGATCCACGCAGTCCAACCAGATCCACATCGATCTGGCCCAAAGTTGGCCCGTCGATCCTTGCCCGAACATTCCGAGATTGACGCTCAAAAAATCATCATCTCGAGGGAGCGTATTAGACACAAAGTGTCTTACATCGGATGTTAGAAAAGATCCTTAGTAATATATAAAATAGATAGGCTAGTCCAGTTATAACCAATTGGTTTTTTTTAGGTTAGAAGTTCATCTAGCTTAAAAGTGTGATCATATTGGTCAAGTAATAGAATATGCATCAAGAGGAGAAGCGGCAAGAAGACAAGTCTTTCTAACTAAGAAAGGAAAAATCGGAATGATCCAATGCATGTTAAGTTGTGGACAAAATCGTTTTATAACTTGCTCCCTTTAATATGTACCAACACGATAAAGAACCTCCGAAAACTACTTGTGTAATAGGTTCGATGACGAATGAATTTTACAATTTTTACGATGCTGACTCAAAGCCCATTTAACTAGACAGACAGGCCTCTTTCTAAAGCCCATATTCCACCTCTCTTCTCCGTTGTCTTTCCCTCGAATGGTTAGATATTCATTTTCAAAATTCGAACGCTAAGACGCTGACGTTTGGTCGAACCGATAACTAATTGAGTTCATACATTATGTTTAACTAAACGAATAATCTCACAATCTAATCAAAAGAGGCTAACATTGCTTCTAAGTTCTCATTTGAAGAATCAAAATTCTGGAATACTAAAGAAATACACACAAAAATCATTGTAACTACATCCATTCTCAGTAAAAAAGTAAAAAAACCAATCCATACGTTGCTAAGAGATTCGAGGCTACTAAAATTCATTCTTCAACAATTCCTAAAACTTCGCGTCGTTTCATTTCAGAAAACAACAAAGCTTGTGATCCATAAACACAGACAGAACAAATAAGAGATTCAAAAACTAAAACTTGAGAAGTTCTTCAACAATAAACGATCAAGACATTGTCAAAACATTATCCAATAACCAAAAAGACAAAACTCAAAAAGATAAATAATGTCTCAAAACGGTTGAGATCAGAAAAAAAAAACACAAACCAGATTATGTTTTTAACGGTAACTCTTCTGGAAACGAGAACGAGCACCACGCCCACCAAACTTCTTCGGCTCGCACCTCC